>NC_089163.1:4470288-4804697 GCF_009819655.1 Sylvia atricapilla
CAGAGCTGCTCAGACATGTGCAAAGGTGCAAACAAAACATAATCCCTTTGTATAATCGTTCTGGCAATTTATCTCGGATTTTATCAGCTCCTGCTAAACCATGGGTAGGTGGGAACAGGGGATGTGTGCTGGGCTCTGCTTGGACACAGGTGTCAAGAGCAGCTCAGACCCCTGTTTCTGAAGGGCAGGTCTGGAATAAATGCCAGGAGGTACAGCTGTGATGAGTAAAATACATCCAGAGAAGCGAAGTTATCTCCTTCTTGGGTGCTGTGATCTGTCCCAGGGACCATTCCGAAGAGCAGCTGCAGCAAAGGGCTGTGTTTTGGTAGAAATGCATCTGTGCTGCTTTGCAGTCGACCTGTGAAGTGCTGGGAAAGAGGGAAGCTCTGAACGGGTGCTGAGGATTAGATATGGCTTTAATGCATTCACTTGGAAATCAATATTAACCCAGGCTGTAAAACTGTATTGACAAGTGTGGGTAAATAGAACCATCTCCAGCTGGGAAAACGAGGTCTGCGAGAGGAAGGAGACTGGCTCATGCTCACAAAGAAGTCAAGGACAGTGCCTTCCCCACCCTGCACAGGACCCAGGCATCCTGGTTACCAGCAGGATCACAGGATGACCTTAGCTCCTGTAATGTGCTGGTGGACAAAGGAGCAGACACTGACTGAAGACAAGAAGAAGCCTGATCTTAAAGGGGAAAAAAAAAAAGCTCTGAGTTTTTCTAGGAATGTGCCTGAAATTACACTGGGACCGACTGTCCCTGATAAAAATTTATGCAGGTTGATTTTTTTTTTTTTGAGGCATGTTCACTTCTGCATGTAACTCCCTGTTTCTTGTCCTCAGTGCTGGTGCCCAGCAGCAGTGAGCTCTGTGCCAACCCAGCACTCTGGTGCCTTTTCCCTGTCCTCTGAGGGTGAAAAGGGGCTGTGGAGGGCAGATTTCAGTCCAAAGGGAGTGACTGTGACTTCTTTGACACAGAAGCTCTTTGCACGGAGGAGTGTGACTCCTGGAGCAAGGCAGGATCTATATCGCTCATAGATTGTCCTCTGCCAGGTGACTCACCCAGCAATCCCCACCTGAGCACTCACCCAGCTGGAGCCATGGGGATGCCCTTCAGCTGGATTCAGCAGAACTCTGAGCAAAATACAAGAGCACAAATTTGCTGCTTCAACAGTGACCAAACCTTCTTCGCCACGCTGCCAAGAACTCCTTCAGCACCCAGGCTCATTGGAACAGTCTCATTTCCCTGCCTGTTGGCCATGTTTGCCAGAAGCTGCTATTTCAGGCCTGCTGTCTGCACAAGATTAGCTCCTGAGATCATGTATTCATCTGTGCTTCAAGCAGCCTCACTGGTGTCCGTGCAGCTGCTCCAGGGGCTTTGCCTGCTGGCTCCAGCAGTGGCTGGCTTGATGTGTCCCTCGGTGCACTACTGGGATTTTTGTCAAGTTCCTGCTGTTCTGATTTCAATGAAGTTCCTCCTGGGATCATTCAGCTGCTTGGTCAGAATAGGGGTGATAGCTGCTCTGTCTTGTGAAGGTTTTCTCTCAGTCAGCTACTGAATGCTTTTCAAAAGATTTGGAAGAGCTGGGTTTACAAGCAACCAGTTCAGCTGCTTCAGCTGGGTGGTTGTGAGGAGCAGCTCACCAGTGCTTTGCTGTCCTTTCCCCACAGTGTTTTTCTACCTCTGCTTTTGGTATTTCAGTATTTCCTTCTCTGCTTGCAGTATCCCCTGCCCTTCCTGCACCATCCCCCCTTGCTCCCCGTGCTGCAGGCAGGGCGGTGGTGTCCAGTCCTTCAGCACAGCCCGGCTGTGGCTCCACAGGGCTGAGGAATGTGGGATGAGCAGTGGGGTTGTGACCAGGAGTGTCACAAACTGCCAGGAGAAGGCATGGCTTTTGGGTGCACAGGAATGTGGGCCATTGAGAAGACACCCACAACACAGAAGACACCTGCCATTTGATGTCCAGAGGTCACCCCGAGTGCCATTGCCTTCTCCAAGTGCCCTGTGAGGAGCTCTGGCACAGCCACGGGTGACTCACAGCAGTGCCCTGTTGTCCTGCCAGCTCTGAGGTGACCTTGCTGTGACACTGGCACCTCCCCAGGGCTGGCAAGGAGCAGATCCCTTCCCTCACTCCAGGGTGGGTCAGCCCACCACTGCCTCCAGCTGGATGTGTGACATGGGGGTGGTCAGCAGCCACCCTGCATCCTTGGGTATTGTCCTTGGCCGTGCTGGGTTCATGGCTGATGGTCTCAGAGGGCTTTTCCAGCCTAAATGGCTCTGTGATTCAGCACCAGGTCCTCCCTGAACAAGTCCTGGCTGAATCCAGACCGCTGCAGGACAGGTGGGGGCTGTGATCGGGATCAAACTGCTCCTCATGGGGTTAATTCTGGGTGCCACCCCGAGAAACTGCAGCTGAACAGGTGAATAAGTAGAGAGGCAGCAATGCAGGCGTGGGAAAAGAAAAAAAATGGACATCTTGTCTCAGGATTCTGCTCTGTTCTAAAAGAACATTTACAGATTCATGTTCCTCCCACAGCTAGGGTTATTTTTTACCGTGAAGGAGCAAGGAGACAAATTAAAACACAACAACCTGCTCCTTTACAAAGCAAGCAAACAAAGAGCCTCCCCAGCTCTCGAAAGACAACTAGAATGAACCATCTGATGTTCATTCAGTGCAGAAACACTGCTGGCCCATGGGGAGATTAGCCGTGGCTTTCTCAGCAGAGGCTTGCAGAGATGTGGCTACAGAGGTGCACTTTTGCCCCGTGTGGGACAAATCTACAGATCCACCAAACCAGAGGCTGCCAGGGACATGTCCTAGAGCCAGCCCTGCCAGGGAGGCTTCTCCTGGATGGCAGCACTGCCTGTGTCCCTGGGCTGTGTGTGCTGCTGCCCTGAGTTTGGTCACAGTGCTGGAGCACATGAACTGAAATCTGCCTCCTGCAGTGAACACCGTGAGCTCTGCTACAGCCACTCGGCTCTGGGCAGGTGAACTGTGGCTGTCCAGAGCTTGGAGTGCCCCCAGACAGGCAAGATCTTGGAGGAGTTGCAGCTCCAAGCTTCTCTGCTGACCCAGCTGCGGAACATGGAGACATCCTCAGCTCCCCTTCAGTCCCCAGCCACCAGCAGCGACTGGGAGCCTGGGGGTACCTACAAGAAGATGCCAGATGTTTCTACATCCTTCTTTGTGTACAATGAGCTGAGCGTCACTGCTTCGTGGCTCCATTTCTGACATTCACTTTTCACGGGATGAGGTTGTCAAAACCTTCTTTGAAAATGCTCTTCTTGAGGAGGAGACATTTGTAGGAGCTTTTTTTTTTGAGCTGTGGCTGTCGTTGTGGACACTGCTCCTTCAGATGTCAGCCTGAGATTTTGGCAGGCCTTAAAGGCTGGAGAGTGATGGTAACCAGAAGCTCTTGGGAAGAATGAGTCAATCAGGGAGACCCAGGGTCTTCACAAGAGATAATGGATATAAACTGAAAACTGGAGTTTCAGAATGGATATGAGGAGAAACATCTCTGCCACCAGGACAGTCAAGTGGTAGAATAGGTTGCTCAGAAGTTTTGCAGTCTCCACCCTTGGAAATTCTCAGCTGGTTAAAGGTGTGACAGCCTGGTCTGATCTCACAGCTGAGCATGCTGCGAGCTGGAGGTTGGACTAGAAACCTCCAGAGGTTCCTTCTGACCTGAATTCCTCTGTAATTCTGTGAGTCTGAGAGCAGAATGGGACCACCTCCTCAGGGACCTGTGCCAGAAGGACGTGGGGTCTGGGGTCTCCAAAGACAGCTCTTCAGAGGAGCTTCACCATGAGACAAAATGTAAGAGGCCAGGTAGAAGCCAGGGGTGAGCATGAGCAGGGCCATGTGTGGGTCCCTAAAGCCCTGATCCCCTCCACGAGAGGCCTTTACAAGATGTCCATTTCTTTTCTGTGTGTCTTTCTGCCTCATGTGGGAAAACCCAAAGGCACTAGGAAGGCAGAGGGAGATGGATGCTGCAACAATAAGCCCTTCACCGTCCTGGAAAGGGCTGCAATTTGAGATTCTGCAAATGATTAATTGCAGTGTTGGAAACACTCCCTCTCCTTGCACTCAGGAATTCCAGGTGCATTTGGTGATGCTGTGGGTTTGTCTGCTGTCTGTTCCCAGGAAAACACCATGGGATTTGTCACAGGGGACTTTGGGCCAAAATGCTGGACACCAGAATTGCCGGGGTTTCTTTTTTCCAGGATGTGAAAAAGGCACCCTTTTAAGAATCAATAAATTTGTATGCAGATTCCCAGCACATGAATAATTCATGGCTATAAGAAAGGGGAAACACTATAGTGGTTTGATTATGCAGTTGGTTTAAATAAGCAAAATTAGTTGTTAATGAGATCCCTATGCATATTTAGGAAAGCTGAATAATTTATTAAGAGCCAAGAAGTGAGGCTGGAGAAGGGAGGAGAAATCCAAGGAGCTCTTTTGAGATTGATTGTGTTCCTGTGCTTGGGGGATAAGAGGGCACAAATTAACCCCTTTTTGAATAAAACACAACTAATGCACGTGCTGTCAGGAAACAGCTCTGCAGAGAGACCAGGTGATGTCCTTGTCCTGACTGCAGAGGCAGACACTTGTACAGCAGACTATGAATTGAGGGTAATCATTAGGTGGCATCCCAAATGTTGGGCAGGTCAGGGCCCTGCAGCCCAGGAACATCCATTTTGTTCCAGTCTGGGATGGATCACCAGTCTGACAAGGAAAAGTAACTTTCCAAGCTCCTAAATCACAAGTGCTGGACAGGAGAGTGACTTTGCCAGGCAAGGAGAAAAAACCAAACCAAACCAGAAAAGGATCCTAACTTTTTCCCAGGATTTTCTCTTAACAAGGGCAAATCATTTCCCTTTGTGAAGCTTTTCCAAGTTTGTAATATCCATGATTCTTTGTCTCCCGTGCCCAGGTGTGCTGGGGAAGCCTTGGTGCTTGAATTCTCCTGTGGTGGGAGCTGCCAGCCAACTGCACCCCACTGCTCCTTGGTGTGCAGGCAGAGCAGAGAGGGTTGGGATTTGGGGAGAGTCACCTGAAGTAAAGATTTTGCACGTGTAAATCCAAGCAAGTGTCCCCTGTGTGCACCACTGGTGATTTTCTGTGCTGGAGCAACAGCTGTGCTCTCGTCTAGTGACATGTACAGATGTGCAGATGTGGGATATGTGTGGGCCTTGGGGGTGCCTCAGCATTTGTGTCATGTAGATTTAGAGAATTTTGGAATTGTTTGGGTTGGAAAATGGGCTCAGAAACTTGGGGGGAGGCCAGAGAAATGAGCTGCTAAGGGGTGATCAGGAATTTCAGGCCACACAGAGGCTGGAGGAAATGTGGCTTCTCTGCACTGTCATGGGCTGTATGTGGCTGCTCCCAGTTCCTGTGCTGGTGGCTGAGCTGGGAGGAGGTTTGATCTTAATCTGTGTGGTGGTCTAGTTACCGGCTGAATGCTGCACCCCTGAAGAGTGTGCACACATTTGACACTGAATTTGTCCTGTTTGTGTGCAATAAAGGTGCTGGAAGAGATGCCCAGGAAGTGGGTTTTTCAGTCAAGGAACGGGAATAGCCCATGAAATGCTGGGTTTCCACAAGGATCAAAAAGGTGCTCAGGAGGATGGTGGGTGCTGGTCCTGATGGGCAGCCCATGTGGCCACTCTGCTTTTGGCAAGAGAGTTCTTGCCATGTGCCAGCCAGAGAGGAGGGACACGGGTGAGCAATGAGGGCCAGGTCACTGTGGGGTGGTGCAGCTCCTCGGTGGGGTTGGCAGAGCCATGGACCTCGCCCTGGGAGCTCCCCTGGGCTGCTGCCTCCTGTGGGAGTTTCTTTTGCACCTTTGATCTCGTCCAGGTGTCTGTCTCCTGTGCAGGATTTGTTGACTCGAGCATCAGTTGTCCCCTGTGCAGGAGCAGCTTTGCCAAGGGCTGTTCCTCAGCTCTGGAGCCCCCCTGGGCCAGGGTGGGGTCTGTGGGGGAGCTTGGGGTGGTCACAGCAGAAGGGGGACTGGTGCTGGAGCTGCTCCTCTCCTGGAGGACCATGAGCAGCTTCCTCTCCCCCGTGGCCCCAGAGCTGGCACCTGGATGTGTGTGGAGGTGCCCTTGGCCCTGGGAAGGCTCCTGGGACAGAGGGCAGTCACTTTGCACTTGTGATAGGAAAAGAAACTGTTTTCTCAGGGAGGTGGCATTGGACTGAGGGCTAAATTGATTTCCATAAATATTTGAGCAAGGCTGAATTATTTATGACCCTCTGGTGACACAATAGAAAGAACCGATGGAATCGTCTGTGAATTTTCCAGATGATTTAGTTTAAGAATGCTGCTCGTTATTATTTATGTGGGTCAGATCCCCCTTTGCTTCTGGCCAGGTCTTGCACATGAGTTACATAAACACAGAGTCAATATACAAATCTCTCCTTTTATCCATCTTAATCTGCCAGTCAGTAAACGAGCAGCAGCCGCGGTGTTTGATTCCCCGGGAGGACTGTAATCAGAAACCTTTGTCATTCAAATGGTGCAGAGGAAAAGGGAGAAAGAAGGAAAGGAGAAAAAAAGTAAGAAAGAAGAAAAAGAAGGAAGGAAAGAAAAAAAAGAAAGTAAGAAGGAAATTAGGAAGAAAGAAAAAGGAAAAGAAAAAGAAAAAGGAAAAGAAAAAGGAAAAGGAAAAGAAAAAGAAAAAGAAAAAGAAAAAGAGAAAGAAAAAGAAAAAGAAAAAGGAAAAGGAAAAGGAAAAGAAAAAGAAAAAGAAAAAGAAAAAGAAAAAGAAAAAGAAAAAAGAAAAAGAAAAAGAAAAAGAAAAAGAAAAAGAAAAAGAAAAAGAAAAAGAAAAAGAAAAAGAAAAAGAAAAAGAAAAAGAAAAGAAAGGAAGGAAGGGAAGGGAAGGAGAAAGGAAAGGAAAGGAAAGGAAAGGAAAGGAAAGGAAAGGAAAGGAAAGGAAAGGAAAGGAAAGGAAAGGAAAGGAAAGGAAAGGAAAGGAAAGGAAAGGAAAGGAAAGGAAAGGAAAGGAAAGGAAAGGAAAGGAAAGGAAAGGAAAGGAAAGGAAAGGAAAGGAAAGGAAAGGAAAGGAAAGGAAAGGAAAGGAAAGGAAAGGAAAGGAAAGGAAAGGAAAGGAAAGGAAAGGAAAAAAAAAGATACTGCAGGGCGAGAAAATAGTGGAAATTCTCCTGGTTCTGCTGAATCAGAGCAGGATTTTGGATCTGGACCTGGGTGAGGTTCACTAAGATCTTCAAGTACCTGTGGATTGAGCAGGGGTGTCAGTCGCTGAACAGCACTGAAAGTGGGTGTGAGGTGTCTCAGGATCTGTGCACAGGGAGGTGGAGCTGAAGGGTATTAATGAAATGGCTTTGAACCCTTCACTGACAATTGCGGTGGATTTCATTTACCTAAGATCAGTTCATATTCACTTTTCTGTTCACTTAAGCTGATGAGAAGCACTTGTGAGAGCCTTAAGTGGTTTCCTCTTCACAAGAAGAATGATATTAACTTGAGTGGGAGGTATGTGTGAGAGACATGTCAAGCCTTGGCTTTCCCAGAGCCATGCAAAGCAAACCCATGAATAAACCCAATTCTATTACACCCAAGAAAATCCAGTTCTTGGGTTCACCCAAAACTTGCCTTATGTGGGAACCTATGGATAGGCCCGTTTTTTATTTTGTTGGCCTGCAAAGATCAGAAGTTCAAAGAGCTGAAAGATTTACAGTAAGGATTAGTTTAGAAGGAACCTCTGGAGGTTCCTGGTCCAACCTCTTGCCCTGTGCATAACTGGCTTAAAATCTGCAATGGGTTTCTCAGGCCCAGTCCATTAAAATTTTGAAACTCTCTGAAGATGAAGAGTCCACACCATCCCTGTGTGTCTGTGCATTCATGTTCAGAGGGATGTGTATCTGCCAGAGGACACATCCCAAAACTGGGAGTCTCCAAAACTGGGAGACATTCCCTAACGGGAGACAAATTTGGGAGACAAATCCTGAACTGCTCGTTCTCAATGGCTCCTGAGGTGAGGAGTCCCTTGGACACGTCCATGTGAGGCAGAGCAGGAGCCTGGAACAGCAAAGCTGCTCTCCTGTGTTTGTTTGTTCACACCCATGTTCCCTGGCCCTTTGATCCCACGTGCAGCACGTGTGCATGCAGCCGAGGCAGCCTCTGCACTCCTCCAGCCTCTTGGTCCTGATTTTTTATGTGGCCTGGGAGAAGCACAGCACCTGCTGCCTTCAGCTTTTGGGCACAGGGGGGCTTTGGATGGGGTTTCAGCAGGGCTGTTTCTCAGCTAGGCGGGGATCCGTGCAGCCGCACTTTGTTCTCTCAGAGGTTTTGAGGTCTCTCGCTGCAGGGATGGGGCCATTTCCTGGTCCAAGACCTGCTCTTCATCCCGGCAGCCCTGTGCAGGCTGCAGGCAGGATCCTGGGGATGTGGGAAAGGCCCAGTTGTGTGTGCTGTGTAAGCAGAGGCAGGAGGGCTGTTGTCATGCAGTGTCCTTGAATGGCCACATCCTGCCTGGCTACTCATTAGCCAGGTTAAACACGGCAGGGCCGGGATGCTTCAGAGCCTTTCTCTGCACCCAGCACTGGATGGTGGCTCCTGTGGGGCTGAGCTGGGGCCAGCCCCTCACCTCCCAGCCCCACATCTGCCAGCCCCTCACCTGCCAGCCCCACATCTGCCAGCCCCTCACCTGCCAGCCCCTCACCTGTCAGCCCCACATCTGCCAGCCCCACACCTGTCAGCCCCTCACCTGCCAGCCCCTCCCCTGCCAGCCCCACACCTGCCAGCCCCACATCTGCCAGCCCCTCACCTCCCAGCCCCACACCTGTCAGCCCCTCACCTGCCAGCCCCACATTTGCCAGCCCCACATTTGCCAGCCCCTCACCTGCCAGCCCCTCACCTCCCAGCCCCTCACCTGTCAGCCCCACACCTCCCAGCCCCACATCTGCCAGCCCCACACCTTCCAGCCCCTCACCTCCCAGCCCCTCACCTGTCAGCCCCACACCTCCCAGCCCCACATCTGCCAGCCCCTCACCTGCCAGCCCCACATCTGCCAGCCCCACACCTCCCAGCCCCACATCTGCCAGCCCCACATCTGCCAGCCCCACATCTGCCAGCCCCACACCTCCCAGCCCCACATCTGCCAGCCCCTCACCTCCCAGCCCCTCACCTGTCAGCCCCACATCTGCCAGCCCCTCACCTGCCAGCCCCTCACCTGCCAGCCCCACATCTGCCAGCCCCTCACCTCCCAGCCCCACACCTGCCAGCCCCACATCTGCCAGCCCCTCACCTCCCAGCCCCACATCTGCCAGCCCCACACCTGTCAGCCCCACATCTGCCAGCCCCACATCTGCCAGCCCCACATCTGCCAGCCCCTCACCTCCCAGCCCCACACCTCCCAGCCCCACATCTGCCAGCCCCTCACCTGCCAGCCCCTCACCTGCCAGCCCCTCACCTCCCAGCCCCACATCTGCCAGCCCCACATCTGCCAGCCCCTCACCTGCCAGCCCCTCACCTCCCAGCCCCACATCTGCCAGCCCCACATCTGCCAACCCCTCACCTGTCAGCCCCACACCTCCCAGCCCCACATTTGCCAGCCCCTCACCTGTCAGCCCCACACCTGCAGTTTCCATCCCTCCTGTGGCCACGGGCTGAGGCAATCCCATGCCACCATTTCACAACACAATCAGAGCTTCTATCTCTTCTGCAATAAGAAACTCTGTAGGGCCTTTTGCACCCTGTGCCCATTGTTGTCTCGGCTCAGAGCTGTCCAGACACTGATGTTCTTTCTGTCCCCCACAGAGCCCTGAGCCCTGGTGCCTTTTGGGCACTTCCCTCCTGAAAAACTGCAGAACCCAAGGGAGGGGAGCAGGACGTGGACAGGAGTCACCAGAGTTGTCACCTGTGGGGTGACTGTGGGGTCAGGGGTGGCTGCAGAGGTCAAACAGAACATCTCTGGGATGCAATGGTGCAGGAACAAGTGAAACAACCCAAACCTGTGCCCAGGAGCTGGGGGAGTGATGCTGGGAGTCTGCTTGGCTCATCTTGTGTGGCATCCCAGGGTTGTCCAGGCTTCAGGGTCTGCTCTGGGCGGTTTCATTGCAGCTGCTCCTCCTGGGGTTTCTCCTGGTGGCACCACTGGTGGCATCTCCTGCTGCCCTGGCACTGTATCCCATGGCCTGGCATTGCCCTGGGATGAGCTTGCTGTTTCTTTGCCCACCCTTAAGAGACAGCCACATGTCCAGCCCTTCTCCTCCCTGTGTTAACACCAAGGATCAAGGCTGTTTCTGCAGGCAGCAGGGAGGACACGGTGTGAAACATGGTGTCATTTCTCTCGTGGCTTCACCCAGCAGGACCACAGTGTTGGCAGCCCCTGCCGGGATGTTGAGTCCTGCTCATGGGCGTGGGACAGAAGGATCAGTGAGTGTAACTCCTTCTCAGCCCCAGCCTCAGGCAGGACCTGACCACATTGTCCATCCCAGAGCTGAGCTGCTCATATCCTAAACCTGCCTGCTGGGAGCAGAGCTGCAGCAGGAGCCACACACAGAGCTGGGGGATGACGTGAGGTGGCTTCTCCTGCCTGACCCCATCAGTGGTGGGCATGGCCAGGGCCCCTGTGAGCTCCTGGTGCCCAGCCCTTCAGAGCCCTGTCCTGCCCTTTCCCCACAGCCCACCTGGAGCAGGGGAGCAGCAGGTCCTGCCTGTGCACTGCCCAGTGTGGGGACAGGAGGTTCCTGCAGCAGGAGCTGTGTGCTGGCTGCACTGCTGGCTCCTGATGCTCCTTGGTGTTCATTTAATATCTTCTTTTCTTTGTGCTAGAACGAGGATTAATACAAGGGAGTCACAGTTTGTGTTCAGATTTGGTGTTTATTTTTTCTTATCTATTTACAGCCTCATGAGCCATGAGCTGTAACCAGCAAGTCAGAGAAATGAAGTAAAAATGGTGGTGTCTCTCTAGCTCTTCCCAAGGTTATTTAAGCACTAATTACCCAATAACAAGGTGACACCGATATTATTTGTATTTCTGACCCAATAAGGACCACCCAAGGCCCCCAATGCAGACCCTTTTCACCCAATTAAAAAAACCCACTCAAACCCATGAAGAAGATGATGGAGAAGAAGAAGGACTCAGACAACGCCCAAAGTCCTCCATCTTGCCCCCTATATATCACTGTGTGCTAAAATCTCAAATCTAAGTTTTTCACCCAGTGAGATCACACAATTCCATTCAAACCACACACCCACAACCCCAGTGCCATCACTCCATTTTGGAAGCCTGTTCATGGCCTCAAGTCAAATGTGGTGCTGGTTTGAGGGTCAGTGTCTTTTAGAACAGAAAGCCTGGAATTTTCAGCCTCCAGGGTTCCAACACCTTGGTGCCCCAGTGAGGGGCAGGGTGAGCACCTCGCTGCTGTGCCAGCCCTGCTGTCCTGGCTGCCACAGGCAGGAGTGTGCCTTGTGCCCAGCCCGCCCAGGGCTGCACAGGGTGCTGAGCTTCCCGGGGCTGTGCTGCTCTGCAAAGCCACAGATGCCTGGGATGAAGGGCAAGAAGGTTACACCTTCCAACACCCACCTAATTCCTGCTCTCCTGAAACCATCCCTGTGGGGAATACAGGTGATGCTGTTTTACACCACAACGACACAGACTCCGACTTCAGAACGCTGAAATGACCCCTTTATTTCTGGGATGTGTCTCCCTTTTATACTATTTCACACAGACAAGTTTGATTGGTGACACAAAGACAAACCTCTTCACTCCCATTGGTCAGAGCAGAGGCACATCAAGGAGTCTCTCCTAGGGAAAAGAATGAAAACAAAGTTACAGTTATAAAAACACTTCTCTTGTTTACAGAAAACTCCCTGGAAAAAGAATTTCAGAAAACAAAAACATCTCAGGCACAGAACCAGGGCTACATACAGGGAAATCAGGAGCATTTGGGGCTTTTCCTCCTCTCCCCACCGTACAGAGACTTCCCCACCATCTCCCCTGGGGCTGGATCGTGCATATCTCTTTTCTGGGATGCGGCTGTGTCATCCAGAGACATCTGTTCTCCAGGAAAGGAGAGCTGCAGCCTCTGTCTTTGTGGCAGTGTGGGCAGGGATAGCCTGAGGCCGGTCAAGGGCAGCAGGGCAATCCTGCACAGCCCTTCTGCTCTCTGCCCTCGCGGCCCAGGAGGGTCCCAGGGTCAGCCAGGCTCTTTCCTAGAGGCAATGAAGCAGTGTGGGGGTGGTGAGGTGCCTGCTGTTCGTCCCCTTTGTTTGTCTTGGAGAGGAGAACAGGTGGATTCAAGGGGATCTCAGCCCGGTGAGGAGTCACAGGGCACAGCCAGCTCCGCTCCAGGGTGCGGCACTGCGGGAAGGGGCAGCCTGGCTGGTTCTCTGCTCGCTGCTCAGGAGCCTGTGCTGGGCTCAGGAGCCTGTGGGCACTGGGGAGAGGCGCCTGGACCACGAGCCTTTGCCTCTGCCTGGCAATGGACGTCTGTCAATGTCACATGAGCCGTCAGGAGACAGATGGCATTTTACTGCCTGGCTGGAAATCACCCCTTTCTTCTCTTTTCTTTTCTTTTCTTTCCTCCCCTTCCTTTTTTTTTTTTTTTTTTTTTTTTTTTTTTTTTTTTGTTAAATATGCCATTTTTGTGTTTAAAAGAAACCGAGACGGAGCCTGAGAGCGAGGAGAAAGGCTGCTTGCCTCTAGAACTGCTCTCTGATGCTGGCAGAGATCATCTCAGCCTGACTTAGGCTCCTGCTGCCTGGGCACTGCAGAGCCCCTGCAGGGCTCAGCCACGAGTGGGGCAGAGGAAGAGGGTGACACGGAGAGGCAGGAGGGTGCCTCTGGGTACGAGTGGGTTTCCAGCTTGCCTGAACAAAACCACACTTGTTGGGTATCCCATGCCTGGCCCCCATGCTGTGGCTGAGAGCTGCAGGGTGGCTCAGCCCGGGAGAGCAGACACCTTCCTCGGTGTGCAGGCACAGCCCTGCTTCACCTGCAGCTCCTGAGCAGAGCCCAGGACGGGAGGAGGCAGTGGGGATGCAGCAGGATACACTCCAGGCTGTCCTAGTGTGGCTGCCACCTGCACAGGGCACTGCCCAAATCTGGGGCAGGGGGGCTCAAGCTGCACCTCCTGGGATGGTGCTTTCCTTGCAGCATTCTCTGCTGCCTGGGCAAGAGGTTAATGGACAGCAACTGGCCTCAGGTTCCTCTTGCTGCTTTTCTCTTCCCTCCCGTTCCCTTGGTCTGGGAGGGAGAGGGATCTCTGAGCAGCTGCACCTTGTGCTCTCACCCCTTAGGGCCTGTGAGCTGTAAGCACTACTGGGGATGCAGTGTGCTGGTTTCCTTCTCCCTCTGGGAGGAAACTGGATCCGTCCCAAAGCCCTTGACCTGGGACTTAGACCATCAGCTGCCAGCTCAAGGCAAAGATCACTTCCTCTTTTTCTCCACGATGCTGGGTACTCAGGTACCCTCAGCCATCCCTCCTGCCTGTTTTACCCGGTTCACTGTGGGAAGGACTCTGCTCTCCTGCTGCTTTCCTGCCCAATCCCTCTCTCACATTCTTCTCCACACCTTCACACCTGCTCTGACAGGTAAAAGTTATTTTCTCTACCTTCAAGTCTTTACATGGACTGAGTCCCTTGCGCCTACCCACCAGAGACCACTTCCAAATGTGGAGTTGTCTCGTTTCCCTCACTTGCCTCTCATGTTTTGGGCTGTGTTCTGTTCTCCGTGGTGGGAGGTAAACACCAGGACTGCACTCCTGCCACCTCTGCCAAACCTTGTGCTGCTTTGTGCTGCTGCCAGGGAAAGCCTTGCCCATGCCTGAGGCTGAGCACTGTCCCCTGGGTTCCACAGGCTCCTCACCTGTCCAGAGGCATGTCTACTTCATCCAGGAGCCAGTCCACAGGCTGTCCATGGTGGCTGCACAGCTCCTGTCACAGCACAGCTCTGCCCTGCTGCCAGAGACACCTCCAGCCTCACGAGGAGCTGTCCCCATCCCCACTGCACCCTGGGCCAGAGATCGTGGTGCACAAAGAGCTTTCTGCATTCCGTCCCTGAGAGCATTTCTGTGGCACCAACCCAGACACCTCTGTCAGAAATTCACCTAAAAGCTCTTTTCCGTGTTCATCCAATCTTTTAATCTCCTCCAGAAGCACCATGCTAATCTGACAAAATCCTTTTCTGTATAACCGTGTAATTGGCCCTAATTATACTGTTCTATTTTAATTCCTCTCTATCAGAGTGGTGTAGCTGTTGCTCCTTCACTTGGCATCAAAGCCAGACTGATGAGCAAGTGTGCCTTGAGCCACTATTCCTCCCTTGCCCCACATGTGGCCCCCTGATACCTTCAGCTGCAATTTAGGAACCCCCCAGGGCTGTGGGAGTCAGGGAACAGTAGCCAGCTGCAGGGCTACTTATCCAGCCTCTCACAAATTCCACAGAAAACAGAGGGAAATGAGAATATTTGGACTCTGTGGCTGGAGCTCAAACAAGGCAGGGGACACCCTCTTTTCTACCTGTCAGCCTGGGATCTTACAAACAACCTGTGCTGTCTGCTTCCCTCGCATCACTGTGGCAGTAGAAGTGCTGCAGGTCACATCAGTGCCACCTATTTCCCTTTAAACAACATCCTTGTCCTCTGAGCGTGCCCTTGGTGACGAGAGTCCAGCTTGGAAACCACACAGGGCTGACTGCACCTGGAGCATGTGAGGATGCTGCTGATTTCCGAGGAGGAGGAGGAGGAGGAAGGTTTCCCAGGTCCGTTCCCTGGATGGGTGAGCCCTGCAGAACCACATCACAGGGCATGGCTGGTGTCTGAGGACAGGAAGAGTCTTTGGCACAGGAGCAGCCAGGTTTGCCCTGGTGTGTAATCTGACACACATGGTTTGGTGTTCACGAGCAGATGCCAGCACACAAACCATAGGAGTAAGTGCAGCTTCAGTGATAACCTTGTTTAGACTCTGCTCAATCACTGTCCTGTAGAGCTGAAGTTTTATTTCCCTGGCCTCAGTCCAGATATTATCTTTTTTTAATAATGGGGAATTGGAGGGAATTCTCATCAGTCTTCACTAAACTATGCAAAAAGATGAGCAGGAGTGAGGAGAAAGGGGAGCAGAGCAGGTTGGGAATGGCAGGCCCACAGGGAATTACATTCCTGGTGTCCTGCACTGCTGGGATTTCCACCCTCCCATGGCAAAAATCCTGGCAGGGAGTGGAATTCTCTTCTGGACATCATGATCTTTGCATGGCCTGAGCAGGATGGGACAGAACCCACCCCCAGCACTCAGACTGGGAGATGTGCTGAGGGCTGGAGGGAAGGGGCTGAGTGTGTCAGGTGGTGAATAACCCCCCAGTGGAGCTTTGGCAAAGAGCTCTTGCCTGTGAAGTCCCCTGGTGCCCCCCGTTTTGGAGGATTAACTCTCTTTGGGGTACTTCTGTGGGGCTGTGCCCTGCAGGGATCCCTGTCTGAGTGAAACCTGCCCCACTCATCCCTGTGGCTGCTGTCTCCACGTCAGCACAGCCCTGGGGTCGTGTCACCCACACTGCCTTGGCTCCTAGGGGCAGCACAGTGGGGGATAGAGCCGGTTAGAAAACACAGGGCATCAACCACTGTGAGCATGAGCTGCACTGGCAGCAGTAGCTGATGGACTCAGGCTCTGCTCAGGGTTTATTTCCTGTGTTGCCATGACACAAACATTTTCTGCCTGTTTTTGTCACTGGCAATTATCATAATTGTTCGTTGCAAAGCCCACATTCCAGGGCAGAGCTGCTGAGCTGACCCAAACCTCAGCTGCTCTTTGCTCGTGTTTGCAGCTCCCAGCCCGGTGGGATGAAGCCCTGGACTTGGGGAACACCAGAAAGCTCCATGTTTGGAGGGAGTGAGGGGGGAAATCAGCTCACAATCACAAAGCTGAAGCCCTAAAGCTGGCCTGGTACCAGCAGGGATCAGTGCCTGATCCTCTCCATCAGCCCCACTCCAGACTCATCCCTGCGCTCTCCTTCCCTCACCCAGGGCTGCCTTGTCTCTCCTGCTCTGTCCCACCGGTGGATGCTGCAAAATTGGCTGGAATAAATAATGCTGGAGGAGCTGGAGGAGGGGGAGGCTGGTCCAGCTCACCCAGCCAGAGGTGCAGGAGGAGGCTGCAGGGCAGTGGCACGAGTGGTGCCACTGCAGCCCTGGGGATGTGGCACTGGCTGCCCTTCCCCTGGCCCTGTCTGCAGCTGCACCAGCCCCTCCTGTCCCACGGGACCCAGTGCATGTCCCACGGCTCTCCCTGCCTCTCACTGCAAACTTCTTCCAGTTTATTGGTGAATTATCAAAGCAGAGTGGAACAATCAATGGAAAGGATAGCTCGGGTGCCCTTGGCCTGATTTTGCAGAGGGACTCTGAGTGCACAGCTTGGCTGGCAGCAAAAGTAAAGCCATATGCTGCCTGGATTTCTCTGTACACAAGAAGCAGCTGGAAACAGAGCTTTCCACGTGGATCCTGACCTTCTTGTTGAGTTTTCTCAGTGCTCTGGCTTGTGGTGATGCTGGCAAAGCTGTGCTCTGTTGGCCCCTCATCCCTGCCAAAGCCTGCCCAGGTCTTCTCAGCAGCCTCTTGGGACAGTAGATGTGAGTGACTGGGATGTGTGACAGCACATGAGGACAGCAGAGGGAGAAGATTTTGCCAGGTGAGGTCTGGTGTTGCTGCTCGCCATCAGCAGAGCACAGCTGGTGTTGTGGCACTGACCCTGTGAGAGTCAGGTGACATTGGTGTGACACACCTGGGCTGCCCCAAAACGTCCCATTTATGCACAGACATTGGTCTCACATCCCAATGTCTCATATTCCCGTCAGTGTGTGAGGTGGTCAAATCCAGATGTCACTGCATTTGTCTGCTCTCAGTTCCCTGCTGACCCTCCCCATACCCACCTCACCCACAAACAAGCAATTCCCCACCGAGTTTTGTTTGCTGTGTCTCATAACTGCAGCATTTCTGCAGCAGCTTCAGCTTCCTCTGGGCCCTCCAAAAAAAGAGAGGGTGTCATGCACATCAGGATCCCCCTGCTGATCCTGGCCTGTCCCCACGGAGGCTTTCCTGAGCACAGGATGGAGCACATGGGAGGACCAAGGCGAGCCACATCTCTGGTACACCCTTTGATCAGGATTCGAACGAAGTTGTTCCTAATCTGTGGCTGGGAAAGCACAACCCATGAGGCTGTGTTATAACAACCTGGTTTGTTGCAAAACTACTGCAGACAAAAGCTGGAGAGAGTCCTTCTGCTTGGGTGTGTGTTGGGGAACCACCTCCTGGGCACACCAGCCTCCAGCACGGGGTAAGAGGTGTCTGTGGACGCTTTCAAAGCTCTCTCACTGAACATGAGTTTCTTGCTGATCTGTTCCTGGCTGAGGGAATGCTTTTTTGTCCTCAGTGAGGATTCTTGCACGCCTGGAGCACCAGAGCTGCTGGATGTGGCCCCAAGCACCAGCCCAGGCAGGGAAGGTCCCAGTTATGGTGGGATGAGGGTGAACTGGGGGATATTGTCCTCCAGCTCCCTACAGCACGTGTGGAGGCTGGGGACACGGTGTGATGGTCTTCAGCGCCTCCCGATTTTCCCTGCCCGCTCTGTGGGCTGTTTCCATGGAGAGACCCCAGGCTGTAAGCGCAGCCCTTCGCAGCCACCCTCCGGGAGATGAGGCATTGTTGGGCGGTGAGCCGGCTGCCTGGTGTGGCTCCATTTATCCATCTGTGGAGCCTGGCCCTTCCTTGACTCATCCAGATACCGGAGCTGGGCTTTTCTTCTGTCATTGAAATGGCTTTGGCCCCTGGCTGCCCCCTCCCCTGAGCTCGGCATTACCATAGCCCTTTGTGGAGAGCCACACTTCTGTTTGTCTGGCCGAGCAGCTGAGGCACGGGGAATGTGCCTCAACCATTCAGCGGCTTCGTCTGGGAGCCATTGTACCTCTGAAAGGGATGCTTGGGGCATTTACATAAAAATGTGCTTGATACAGATGATATGAGTGCTTGTGGGGGTGTGCGGAGTGAGGGGCAGAGCCGGAGGAGCCTCCGGTGCCTCCTTTCCTCGTGGATCAGAGCAGGGAAGGTGTGTGGGGTATCAGTGGGGCTGTTCCCCGCCTCGGCTGCGGCTGTAAAAGTCTTCTCTTCACCTGGTGGGGAGACCCTCGTGCCATTAAAGGGATTTCCCACTGCCCTTCCCTGGAAAAGTGAAGATTAATGTTACCTTAGATGTAAAAGGCTTCTCCCCTATGGATCTTTGCAGACATTGTGCAGTGTTCTCCCTGGGTTACACAAGTCCATCACTTCCCCATGGCATCCCCTTTCCCTGTTTCCCCAGTGGCACTGGGGACTGGTGTCCTGTTCTCTCTTCCCTGTGGTCACTTGTCCCCTGCCCCTTGTACCACCCATGAACCTCAGACCCTACATAACTGAGAAAAACCACACGTTCACCCTCTTTGCCTCCGGATTCACCTTCAGCACATGGAATAAACTCTTGCTGGAATTGATCTGGGGCTGGGAGCCTTCTGTCTCTCTGGTGATGTGTGTGATTGTGTGAGATTCATCGCTGCCTGAACACTTCTCAAGCAGTTTCTCTATGGAGAGGCTGACTGGGATTTACAAAGGCTGTAGCTGCACTCCAAAAACCCACACTGTTACAAGCTGGGACAGACAGAGCTGAGCGGGCTGGTGGTGGGGCTGTCTCCAGAGGAGGTGCTCATGTCTGTCCCACCTTCTGCTCTGGTCCTGTCTCTCCATCTCCAAGCAGGGGATAGTCTCTGCTGGGATCTCTATGTCCTCTGCAGGCTGCTGTGTCCAGCAGGTGACAGCTTTGGGACCTGAGAAGTGCTCCCAAACCCTTCCTCCTTGTCCTCAAACCCTGTGGCATGCTGAGCTCCCTTGCCTCAGCACGTGGCACCTGCACGAGCTGGCTTTGTCCTCTTCTCAGCCTTTCCTGAGAGACTTGCCATGCACCACATTTCATCTTCAACAGCTCAGTTAGCCGGGTTGGATTTAAGCAGCAAAGTGAAATTTGGCCCTGCTCCACTCCAGCCGTGGTCCTAAATTCACCCCGGGGCTGGACCTGACCCCAGCAGGAATCCTGGTCACAGGAAAAAGGCTGTGGGAACCAGAGAGGAGAAAACACAGCTTGGCTTTGGCTCTGTGCTGCTGATCCTGCTGCGGTCCTGTGCGTGTGGGACCTGCCAGAGTCCAAGTCCCTTAACCCCCAAAACTGCTCTCAAGGCCTGTGACTCAGAGCTTACAACCAAAAGTAAGTTGAAAAGTTTAGAGGTGACAACATATGAGTGCCTTCATCTGGCAGTTGAAGTCATTGAACTGAACTGAAATCCTCAGGCAGTTGAACAGATATTTTTTCCATGAGTAAAATGTGACCTAATGGAAAAGCGAGACCTGGTACAAAAATACTGTCCCTAAGGACAGTTTTTCATGAAGATTATGATGGGTCCTGGGTTCCTCTTACACTGCAGCATTATTAAGTGTTGTGGTGGTGCCCAGAGGCGATGATGTTAATAAGCACCTAATTTTAGCAGTAATTTAGCTGCTGTTATAATTACCAGGTCATTGTGCTAGGTGCTGTGCAGACACATGTGAAAAGACAGCTTCAGTCCCAAAGAGGATGTGCTTGGGACAGGACAGTCACAGCAATCAATCCCTGTGGCTGGGGGAGGACAGGTCAGGTTGTGTCTGAGGCAGTGCAGGTCTGGGAACAGCAAGAGGAACCAAACCTGGGGCAGATTCCTCGGCACTCCCTGCAGGGAACAGCCCTGAGAGGAGCTGGATCCCAGAAATGCTGGGTGCAGTGAGGATGTGCGAGGTACTGGATCAAAGAGCCAAGGGAAGGATCTCCTACAAGTCTCCTACAAGAGAGCAATAACCCTTTTCCTCCCTGGGCTTGGAAAGTCCTTCTCCACAAAGTCAAACCTCAGTCCCAGATTTAAATAGATTCTTTTTGCATACCATAAGAGTTCAGAGGATATTAACTGTGGTTTGTGTACCAGTCTGCTTCAGTCTGCACTGGAACAGGATGGATTCATAAAGGGTAAACCTTTTTATGTGCTGGGTCTTTGCCTTGTTACCTTTGGGGGGTGATTGAATCACAGGTAAGTCCTGCAAAAGCTGCTCCTTCTGGAGGCTCATCAAGGGATCCAATCCCAAGTACACTTTGGTGGGGTTTTAGGATAGATCCTATTAGACAAGGTTGCTTCAGTCAAAAGAAAATACACATGAGTTCACACCAGTGCACAACTTGGAAGGTTTCACCAAGGAAAAAAGGAGTAGTTGCAAAGTGTAGGGGAATGCAGAACTCAGTAATTTGGTACTGGTGGCCCATTGCAGTGAGATTTACATGGTGGATGTCTAATGCTGATTCATGTAGGTTATTCTTGTGCAAGAGGCTATTTAGCTTTGAAGGTTTAAATGAAATAAATCATGGTCAAATGAAACTTTCTACCTCACTGAAATGAGAAGAGAAAAATGTACTGATTCATTTTGACTTTTTCCCCCCAGAAAATATGATCTACATTGACACGTTCCAACAGCGAGTTTCTATTTTGGCCCAACTGTATTTCTGGTGGAAACTTATTGAGATGAGCAGGTCTCAGACAGGAACTCACTGCTGAGCACCCTCTGGCATGGCCTCAGGTAGCTTTGAAAGCGGTGGCAGTTCAGGTGACACTCAGTGAACCCATCACTCCCACACCCTTTCCTATTTTTTCCTTTAAGTTCTCTGGAATGTGTTGCTTTTCTCATCATCCTTCCTGTTTTTTTTCCCAAACCCTTTAACTTCATGGGTGTGGTCAGAAATTTTGTCCAAGAGGGGGAATAAAGGACAGAGTAATTCTCTTCCCAGTTTCAAATGACCTCCAGCTCTGTAGCTGCAGCCTGTGCAGAGCAGGATGAAGGTGAGGGATGAGGGGTTTGGTGGCTTTTGTGTTGGAGAGGTTCTCCTGGACTGTTACAGCTGGGGTCATCCGGAGTTTTATCTGACTGGTGACAGAGAGAGGCAAAAGAGTGCCACCAGCACCTGGGAACACCTCAACACTGGAGAGGAGAAGGAGCAGGACCAGGCAAGGTGTGGAGCTGCTGCTTTAATTGACCCCTTTGGCTACCTGATGCCTCTTTCTGTGTGCTGTGTGCTCATGCCCCTCTCCAAGGCTCTTCCTGTGGTTCCAGACTCGGCCTGTGCCCCTCATCTGGCCCCAGAGACACGTTGTCTTTGCCTGCTGCTTCTCCAGGCTGCTGAGGGTCAGAGTGGCAGTGCTGTAGGAAAGGAGAACCACTGGCTCATGTGGCACAGGACGTGGCTTGGAGATGCTCCAGGGCTCATTGGGATGGGTCTGATGCTGCCCTGGCACTGAACCATGGAATGGTTCGACTTGGAAGGAACCTTAAAGCTCATCTTGTTCCAAAGCCTGCCATGGGCAGGGACACTTTGCACTGTCCCAGTGCTCCAAGCCACGTCCAGCCTGGCCTTGGACACTTCCAGGGATCCAGGAGCAGTCACAGCTGCTCCAGGCAATGGATTCCAGGGTCTCAGCACCCTCATGGTAAAGAATTTTTTCCTAATATCAGATCTATATCTGCCCTCTGGCAATGGGAGCCATTCCCCCTGGTCTTGTCACCCCAGGCCCTGGTCCAAAGCTGCTCTTTGTGGTCCCCTCAAATCTCTCACAGTCTCTTTAGTACTGGAAGGTGCAATAAGGTCTCTCCAAACACCATCTCTTCTCTTCCTTTTCTTTTTAAAATCACATCCTTCTCTGGTCCTGGCTCATTCCAAAGGGGCTCTGGAGCACTGCAGGCCCGGGACAAATGAAGCAAAAATCTGCAAATGTATGAAATACAGCTGCAGCTCTCTATCCAGCTCTGAGCAAGAACATAATTTCCTTCTAGGGTGAGGGGTGGGCAGGCCTTGGTCTGCATTTGAAGCTCACTAAGGCAGTGACTACTGGATTTGCTCATGTGGAATAAATAAGCCCTGCCATGTGGGTTTTGTAGCTGAAGGGTGAAGGAAAGTGGCAGTGAAGTGGGGCTCAAACCCGCTGACCTTGGCTCTCTCTCTCCCTAGATGTGTGTCTGAAAGGGGACAGTCCCTTCCCCTCAGGCAGTGCAAGTCCAGGTAGTAAAAATGACTTTCAACCAAATTAATGCTGCAAGTTAAACCTCAGTAAATCACATTTTTTTTAGCAAATAAAGAAAGAATAAAGAATAAAGTGAGAATAAAGTAGGTATTTATTGAAAGGCCTTTAGCATACACCTTGGGCAGGACAAGAGCCTGGCCAGGGCTACACCCAAGGTGGACCCAAAATGGTCACAAAATGCCCAACTGGTCACGAGATCTTACATTTTTATAAGTTTTGGTCCATTTGCATATTGGGGTTGAATTGTCCAGTTACAGCTCCAGGTGGTGAGGTCCCATCCTTCTTGTTCCTCCCTTCAATCCACTGTTATTTGTGCTTTGGGGCCTGAAAGTTGTAATTGTTGTCCTTGGCTTTCAGCAGGAAAAGGATTTGTTGTGTCTCCCTACAAAGAAGAGAACTGCCCAACACTTAATATGAGGCTCAGCACTGCACCCCTGGGCACCACAGGATCTGAAATACATGGAAGATAAAACTTAAGGCATCCCCTGTGTATTAATCTGTAGACATCCTGCATGGGGAACCGTGGCCCATCACAGACTTCATCAGGAGCAGCCTGGGAGTGGCTGAGAGCAGCAGGAAGGTTTTTCTCTCTGTTCTGCACCACCTCTTCCTGCAGGACGGTCGTGCCCCATTCCCAAGGGACCCCAGCAGAGGCTGCAGTGCTGCTGGCCTTGCTCAGTCCTGTGTGTGCACAGTGCCAGGGCTTTGCTGTGGGCTTTGCAGGATGCTGGATTATCCTGGAGTGCAGCCCTGCTACCCAGCAGCGTTGGGTAAGAGCTGGCAGAGCACGGGCATTTCACAACCCTCACTTGCACAAGTCCCTGCTGCTGCAGGGAGTGTTTGTCTGCCAGCAGCGCTGGACAAATTGAAATTGCATAACCCCATCCTGCGCTACTTTGGACTCTTTCATTAGATTTGTATGTTTTGTGGGTGTTTTTCTTTTTTTTTTTTTTTCCTTTTTCTTAGCGTTTTTCCTCTTTCTTTTTCTTTTTCTCTGGGTTGTTGCTACTTAAGCAAACCTGGCACAGCCCCTAATGTTGGCTCCATGCTACTCCAGCCTCACACACAGCCCTCCAAACCTGCCCCTGTCCCAAGGTTTTTTATTTCTGTGCCTGCTGGTCATCATTTTCAGCTGAGGAGGTTTTTTTTGGGGTGTGTTTTTTTGCCATGATTTGGCCCTGCAAGGCTCAATCTGCCACTGATGGCCATGGATTATTTGGCTCTGTGCTGTGAAAGCTGAACCTGCAAAGGCTCCCCAAACCCATCTGTGGTCACTGCCAAGTGCAAGGCAGCTCCTGGAGATTCCCTGGGAGAGCCACCAGTGAAATAAAGTGGTGCACTTGGAGGTTTTTGTTTCATTTTTGTGATTTTCACAGCCTAACGTGGGTCACACGTGGAAAGCTGGGGAGGAAATGGGAAAAACATTGTCTCACCAAACCTCTTCCATAACCTGAGCTACAACGAGGGAAACAGCAAGTGCCTTTATTGCTGACAGTGGATTTTGGGGCATGAGTAGCCCAGTTGAGGGAGAAGGGGTTGAGGCAGAGGACAAATGTGCAGGAAAAGAGGTTTTTTTTTTTTTTTTTTTTTTTTTTTTTTTTTTTTTTTTTTTTAAAAAAAAGCAAGCAGTTTATCACAGAGTTCTAGATTTTCTCTTGCTGCAGGAGACAAGGAATTCACCAGACATTCATTGTTCCCTGAGAATCCTGCAGGAGAGGGGCACATCCATATTCATACCCGGGGACAGTCACACACACCTTCCATGTCTGCAACGGCTCCTCATCCTCATCACAATATTGAAATGCCCGTTGCACTATTGCTGTTAGATCTGGGCGAATAATCCACAATGAATAATGTATCCAATGAATCCCGTCCCTGCTAATTGTGGAATATTCACGAGCAGATGGCAATTCCAGGCAGGTTTTTTTTTTCACATTCCCCCTTTTTTTTTTTTTTTTTTTTTTTTTTTTTTTTTTTTTGTGTGTGTGTGTGTGTGTGTGTGTGGTTTTTTTTTTTTTTTTTTTTTGGTTGTTTGTTTTTGTTTTGTTGTTTTGGTTTTTGTTTTTTGTGTTTTGTGTTTTTTTTTTTTGTTTTTTTTTGTGTTTTTTTTTGTTTTTGGTTTTGTTGTTTTGGGTTTGTTTTGTTTTGTTTTGTTTTCTCCACTCGGGACGGAGGTTTTGCCGTCAGTAGGTGATATTTGAAATTCAAGGCGTGTTTCTGAGGCGCTATTTCTGAGGCCCCTCTGTGACATGAGGGTGTCCCTCTCCCCGCACTGGCCGAGCGTACAAAGTACCTCGGCTACAAAATACCCTCGCATGTGCAAATTTAAAATTCTGTTTCCATGGTTACTCATGCGTGCAGCTTTGAACTTCACTTTCCTCCAACATTTGTGCTGGTAAAACTCATTGAGTCGCAGGTTTGCGGCGAGTGAATACAAAAGCTGCATGAGGCTGTATTTGCATGCTCTGGTCCCGATGATTCCTCTCTTATAAACTCAGCCTGGATATTCACTGGGCTTTTTGCCACCTTTTCTGCTGCTTTCCTGGCTTTCAGCCTCCAGGAATGTTCTTTCCCGTGATTATCAGCCTTTATGGCTCCGGTTTTAGCATCACAAACAGAGGCACAGCTGGGTGACATCTCTGTCTGCAGGTAGTCGCTAAAACACCTCGCAGTCAGCTCCGTCCTGGGCAAAGCGAGGTGTTTCTTTTTGTGCCGATTGAAATCTCAGCCGGCTTTGCAAAAATCAGCTTCTCTTCTTCTGGTTAATTCTGCGTCGTTCAGGAGTAACCAGCCATTAGGACGTGTTCAATTTTGTTTTGCAGCGGTGATAGAGGGGAGGGAAAAAAAGGGAATTTGCAGGAGTTTTAAAATCAGGGGAGCTGGAAGGGAAAGTTGTTTTGCGTTAGCAAAGACGTCAAAGTCAGGGTCAGAGTAAAAAGCCGTGCTGCAGGTGACTCATGAGGAGGTGTGTCTGTGCCTTTGGAGATCCCAACACACACCTTTTACCTGCTGATAAAGGACTCCCTGCTCTGCCTTATTTCCCCAAATTCATTCCCTCACTGCGAGAAGCCTTGGCTTACCAAAAACCTTCCCCACCTCTCCCACTCCGGGACAGTTTAATAAGTGTTAGTATTATTTTTTTGTTGTTGTTGTTTCTCTGGCCGTCACGTGTCTTGTGCAACATTTCTGTAGCCTCTGGACAAACACAGGAGAAGAGAGCAAAGGTTAACCGCGGTTGATGTGTGGCTTTGTGATTGCACTGCGGGAGCAGCGCGGTGGGGCGCACGCCGGGCTGCCCGCTGCGCTTCCAGCAGCATCCCGGCCACAAACATCGGGATAAAGCGGCTCCCTTTCCATTGGCAACCAAGAACCGGCTTTTTGGGAGCACCTTCTGCTATATGGCTGGCATCAAGAGCGCGTTTAAGGCGTTGAGGGCAGGGTCAGGCTGGGCTAAACCCGCTGCTGAGCCCTCCGTGCCCGGATCCTGCAGAGATGTGCTTCAGTGTCACCGGCTTTAGTCCTGGTTTTAGCCCTTGTTTTACTCCTGGTTTCAGTCCCGGCTTTAGCCCTGGCTTTAGCCCTGGGTTTAGTCCTGGTTTTAGTCTCGGCTTTAGCCCTGGGTTTAGTCTTGGTTTTAGCCCTGGTTTTAGTCCCGGCTTTAGCCCTGGGTTTAGTCCTGGCTTTAGCCCTGGGTTTAGTCCTGGCTTTAGTCTTGGTTTTAGCCCTGGCTTTAGTCCCGGCTTTAGTCCTGGCTTTAGTCCTGGCTTTAGTCCCTGCTTTAGTCCTGGCTTTAGCCCTGGCTTTAGCCCTGGCTTTAGCCCTGGCTTTAGTCTTGGTTTTAGCCCTGGTTTTAGTCCTTCTCGGCAGCAGCAGGTTGCGGAGAGGCTGAGTGGGGCCAGGGAAAGCACAACGTGCTCCAGTCTCAGCTGGGGCAGGGATCAGAGCTGTCCCCTCCCGAGCCGAGGCACTGGGAAGACGGCGGATGTTCGGACAAATATCCGCACCTGGGAATATTCTCATCACACTGCAGCGCTGGGAAAACACCCCAGTGCCCATGCTCCGAGCCTGACCTTTTTAACTATTCAGAGTGCAACGCCAAATGGCTTTAAAGTGCTATCTGCTCCGAGACGGGGTGACAAAGCATAACAATGGGCACTTCTTATTCAGCAGATGTGATCTCCAGCCACTTTGTGCCCAGCTGTGTGTATTCAGGCTCTGAGCTGTTGACTTTAGCGAGAAAATGACTCGCTGCTGCCCTGCAGAGCTTTGCCAGGCTGCCCCTGCTGCTGGGTGGATGTTCCTCAGTGCGCTGCAGAAGTGTTCACCCATCTGTCCTGGGGCAGGGAGATGCAGGGTGTCCCTGACCGCGAGATTTGTTCCGCAGGGGGTTGGGATGTGCCACCACAAAGCCAAGGAGTGTGGTGGTTTGATGGCAGTGAGCACATCTGCCGTGGAGGAGCGAGTGGAGCTCATTCCTGCTTGGGAAGGGGTTGCTGTAACAGAGGGCTTTGGTAAGAGCCGCTGACAAAAGTGGTGTCAGTTGCTTTGTGGGTTGAAAAATCTCTTTTAAACTCCCAGTTGCACAACGCGGGTTTCTCAAGACTTTCCCCAAATTACCTCTCCGGCACTAAGGGACAAGTCTGAAAAATTCCGGTGCGAGAGGAAATTCCCTCCGAGAGCGCAGAGATACTCAGAGGAAGGCGAGTGCTCAGCTCTGCGCT
The DNA here is from genome assembly GCF_009819655.1 of Sylvia atricapilla. Taxonomy (NCBI): domain Eukaryota; kingdom Metazoa; phylum Chordata; class Aves; order Passeriformes; family Sylviidae; genus Sylvia; species Sylvia atricapilla. The sequence continues at coordinate 4,497,148 of NC_089163.1, forward strand.
CGCACCGCTGCTGTCTCACGGCTGGCAGATGGTGCAGCAGCTCTGCCCTTTGGCCAGGACGGCAGGGGAAGCAAGTCCCCACCCTGGGATGTGCCAGGGGCCGAGCAGGAGGAAAAGGAGGAGAGTTTGGAGCATCCCTGTCATCCCTCCTCCTTCCCTCCTCCTCTTGCCCCGCGTTGGCATCATCCGGTGCGGGGGGACAAGAGTTTCAGTGTCGCATCTTCTGCTGCCCAGAGGGTCACAGCGAGGGGCTCTCCCAGGGACCCACCGGGGCTCTTCTCCCTCCTCTTCCTCCCTCCCGGCCAGGGGCTGAAGGCCCCGGTCCCCGGGCGCTGCCTTTGTTCCAGGAGGCACCGGCAGCCCCGGCTCTTTCTTGGCTGGGGGCTGCGGGAGGAGGGGCTGCTGCCGGAGCAGATGGTCCCTGTTGGAAGGTTCGGGGCCTCTCTGGCAGCAGGTTGAGGGGGGGATCCCCTTTCAGCGCCCGCCTGGGGGAGGGATGCCTGCCTCTCTCACATGGTCAGTTCCCAGCTGAGTGCCTCTATGGGATTACGCTGCTATTCATCTAATTGAAATTGTATTTGGAGCAAAGAGACAGTATCTCTTTCCCGGGAAGATCTATTATGCATAAAGGGTGCACAAAGGCATCCTCCTGCCCGGGGAGAGGGGGTGTCCGGGTGGCCACGGCGCTGCTCCAGCTCCCACCCCGCAGGAAGCAGCCCTGACCCCTCCTGCACAGCCTGTCCTCACTCCTCACTCCCCAAAAGGGGCTCTTTGGTGGCTTCCTGCCCTCTCCTTGTCCTGCTCTGCTCGCTGGCAGCACCCAGAGCTCACCCTGCCTCACCCAGAGCTCACCCTGCCTCACCCAGAGCTCACCCTGCCCCTCCAGCACGGATCCCCACACCCCTGGCATGGTGGGTCCCCATCCTTGTCCCCCCATCCACACCACAGCATCAGGCTCAGTGCCTGGGGACTGTGGGGACAACTGCATTATCACACTGGGCTGCCTGGATGGAGGTGAGGTCACTGGATGCACCGTGCAGAGGACACCCCTTCTGAGCATGTCACCAGCCCGGTGCTTTCACAGTCAAATGTCTTTCAGCACATATGAACTCATGGGGGCACAGAGAATCTGGAGAATGAGAAGGTTAAAAAAAAAATATATATATATTTATATATATAAAAATAAATATATATATATATATTTCTATATATATATATATCTCCCACTTCACCCACAATGGGTTTATGGCTGAAATCACCTTGCACACACCCTCGTGGAAGAGCTGCCAGAGTTCATGTGCTATCAGCTCATGCCTGCAGATAAGGAGACCCATTTCTCTAAGTTTTATGAGAGCAAGAGAACTTCTAAATGAAATAGGAATATCTTGAATGAAGGAGAAAATCAAGATGGTTGGCCCTGCAAAGAGCTGTGTGAGCACCTGACGTGAGGCAAAGAGCAAAGAGGTGAAGAGCTGTCCTGGTGACATCCCTCATGTGACTGTGGCCAGGGGAGCAGGGTCAGGGTGGGACCTTGCTGATTGTGACAGCCCCCTTTGAAGTCTCCCAATGCTGGGAGTGGAGCAGGGAATGGTCCCTTGGCTGTATAAGGGATATTCTGGGAGTCTCAGCCTGCTGAGCTCATTTGCAAGGATAATCTCTTTGAGAACAGCTCATGGAGGGTGCCAGAGGCTCTGCTTGCAGCCCAGGAATGTCGTCCTGTCTGCTCTGGGCTTGTCCTGTCAGCTGTGGATTTGCAACCCAGGCTGGCTTGCTGGACCAGCTCTGGCAGCTCTGGCTCAGTCTGGAGGTGTGGGAGCTGCTCAGGCACTCGGTGGCTCCCTGAGCAGCAGCTGCTGATGGCACAGACACGGTCCCTGTCCTGCTCAGGCCAGCAGAGATGCCTTGGGGCTTGGAGAACAAGCCCTGTGAGGGAGCTGGGGGTGTTTATCCTGGAGAAAAGGAGACTCAGGGGTGACCCCATCACTCCACAAGCCCCTGAAAGGTGGCTGTGCTCAGCTGGGGCTGGGCTCTTTCTCCAGCAGCACTGACACAACGAGAGGACACAGCCTCAGGCTGGGCCAAGGGAAATACAGGTTGGGTATCAGGGAAAAGGATTTTACAGAAAGGGTGATAAAGGACTGGAATGGTCTGCCCGGGGAGGAGGTGGAGTCCCCATCCCTGGGGGTGTTTAAAGCAGACTGGATGTGGCACTGGGGCCAGGGGTTAGTTGAGGTGTTGAGGCTGGGTTGGACTCGATGATTTGAAGGTCTCTCCCAACCTGGTGATTCTGTGAATTCTGTGAATTCTTGTTGGTGCTGTGAGAGCACTGGGTTCAAAGGAGAACTTGGCTTAAGGATCCCCTTTGTTAGTCTGGGGACACCAGCCCTGGAGATCCACCACCTTCCTCTGGGCTTGGCAGTCCTGTGCCTCCACTCACAAGCAGAAAGGAAGATCAAAGACCCCCTGACCTCTGAGCAGCCCTGAGGGCACAGGGGATGGAGGGTGCCCTGTCTGCAGCTCTGAGCTGCTCTGCTCTTCTGATGGAGCAGCTTGAGTTGGGTCATTGATGACTCTTGCTCCTCTGCCCTTAGAAAGCTGGAGGGGAGGACTGTGATGTCCTTCCATGAGCCTCTACCTCCTGGTGCATCCTGTAAGAGAGCTCCTTTCTCACAGCCTCTGCCTCTCCTCCAGTGAAAACCCTTCCTCTGCTGATATTCCAACCTGTCCTCTCATCATCTCATGTTAGAATCATACAACCACAGACCAGTTTGGATTGGAGGGACCTTAAAGCTCACCTCATTCCACCCCCTGCCATGGGCAGGGAAACCTCCCACTGTCCCAGGCTGCTCCAAGCCTCATCCAGCCTGGCCTTGGACACTGCCAGGGATCCATGGAATTGGCCTTCTCTGGGCAGCCTGTGCCAGGGTCCCACCACCCTCACAGAGAAGAATTTCTCCCCAGTATCAAATCTAACTCTACCCTCCTTCAGCCTAAGGCCATTCCCCTTTCTTACATCCCTCTCATCCTCTCCTTCTCCCAGGAGAGTCCACAGAACTGCTTGGCCTCATGGGGCACCTCCGGGGTTTAATGGGGCACCTCATTCCTTCTCCTACTGCTGGGGGGTGTTCCAGACTGTGGGCTTCATCTTTCACCTCCCAGCCAGGAACAACCTTGGCTTCTTGTGGAGCCCCTCATGGAGTCAGACCAGGAGAGCCCAGAGCACAGGGGCCAGCAGTGTCTGAGCAGTGCTGCTGAGGGGTAAGAGACCAGTGACTGTGGTCTTGGGCTGCTGGAGCCCCTTTCCAGCAGGAAAACTTCTCTCAGATTCCTTTGTGACTTGGAAACATTTGTGGTCTCCCTCAACCTGTTCTGATCTCTCCCTCCTTTCTTTGCAGCTTCATCTCTTGTTGGTCATTTTTCGGAAGTGTTTTCCCATGTGGCTGGATGATCACCTGAGGCTCAATCCTCCTTGATCCACCTGGGTCTGCTGCTTTTGGCCTTGTATGTAGAAACCCCTAAGAGCTTGGTTGGGAGAGGCTGGAATAACCCTAAACACGGATGTATTACCCACCCTGCAGGAAGACCTAGACACGCTGGAAGAGTGCGCTCACAGGAACCTTGGGAAACTCGGCAAGGTTGTATTTTACACTTTTGACCTTGGGCTCTCGGTGACTGAAGTTCTACATCTCCAGCCAGAAGTGGTCCAGAGGGTCAGTGGTGGCCTCAGGCAGCAGCAGGTCACCAGACCAGGCCATGGGAGGTGATGGTGGTGAGTAAGGCAAAGCCAAATGTAAAATCTTGCACTTGGGGAAACATAATCCAGGAGTGCAGCACAGGCTGGGATTGACCTAGTTGAGAAGCAGCTCTGGGGTTGGGGCCTGGGTGGACACCAGGCTCAGTGACAGTGACCAGTGTGTGCAGAGTGACCAGTTGTGTGGCCAGGACCCAGTGGGAGGCTGGGCTGCATCAAACAGAGACATCACCAACAGATGGAGAAGTCATTGTCCCACTCCCCTCTGCATTTGTCAGGACACACCTGGAATAATGAGAACGTTTTTGGCCTCTGCTACCCGAAGAGAAGTGGATGGGCTGGAGAGGGTTGAGAGAAGGAGCACAAAGGTGATGGGAAATCTGAGGAAAGGCTGAGAGACCTGGGTTTGTACAGCCTTGAGGAGAGAAGGCTTAGGGGAGACTTTTCACCATTTAAAGGGTGGCTACAAAGAAGATGGAGACTCCCTTTTTACCAGGAGTCACATGGCAAAGACGAGAGGCAATAGGTGCAAGTTACTCTTGGGGACATTCTGACTAGACACACGAGGAGAATTTTTTACAATGGAAATAATCTCCACAGGGAAGTGGGGAATTCCCCAGTGCTGGAGACTTTCAGGATTCAACTGGACATGGTGTTGAGCCATCTTGTCTAGACCTTGTTTTTGCCAAGAAATGTTGGACCAGATGATCCTTGAGGTCCTTCTAACCTGGTTTTCTATAATTCTGTGATATCAGAGAGGAGAGATGTCACACAGAAAGAGCCTCATCTAATCAACAGGCTGTATGTGAGCTTTTAGAGCCTTTCCTGGATGTAAGATTTGTGTCAGATCTCATCCTTTTAAAACAAACCAGATTTTCTCTGTCCTTGCATGTATCCAACTGAACATGAAGGAGATCCAGTTTCAAAGCTGCAGGGTTACAACAAAATATAACAAAAAAACCCCACACAGGACTATTTCAGGAATCTACTGAACTGGTGCAAGGAATGATTTCAAAGGAAATATCCTGGCAAACAAGACAGTTCTGTGATACACTCAGTGCCCCCCATCCTTCTGCAGGACAAATAAATGGCAAAATTCAGCTTTTAATGCTGATGGTGAGGCTTTCCAAGGAGCTGGCAAGAGGGAACTGTGTTGTAGTTGTCCACGTGTGAAACAATGCAACGAGAGACCCAAACCCGCTGTGCTTTTGGGAGTTTCTGTAACGTTGTGTCAGCAATTTGGAATCCAGCTCAGGCTGTGGAGATTTGTTACAAAAACTTAGAACTGCCCTGGCTGGAGATGTCCGGGTGTGAAAGCAGCTGGAGAAACAGGCAGAGAGGAAGGGTGAAAGGAATGGCATGTGCTGATCTGCCTGATCAGCAGGTCGGGAGAGCAGAGCCATTGGTCTGAGCTTCTCAGGACAAGGGGAGCAGTAAAATAAAGGACAGCCCAAAACAAAGGAGAGATCACACCCCAAAGGAGCCCAACCAGCTGAGTAAATCAGCTGCTCCTCAGGACTCGGAGGCAGGACTGAGGGAAGAGGCAAAAATCACAGTCAGGTCTGTTCCCAGAGGACACAAGAGGCACCCACCCCAGGAGAACCCACAGTGGTGGATGAGGAGCTGGTGTCCTTCCTCTCCTGGGTCACTTCCATCACTTCTGGCCAGGCTGCCTGGACACACATCTCTGGTTTGTGCACAGGAAAGAGCAGTGAGTGAAACCCTGGGAGAGCCTGAGCAAGCTGAGTCACCTCTGTCAAAAATAAACACCTCATCCTCCTCTTGAGATGATCCTGGATTGAGTTTCCTGCTGCAGCTGCAATTTTTGCATCCTGCAGGGACTTCCTGGGCCATTTCTCATCGTGGTTGTTTGCACTGGTGTTCCTGCAGGAGTGTGGTGACAGCCCTGGCTCCGTGGATGCTGCTGGAGTCTGGTTTGTGGGGGACAGACAGGGTCTGGATGATAACCCCAGGTGCAGGTAGGGCCCACCAGGGATCAGTGGTGGTGCAGCAAACCCCAAAAGCTGTGCACAGGACGGGCTGGCCCTTAGTGAGCCCCCAGGCTCAGCTCTGCAGGGCTGGGCTGCCTCTGGGCAAACACAACCCCAGCCACGTTCTGCAGCACCTCAGGGAACCTGGCAGGGTTCAAAGGGACTTTTTTCCGAGGAAGGTGTTTTCCCAAGGGTGCTCGGGTCAGAGGCATTCCCTGACACCCTGTGGGCACACAGATTAAATGGTTTGTGGCCACTTTCAGCTGGCCAGGGCTTCCTGGAATAAAACTGTGTTATTTGCATGGGCTAAGCCAGAATGTAGCTGCGTGCCTGACCCTTCTGCCAGCACATTGGTGGGGCTGGGGTCTCCTCTGTGGGCTGGGCTCTGGGGATGTGCCCCAAAGCCAGTCCACCTGCAGCATCACTGCTCTCACTGTCGGGGTGCAGCAGGTTGGGGCTTGCAGGGAGTTTCCCTGCTACACCCCTTGGATGTCTGTGCTGGGGTAATGGTGCATCCCCCTGCAGCCCAGAGCACCTCTGCCCTCTTCACTCTGAGACAGCCCTCACCCACCCACGTGCAGCCTCCCTGCATCTTGGCTATCTTGGCATCAATAAATGTTGTAATAATTATATGGATATTGCTGTTTGGACTGTTTAACCCAGACCTGCCTGGAGTCCCTGGCTCTGATGTTATTAACCAGATAATTTGTGGTTTACTTACACATTGGCAGCCTCCACATCACAAAAAGGAGTTTCAGTTTCCTGCTGGGTCCTAAACACAGCTCAGTGACAGTTTGAAGAGTGCACAAATATGGGTCCTGTTTTTCTAAGTGCACCTGCCCCAACTTGTAGTGACACAGCGGGCACAGAAAAATATTTGGTACCAGATGTGCCCTCACTGTCCTCTTCCTGCGATGAAAACGTTCCCTTTATTATGTATTTATTTAATATTTTGTGCTCTGTGCAATGCTTGCAGTAGGGAAAAGGGCAATAGCAGCAGCAGCAGCGGTATTGCACTGAGCCAGGCTGCCCCTCTCTGCCAGTGGAGGGGAGATGAATCCTGACAAGTGCTTGGAGCTTTTGAAATCCAGATTTTTTTTTTTTTTTTTTTTTTTTGAAAGTGTGGTATAGACAACGGCATCAACGTCCTTCTGTAACTGCTGAAACCATCTCCATCCCAAAGTGTGGGCCCTTGCCATGGGTATCCTTACCAGGACAGCTTTTTCCCGTCAGCTGAGCCATGCAGGCAGCAGCTCAGCCCTCTGACCCCAGTGTGACCTTACAGCCTTCTACTGCCCACAAACTCCTCTGGTGCTGCTGTCACATAGTTCCAGTGTCCCTCAGACACGAGAGGGTCTCTGCCTTCCACCCAACCCTCCAGCAGTGCCCTGGCCAGCAGCTCCCAGGGGTGTTTGTGCACCAAGGGTGCTGCTGGCTTTTGCTTCGTGCCGTGGGTGCCCCACTGACAGTCAGAGAGTGCTGAGAGCAGTGTCACCTCCAAGGTTCCTGCAGTGTGTCCAAGCACAGGGCTTGGCCTTGCTGTGGTCTGTTAGATGCTGAACAGCTCCTGTGCTCTGTGATGGTTCTGGCTTCTTTTTCTGCCAAGGTCAGGTTTAATACACGGGAGTCACGGTTTTGAGTTTGGACTTGGATGTTTATTAATTCTTATCTATTTACAGCCTCACGAGTCATGAGCTCTAACTAGAAAACAAAGGTAAAATGGAGCACCTCTGACTCTTTCCAAGGTTATCTAAGTGATAATCACCCGATAACGACGTGACACCTATATTGTTTTTAATTCTGACCCAATAATGATCACCCAAGGCCCCCAATGCAGACCTTTTTCACCCAGTCACAGAAAACCACCCAAACCCATGAAGAAGAAGGAAGAAGAAGGTGAAGAAAGACCCAGAAAATGCCCCAAATCCTCCATCTTGCCCCATACATTACTATATACTAAAACCTCAAATCTAAGTTTTTCACCCTGTGAGATCACACAGTTCCATTCAAACCACACCCCCAGGGCCATCACTCCATTTTGGAAGCCTCTTCCATGGCCTCAAGTCAAATGCAGTGCCTGCTTGAGGGTCAGTGTTTTTAGAGCAGAAAGCCTGAAATTTTCAGCCTCCAGGGTTCCAGCAGGGCTCTGCTCTGGGCAGCCTGGTTTGACTCCTGCCTCCCTGCAGAATGTGGATGCTCTCCAGCTGATGGGCTGAGCGGTTCCTCCCGTGCTGGCCACCAGCCAGTGATGCTCCCCTCTGTCTGTTGACAACTTGCAGAGACACAGGAAAATAATTTGCCACTTCCTGGCTTGGTCTTCCCCTTTCCTTTTCACTGTGCAGTTCTGAGATTTACTTGCCTAGGAGAGCTGAGCATCCTCTTTGCTGAGCAAAACAAATACTCTCTGCCCAGTGAGAGAAAGGAAGGAGTAAGTCAAACCCATCAGTGGGTGCAGTGAGGGGCACTGTGACCAGCAGGGCCAGTTTATCCCAGTGAGGGTGATGCAAAATGCAGGTATTTTACACTTTTGACCTTGGGCTCTCAGTGATTGAAGTTCTACATCTCCAGCCAGAAGTGGTCCAAGGGGTCAGTGGTGTCCCCAGGCAGCAGCAGGTCACCAGACCAGGCCATAGGAGGTGATGGTTGTGAGTAGGGCATGGTCCACTGCCTCTCCTTGTGTGTTTCCTCGTAAAACCAGGAGACTTTGTGAGCCTCAGCCAGCTGGGAACAATCCAGGGTCACTTGGTGCTGGATGCTGTGGTGCAGAGCTTGTCCTCATCTGCACCCCCTGAAATGGGGGTCACTGGATGCCAGGCAGCACCTCTGGGCCTCTCAGGTGTCACTGCTGCAAGTTTGGCTCCTTAGTCTCAAAGGAGATGCAAACTGTTTTGTTTTCACCTGCTGTTATTACCCTCTGATTAAAACCGTGTGGTTTATTGGTTTCAGTTTTGCACAGAATGCAGTGCTCAGATGTCTCTGCAGTTTCATGCCCTCTGTAGACAGAACTAACTGAAAAATACTGGAACCAGGAGGTGCACAGGAACAAACTCCTGTGGGCTCTGCACATCTTAGAACCATAGAATACAGAATCACTCAGGCTGGAAAAGACCTGTCCTAGGGTGACTTTATGATGCATGTATCCTCAATTGTCTGTTCTTTTGAGCTGTGTATTGAGTTCTGTGCCTTTAGGTCCTCCTAAACCAGGACAAGACCTTTAAGATCACTGAACCCAACCATTATCCAAAATTTTCATTGTTCTAATCTGCTATCCCAGCTATGGTCTGGCTTTTTTTTACCTGGAGGTGCTGCCAGGTACCTTTTAAACCCAAGCTGTGGTTTATTTTACCTGGAAGGACAGGAACTGAAGGACGAGGGTCTCAGCCAGAGTCAGATCTGTGACTGCTCAGCATCATGGCACAGAACTTGTCTGTCCAGCTCCAGCTGATCACTGCCTCCTTTGCCCTGGCTCGATACCTGTGACTGTTTAAAATCTCCCCGTGGAACTCTGGTGTGTTGGTGGGGGATGAAAGCTCTGAGTGGGAGCTGTCAGGCTGTAGCTGGAGGCCTGACACCCTCTGCAGCTCCCTCTCTGCCTTGTCTTGAATTCAGTCAGACAAGGGCACCCAGTGCAGGGCTCCTGGCACAGACACTGCTCCCGGGGACAGCTCTCCTGCTGGAATAGCTGGGCTGCAAAACACACTCTGCACAGAGTTGGAGGGGTCCCAGCAGTCAGCACGGAGAGTTCCCCTGCAAGGGATAGCAAACCCAAGTCACACGACTCAGACTGCCGGGTGACCTTGCCTGGGGAGCTTTGGAAGCACCTCTGCAGTGGCTGCAGGGAAGTTAACTGGGTTTCTGGGATGTCTTGGCCTGTTTTTCCTCAGAATCAATCCCCCCCCCAGCCTGTGAAGTGAGTGCAGAAATGATTTCAGGCTGCAAATGGAAAGTGCAACAGGAAGGGGGATCCAAGGGGAGTGAAGGGGAGCCAGCAGGAGCAGCAGGAGATGGGGCAGTGGGGGATGCCACCTTCAGTGAGGGCTCTCCTGGCACCATCAGTGTCCCCTCTGTCCCACCAGCACCCAGCACTGCCCAGCAGGTGACAGGAAAATTAATCCACCAACACCCGAGGTTTGTGTCCAGAGAGGAGACAGAAGAGTCCTGGAACTTTATTGGAATAAAGGGAGAGGCCATGGGGCATTTCTTCTGGGGTCTCTCAAAATTTTGGAGGACACAGCCTCTTTTTTATCCCAATTTCCTGGGCACATTTCCTTCTCTCTTTCCCCACTGGCTGAGGCACTTGAGATGTACAGACTTCCCAAACCACCTAATACAGACTCCTTCTAATGTATAACAACCCCCCTTTTCTTTCCCTTGTGCCAATCAATGGGATTCCTCATGGAATTTATGGCTCTTCCCATTGCTTCTTCCATCTCTCACTCTCCAATTTGATTTATCAGCAGACCTACAGGTTTGTTCGTAAAGACAAATCCTTCATTCCTTGCAGGGAGGGAAACAGCAGCACCATGAGTGTCCCTGCCCCCTTTGCTTCCTCTTTGTGCCTTTTTACACTTTGCTTGTCCCCACTGCAGCCACCTCAGCTCAGAGCTCCTCTGGGCTGCCTCTGAGAGCAGGAACCAGCCCCAGCCTTTGCAGAGGCAGGACTTCCAGAGAACCAACCCTGGGCAGGGGAAAGACCACAAACTGTATTTGCATGAGCCCAAAAGAGGAGACAAGGAAAACGTGTGAGTCAGCAAAGCCTCTGCAGGCCAGAATCCATCGATGTGCCTTTTGAACCCAGAGCTCTGCCTTTCCCTTGCCTTGCCCATCTTCATTCCTTTTGCTGACTTGGTTTTTTTTACACAAGGCCTTGCCAAGTGATGGTGACAGCAATTATCAGCTGATTCTCACTAGCTCTCACTTCCCATCCCGTAGTTCATGAGTATCTGAAACCATTTTCCACTTGAATTAGGGCAAATTGTTGAAAATCTCATTGAAGAGGCCGTTTAAAGAAAGATTTGGTTCCCTTTGAATTAACATAAACATTTCATTTGAATAATTTATAAATATTTCATCTCTGCCAGCCTTTTACAGAAACCTTTTAAAGTATAAACTTCCAGAAAGGTCTTAAAGAAAAGTGATTTGTTTTTTTACTATTAAGTGGTTTAGTTTTTTTGGACAGTGGGTCATTAAAAAAAAAATTAGTTAGACTTGGGTTGTTGCCCTCCAGCAACTGCGATTTTTGTCCATTTTGTTCATATTTCAGCTGGCCAGGTTCAGACTCTTGGGGTTCTTGGGATGACTCTCAGACAAACTGTTGTTTGTGATGAGACTGGTAAAGCACAGAGTGTTGCTGCTGGTTTGGAGGAGAGGGAAACTTTGCTGTGAGAGCCCCTGATGCCCTGCAAGCAGAGGATGCTCCTGTGTATAAATACAAGGGGCTTGCCTGGGGACACGGTGACAGGAGGGGACAGCTGTGGGTGATGCCAGCAGCCACTTCCAGCTGAGTGAGGCCACAGCCCCATCCTGCCTGACCCTCCTGAGCTCCCAGCCAGCCCAGGCACCCTGGGAATGCCCCAACCACTCTTCTTCATGGGCCAGGAGCTCAGCAGCTCTGCTTTTGGCAAAGGGGATAAAGGGGAAATGAGCAGTGCCCTGCGGTGTGAGTGACAGCAGCCTGGGAGGAGAGCTGAGCTCTTCCCTCAGCAGCCTGGCAGAGGGAGGATGGTGCTGGGCTTCTGCAGGCAGGTCCCAGTGCCTCCCAGTGCCTCCCAGTGCCTCCCAGTGCCTCCCAGTGTCCCCTATGCCAGTACCAGCCTCCAGTCTTGGCTTGGCCTCTGTGGCCATGGTCCCAGATGGAAGAGATGAAGTTTTCCCTCTGGGTCTGATGTTGGCCTTGGTGTTGGCTGCTGGATATCAGAGCACCATCCTTCCTGCCTTAGCCTTGTGTTGTGGGTTTTTTTTCCTTCTCTTTGGTCATGTTTTGGCTCTGATCATCCCAGGCAGCAAGCAGGACACAAACCTTTTCTTTGTGAAAGGTGGTGTGCCCTGTGAGGTTCCTGCTGCAGCTCTCTGTTCCCTTGGGGCTGAGCTCACAGTGGTGAGGGAGTTTTGGCACTGCTGGTCTGTCTCAGCAGCATCTCCAGCTGCAGGGATCCTGCATTTGGTCCTCACACCCGTTCCTGCTAAATACCAACAGGAGAAAATGGGGAAAAACATTCTCCCACCAAGAGGAGAAGATGAGAGCAGCAGCTGTAGGAGTCAGGAGAGAGGATGAAAACTGGCAAAGGCAGAGCTCAGGCACCCTGAGTCCTGGCAGTGAAAACTGCACATCACATGAGATTCATGTGGCAAAGTGGGGCACTCCCTGAGTGTCTGGAGCCTCCCCGCACAGGCAGGGCAAGACACAGTCCATCCCTCCCTCTGGTACCTCCTTCTGGTCTGGTCAAGAGAGAATTTGCCCCACACTCTCTTGTGAGCACAGGAGTTCAAGGAACCCCAGAGATCCAGACCCCAGCCTCGGAGATTCCTCACTCCACGACCTCCCTGCCTTTGTCTTGGCGCTTTTGTGGTTCAGAGGTGACTCAGACAGTCCCCTTGGGCTTTTTTTTTTGTCTGAGATGGGACTGCCACAACTTTAATTAGCACAGAACATCCTGACACATTGGAGGCTTTGAGAAGGAACGTGGCCAAAAGGGGAGAAAATGTGGGCAGTCAACCAGGACACCCAGTTTTGCACCCCTCTGCCACACTGGTTGGAAGCTGATCCTCACAATGGGGAGCCATAAAACACATCTGGCTCCTTTGAACACACAGGTATTATCTTTTTTACCTGGGTCCAGTCCCAGACACTCTGTGTTTTGGGTTTGGATGAGGCTAGGACCAGCAGGTTGTGGTTAATGCTCAGTTCCCCACCAAACACAGCCAAACACAGGTTCACTGCTCTTTCTCCAAGGCTCTGCTCTCCTCTGGGTGAACTTAGACCCACACACAACTAATGCCACAGAGTTTTCAATTCTCTTATCAGCCAAATGTAGTTGCTGTAGTTTACAGGAGTATAATGACCTCAGAGCAATCTGCTGAGGAAAAATAAATGGGCTGTGCCCTTTTTCTACTTCCTTAAACAGCCTGCCTAGGATGGCTTCCTTGTTTTTCACATTTTATTTGCCACGAGGGTCACATCTGACATTTGCTGGGTTTCCTGTAAGACTTGTTAGAGGCCCTAGATGCAGAAAATGAGCTTCATCTGACCCTCACTGATGAGCACTGAAACTTCAGAGGACAAACCTTTTCTCCCAGCTGTTTGTTTAGTCATTGAGGGAAGCAAACAACCACCACTGACCTGTTTAACCATTTTGTCACAGCTCAAGCAATAGGACTCTATTCTCTTGGTGCATCTGGCGCTACAAAACCTGTTCTTTTTCATCCAAGAATTCAGCAAGTTAAACTTACAAGATCTGACTTTCTGATGCGGAAGGAAAACAAACAAGCCTCTAGTTTCCTCCTCAGGAAAACAAATGGGGTTTTATTATTTCAGCGTGGCCCCTTGCCCAGCTCAAGATTGGATATCCAGAATTAGCATTTAAAAAAAAAAAAAAGAAAAATCACAAGCATGGATTTTGCAACCTTGTAATTGCACTGAAATCCCTACTAAGAAGGAAAAGCAAAGAGTGGAAAGTCTTTTACCATCACTTATGCCAACTCCTTCCTGTCTAGTCTTCACTTGGCTGCTTGGCACTGCCCCAGGGAGAGATTTTGGGGAATATATCTGCACCCACACCATGAAGCAGCTCTGTTGTTTCCTTTTTTCCATCTGTGCATGGCTCCTGCAGCTGAAGAGGACAGAATTTCTCCCCAGGATCAGGCTGAGGTGGGGAAAAGAGCAAGGAGAAGAGATGCTTCACCTTTAGGATACGGAAGGAGGGGCAGGAGCAGTGGTTTTACAGGCAGGGAGCACAGCATGGAAAACCCTTCCCCTGGGCCAGGAGTCCCTGCCCTCCCTTGGGTGCTGGTGGCAGTGTCAGGGGTGACTCAGCCCAGCAGGGCCAGGAGCTCAGGGGTGATGGCTCTGCTCCCTGCCCTGCCACTCCTGCCCCTGTCACCCTGCCTGGGCTCCTGTGCTCCCTGCAAGCCCCACGCAGCAGCACAGCAGGGAGAGCTTCTGCATGGACTTTGACAAAGGGCTGTGGCCTGAGAACGAGGCAAAGAAACCCCTGAGAGAGAGGAAAATTCCACTGCTAAAGCAGCCTGAGCTGACATGGGGAGTGGGGGCACAGCAAGGACCTTCCCCTTGGTGGGCTGGGGCTGATGGCCTTGGGGTGACTGTGGTAATCCCTACACCTCTAGCAGGTGTTTCCAAATGGGAAAAGGGTCTCACTTTACATTTTAATACGTTAAGAAGTTAGCTGGAAAGTTCTGTGGATTTCTCTTTGCACTTGGCTCGGAGCCAGCCCAGAAATGTAGATTGGCCCCTGGAAATGTTACCCAAAGACTCTTAGAACACTCATTGGGCCAAGGGCCAAAAGCCCACCTAAGCAATTAGGTACTAAGGAGAGAGAACCAAGGAACTCCACGCTTTTTGTTTTTTGCTTCTCGCATTTTGAGGTGCTGTAGCAGCAAAGAGTTTGTCTCTGTGCTGTGCTCGGCTTTGTTATTTTGCATTTTGTATTATTTTCCATCTTTATGAAAACCCTTTTGATTTTTCAAGGCACCTGTGATCAGCCTCTTGCTCATTATCAGAGCCACATTCTGCCAGGCTGGACCCTCAGAGTGTGGGTTAAACCCACAGGTAACCACAGGGAATCTGTCTTGAAAGGATGTGAGGAGCAATGGGGTCTATCCTGGGATTCTGCAGCAATTTAGAAACGCTGCAGATCCCTGAAGAAGATCATCTGTGCTCTAGAACAAAGCATCCCAGGCTCTGAACAGAGAAATGGGGAAGATTTTCACTCGGCAGGTGAAAATCCATTCGGGTGTGACCTGGAAGCAGGCTGAGGTCCTTGGGTCAGGAGGTTTGCACACCCAGCTCTGCTCCTGTTGGCTCAGGCTCACGGACACTGTGTGGGGCTTGGCAGGTCCTGGACCCCCTGCTCTGACCTCCCAGCCCCTTCCAGTGTGAGATGTGGGACTGACACGCAGAAGCTCCTGGAGGGAAGGCTGGCTCTGCCATTTGGCACACCACTGCTCCTCGCTGGTTGCCTTGCTGTGGGGCTGTGCCCAGATAAGAGCTCTGATTGCTCACTTCTGGGCCTTTGTGCTCAGGGCATGTCCCTGGAGCCTGCTGGCTGCATCCTCCCTGCACCCACAGCCCAAAGATAAGTGCAAGGTGATGCCATTCATTTACTTGGGTAGATGCTACCGTGCCCTGGCCTCGGGCTGCCTGCTAAATCCCAGGGAGGGGAGAGACTGCAGCAAGACAGATCCCAGCAGGCTCTGGACCGAGTCTGTGCTCAGCCAACACACTCAGCAGCGTCCCACCTCTTTCCCTGGCACCTGGGTCCTGACACTATTCCACATCCTGCACCCTTTGGGTCAAGTAAACAGATTGTGACTATGCCCATGTTGTGTGTCTTTTTGTGTGTGTTTATGTAAAGGTTCTTTGTCTTTGGTAGGACACTGCTCTTTTTCCGTGGTGGGTTTGCACTACCAGTGTCTTTCCACAAAAAGCTTCCCAAGAGTGTTACAGCGCCATTTCCAAAATGCCTCTGGGACACATTGGAAAAGCACAAAGTACAGATGTCAGCGAGGTGTCCCTGTCCCTTTAATGCTCAGTGTCACAATGCTGGAGCTGAGTCACAGCCACCTCCCAAGGAATCGATGACCTGAAAGGTGTCCTCAATCCATCAGATCCCCTGAATTAAGCCCTGCAAAACGAGACCAGTAACAAGGCCAAGGAAGGGACACGATGTTGTGCAAATATTACAGACTTATCTACTTATCTGGATTATGCAACAGGCCTAGAAGTGCTTCCATCCTGTGAACTCCTTTAATGTGTCTCCTGAGCTTGCAAGAGGTGTTACAACACTTTGGCTCACTCTGCTCCAAGGCTGAGGCATGTGCTGGGGAAATTCTTGACTTACCTGCTGCCTCCTGGACAGATGCCATCAGCATCTCTTGCTTAACCCTCTGCCAGCGCTGGCTGGTGGGTCAGCCTGACTTTCCTGCCTCCTGAGCACCAAGGCAGGCTGCAGAACCTCTGATTTCAGGAGAGGGCTGGGACACACGCTCTCCTGACCTCCTCTGGTCGTGGCAGGAGGATGGCACCACAAAGTGTTTTCTGTCTCTCAGCTCCCAAGGTGCCAGTGTGAGAATTTTGCCAGCAGTGAGCTGAGCAGGAGGGCTGTCCATGGATCAGGAGCTGTAAGCTCTGGAGCATTAATGTCAGCAAAGGCATTTTTGTCACAGGGCATCAATGGCAGAGACCCACGGCCAGCTCTGCCTGGTTCCATCTGTGGAGGCAGTTTGTGGTGGTGGGTCCCTTGAAAGGCAAGAAAAAGGGCTGGGCTATCAGAAATAACCAACCTCCCCCTTTTCCAGAATATCCTGAGGAGGGGAGGGTATGACAATGTGAATGCCACAGGGACATGGCCTGATGCAGCATGTGAGGGGTGGGGAGGTCACACTGATGCAGGTAATTGGACCTGCCCTGTCCCTTTTCCTGATGGGGCAGAGTGACTTTCAGAGCACTTGCAGGAAATGATTTGCCTCCCTCTGTCTGCACAGCATGGTGTGTTCACAGAGCTGCTGACCACTGCTGTGCTTTGTCCTGGTGTGGTTTGGTTTGTCCTGGTGTGGATTGTCCTCTCTGGCACCAGACAGTCCTGGAATGCCCCCCCCTGGAATGTGGCTGTGATAAAACCCCTGCTGCCCATCTCCCAGGGACCACGATCCTGTAGCCCCCTGATCCACCCTGCACCTCTCTCTGTGCATCCCTCTCTCCCTGGGTGATGCTCACACCCTGCCTGGGGAGCCAGAAGGGGAGGCTGAATCTTTGCTCCCCCCAAAAGCAGACCTGGCCCAGGCAGAGGCCTGTGGTGTGTTTTGGGCCCATGAATGTGTTTCACCCTCCATGTGCAGAGCAGGGGCAGCCTGGCTCAGCTCCCAGCACAGGATCCCTTGTAGCCCCAGCCTGGGAGCACAGTGCTCATTGCTGCAGGGGAGGCCCCCAGTTTAGCTGAAGTGCACAGTGTGGCTTCCTCACTTGCCCCATGGTTTCTGTAAGGCATCTGAGCTGTGGTGAACCACCACTGACCCATATTTATCTCCACTGCACCGTGCTGGTGATTCGAGGTGTCTCTCTGCCAGATCATCAGGAGTTCATCAAAAAATCTACACCCACAACCAGGAATTACCAGATCAAACATTCCACCTTGGGATGGGACGGCCAGGACAGGTCTTCCTCCTTTGGACCAGGTGATGGTCCAATCCCTTTTGGCCAGGCTGTGACTCTGGCTGGGAGCATTTGGAGATGCCCAGCAGCTGCCAAGCTGGTTTGGGAGCCTCAGACTTGGGGCAGAGGCTGCAGCCGTGGCTTTGCTCCCTGCAGTGTTCCCTGACACACTCTCCTGAGACCAGACCCACCAGCAGAGCACACCCAGCCCTGTGGGGCAGCCAGCACAGCCACTCTTTTCCTTGTAATTCCAAATTTTCCCAGGCTCAGTGCTTGCTGTGCTCCTGCAGGGCTCAGCTGCTGGTGGAGAACCCCTGGGTGTTCCTGTCCTCCTGCTCTCCCCATGCCCTTCACAGTTTCTCTGTGAGACAGCCTCAGCTCTCCTGATCCCTCCCACCAAAGCTCTTCTAGCTCCTTCCAGACTCTTCTCCCCGAAAATAGAGCCTGGGCTGTGTGAGCCCCGGAGGAGCAGGTTCTGTGTGTCCTGTGCACAGCCTGGGCAGGATTCAGGACACCCATCCTGTTTGCCTGGCCCCATTGACACCTTCCTGCTCCCTCCAGCTGAACTCCTACCCGTGTTAAACTCCACAAATCCCCCTGGAATAAGCCCTTGCCACTAGAAGCTCTGAGCATCCCTAAGCAGAAGCTAAATAGGATTTTGTTCCAGTTTGCCTTAATACAAAGACCAACTGCATCCCAGCAGGCTCAAGGGTCTTGGCTTTACAGGACTGAGGAAAGGCAGATGTAAATTTGACCTAAGGGTGGAGAGGATGTCAAATGCCTCATGTGAAATGGCTTTAAAATAAATCATTGTAACAAACACAATATTCACTGACCACTTGTAAACCTGTGTTGTTTCCACTTGTAAACCTGTGTTGTTTCTACTTCTCAAATACTTGATTTAAGCAAAAAAAAAAAAAAAGTAGATTTGGGTGGGCAGGATTGTTTTTGCAAGAGTCTTACAATTCTCTAGCTAGTAGAATAAGCAATGAATGATGGAAAATTGCTGGAGATGCACCAAGGTGTTTGGTTATTGCCTTTTGGTTTATTTTGCTTAGTTCAATGGACTATTTTCCTTTGAATATAACACCCATGAAGTGATGGTTGTTTGAGGGGAGATGCCTGCTTGCACCAGAAAGATAATCCAAGAAGTGATTCTTACAGGGAAAGTTTTCAACTTTTTGATTTCCAAAGAATCTGAATGCCTATTTTTGTTAGTTTGGGGGTTTTTAAATGGATTTTTTTTTGTGGGTTTTCTGTCTTATGAGCAATTATCTGTGTTGTGAGGGTAGTTTGGAGTTTAGACTTTCTTTACTTTAAACAGAACTGTCAGATTGGGCACAGCCCCACCCCCAGTGCTACCTGGATTTTGGAAATTCATTTAAACCAGCAGCACAAACCCTGCAGGAATCCTTGTGCAAGAAAAGAGGATTTGGTGGGGCTTGCCCTGCTGCCACCATGCTCTGTCACAAGGCTGTCACAAGAGCTCCCAGATGCCAGTGAGGTGCCCTTCCCCTGGGGCTGCAGGATGGGGTGAAGCTGCCTCCCCTTCCCTTCCCTTGACAGATCCAGAGGAGGGGACGCCGTGGTTTTGGGGTTTTTAAAGCATATTAACAGATGAGCCTTGAGCATTTTGTCCCATCCTCATCAGAGGAGCAGGCTCAGTGAGTACACAGCACATTTAATCAATATTTAAATAGAAAACACGTCTGTGAGGTTGAAAGGGAATTTCCTAAAATTCCATCTCGGCAGCATGGAGAACTGGCATTCCTTTCTTTTTCCTGCAACAGGAAGCACCCTGTGAGCAGAGGCTTTCTCAGCTGCTCTTCCAGCTGTTCTTCCAGCTGTTTCTTCCACTCCACACCTGGCAGTGTGTGCCATGAAGCCTCTGGAGGAACTGGAGGTGGGAGGTGGATTTGAACTGCTCTGCCCTGGACATTGTGCCTGCAAAGGTGAGGAAGACTCACCTCCTGCTGTGGGACCCCAATTCCTCCTCTGCACCAGCCTGGAGATCCATCCCTGCCTGTGCCTCCTCCATCCTCACCTCAGCCATGCTCTCTGCCCAACGCTGTGTCCCTCTGTCCTGGCCAGCAGTACCATCAGGGGACAGATTCCGTCCATTTTCCCTGCCATGTCTTCATGACCTCTGTTTCTGGCCAAACTGTCACTCCCAGCTCTCCCAGATCTCCTGTTTGGAGGGATTTTTTTTCCCCTCCATAATAAGTGTCCACATTTCCCTGTGCTCTTCATCCCTCATTCCACCTCCATCTTGCTCAGAGGCTGTCCTGAAAGCCAAGCCCACCTTGTCCGTGGTTCCAGACCAACCAATGCCACTCTGATGCCTTGGGAAGGCTGAGCTGGAAGAGAAAGTGGACAGAGCCAGAGAATGAAGAAGATATTTATTAAAAGGCCTTTAGGATCCACCTTGGACAGGACAAGAGCCTGGCCAGGGCTACACCAAAGGTGGACCCAAAATGGGCACAAAATGGATGAACGGTCCCGAGGTCTCACACCTTGATAAGTTTTGGTCCATTTGCATCTTGGGGTTGAATTGTCCCATTCCAGCCCCAGGCTGTGAGGTCCCATCCTTCTTGTCCCTCCCTCCAGCCCACCCTTGTTTGTGCTTTGGGGCTGAAAGTTGTCCTTGGTGTGCAGCAGGAGAAGGATTTGTTTTGTGTCCCTGCTGTGTGCAGAGCTGAGTGACACTGACTGTGAGCTCAGAGCTCACCCCTGGGCACCACAGAACCTGAAATACATGGGAGAGAAAACTTAAGGCATCAACTCAAACCAGCCTAGTGCTGGGGGAGGAGAGGTGACCATGGTCCCCCCTGTGTGACCAGGTGTGACCAGGTGTGACCAGGTGTGAGTGACCAGGCACGTGGCACTGCTCACACTCCTCACCTCCCCGCGGTGCCCGGCCTGGGGCAGCAGCTGAGCTGAGGTGAGGTGCTCCCTGCACGTCCCCCTGCCCTCCCACACCCGTGCCATGTGCTCCATGTGCTCCCCCCAGCCGTGGTTGCAGGTGGTTGGGAGGGAGGTTAAATATAGGCAGACAGGATAAAGGATCTGAGCACAGATTAACCGGCTGTGGCCACTTTATCTGCCCCTGCTCTGCCCCCTGCGAGGCTCTGCTCAGTGCAGGATAACTCCAGTACTTGCTAAAGCCAAGATTTGGGGATGCCTCAGCCACTCAGGATATCCCCAGGGTGGGTCTGGGGTTTCTTTTTGTCTTCAGGTGTCACCTGTGAGTAGCCAGAGCTGTGTGACCCTCGGGGACAAAGTCCTTCTGGCCTTTGAGGGGGTGATGGAGGATGCCCTGCCCATACCTGGGGAGCCTGGGGCATGTGGGGCTCAGCTGAGCATCCCTGCTGCTGTCTGGAGAGTGGCCAAAGGAAGGGTGTCAAGCAGCCAGAGGAGGCTCAGGGGAAGGCAGCAGTCAGCCTGCACCTCTGCCTGCTGCTGAGAACAGCAGCTTTGCTCACAACAGGTCTTGGGAAAGTCAAAAGGGCAGGAAAGACACAGGCTGGGAAGGTGCTTTCCTTTCCATAACATCTGGGATCAGACTGGAGTTGTCATCACACCCACATCTGGGGTGAGTGTCTCCCATCAGCCAGCAGCTTCTGGGAGAGCTGGTCCATTCAGAGCCAGCAGAGATGTAAGAGCAGCTCAGTTCCCCCTGAAGCTGGTTCCTCCAGCTTCCCTAAACTCCACTGACTGATGAAGGCACAGCAGTGGATAAATATCAGACTGAGCCCTGGTCTGAACAGGCTCAGCAGGGGATGGAACTGCACCGTGTTTGCAATGGGACCCTCAGGTGGTGTGGTTCTCCCACAGGGAGATGAATCCCAAACCAGTGATCTCCAGGGGATGTCTGGATCAAATCAGATGAATCAGTTTAATCCTTTGAGCAGCAGAGCTGCAGTCGGGTGTGGTGTGACCAGCACGACATGCCCCTTTTCTTCCTCACAGCATCTTCTCTAATATTTTGACAGAGCCTTTACCAGACCTGTCTGGAGGATTAATAATCCCTTTCTCTGTAATGAGCAGATTGCACAATTACTCCATTTCTTAATCAATGACAGCCATTCGCAAATTCTTTCAACAAACAACTCCACCAGCGCCTGTGACATCCACAGACAACACCTCTGCTGTCCAACCCCTGCTCCTTCCCCCAGCTCTCCTCAGCCTGAGCTGCTGGGCTGCCTGGCTGGCTCCTCTCTGAAGGTGTTTCAAGCCTGAAGGAGTGAACTCAGCAGAGAAATCAGGAGGTCTGCAAGGGCAGGGAGACTTGAGTGGAGAACAAGAAATCCCTCGTGCACTTGCATCAAATGCCAACATAAGCCAAAGAGAAGGGCAACGAGTAAAAGGGATGTGATGGGGCAAGCAGGGTGATGTTCTAAGCTCCTGCTCTTGCAGACAGTCTCCAGGTACACGGCAGCTGCAGTTACAGGCTGGGATATTCCCCAGAAAGGATTCTTGGCACTGACCAGCAACAATCTTGGCCTTACCCCTTGCCTTGTGTCCTTGTATTTGTATTTTCCCACGTTTTTATTTTCAACTCTTATCTTTGTACAGCAGTGTGGTCAGCTTGCAGGCTCCCAGGTCCAGTGTGTGCCAAGAGAAGGCAAAGCAGATGAAGCTGAAAATAAAGTCTCACATTGCACAAGGAGAGGATCACTGCAAGGGAAATGTGCAGGCAGCACTCAGGGAGGGCAGTTTGGGGTGGATCTGAGTTTGGGACCTCTCTGAGCTGTTGGGGCCAGACCTCCTGAGTGCTGAGATCTGACACTGTTTGACACCACAGCAACACAGACACTGAGATTCAGAGGCTGAAATTACTCCTTTATTTTTGGGATGTGTCTCCCTTTTATACCATTTCGCACAGACCAATTTGATTGGTGACACAAGGACAAACCTCTTCACTCCCATTGGTCAGAGCAGAGGGACATCAAGGAGAAATCCCTCCTAGGGAAAGGAATGAATAACAAAGTTACAGTTACAAAAACATTTCTCCTGTTTACAGAAAATTCCCTGGGGAAAGAATTTCAGAAACCCAAAACACCTCAGGCACAGACCCAGGGCTGCAGAGATCTGGGGGCAGTTTGCTCCTGGCTGAGCCTGGGAAGAGCAGAGAGTGCTCACTCCATCTCAGGGAGCAAAGGGATCCTTCCTCCTGCCATCAGCCCTGACCGGCACCAGTTTAGGATTTTGTTTAGGATTGCTGAACGTGGTGTTTGCTGCCAGCTGAAGCTGCACAGGAAGCACAAGGACTGTGTGCCCTGCTCCAGCTCTTGTGTTGGCAAAACATCCCCGGCTTCTCACACTGCCAGTTTCTGGGCTTACCTGACATTTTGCTATCAGATGCTAAAATCAAAAGGTATATTCAAACCTGAACAACTCTGGGATGCCTCAAACTGGGAACTTTTGACCTGGGGTTTAAAATACTTTGCAACAATCAAACTGCAACTTTTTTTTTTTTTTTTTCTGAGAAACCCAGGGATGTGACTTTGCAGGTTTGCTCCGTTGTGACAGATAGTCAGAAACAGTTGCTAAATCCAGTAACAAAAATAAGATTTTAACTATGTTTGACTCTTGTTTGCCTTGCTGACTCAACACAGCGACTGCTGTGGGTGCCAGACGATATTCCTGGACATACAGTAGCAATGCAGTTATGACCTAAATGCTGAGTGCAGAGCTGCTGTCGTTGACTGAGGGTGACTCAGAACCTTCTGCTTGAGATTTCTTATTTGTAATTTGCCTTTTCTTCCTTAGCTTAAACAGTGCACTCACCTAGTCTGGGCTTGGAAGATGCACTTTGACAAAGAATTTTGGAAAGGACAGTGAAACAGGGTCACCTTCTCTTTTAGGTGCCCAGCTGTGTGTTTTTAAGGTGGGTGTAAAAGTCAAGGCACTAAGATATCCACTCACTTTTAAAATTCCTGGACCACGTGACAAATTACATCTCTGCTAAAAAGAAGGCAGGAGAGGTAAATCCATCTGCAGCTAAGTCATAAACAGCCCTTGCCAAGAGATTGCTTGTCCAGACTGTGTGTGGAAAAACCTATTGAGTCACCAGCCTTCCTAGACATTGGGAATAGCTTAGTAAGGCTTTAAAAAAATACAGGAGAAAGGCTAAATTGATCGTATTTTGGAGATGGGACGTGAAGCATCCAGGACAACTCCCTCCATGTAAACGTCTGGGGGTGTTGTGTGTCTGGGGGATTGTGAGGAGTTGAGCATGGAGTAGTTGGGTGTCATCAGACATGCAGCTCCTGCAGGCAGTGGAGAAGGAATCACTTGCAAGGGTTCCCTGAAAATGTTTTGCAAATTGTTTCTTTCCTCTCTTGTGGGAGCAGAGAAGCTGCATGGCTGCAGGCACGGGCTGGGCTGAGAGGCTGAGAGGGCAGGGGATGTCTCCAAGCACCTGCAGCTGCTGGAAGGTGTTCTGGCTGAGCTCTGGGTGACACCACAGAGGGTGGGGTGAGCCTGGGGCACAGCCAGGCCCTGGGGTGATAGGCAGGGGTCCCTCATCACCCCTCACCCAGCAGCAGTCACCCAGAGTGAATCCTGTCTGCCCTTTGACTCACAGAGGGGACAGAGCTGAGTCCACCTCCCAGCCACCACCCACAAAGCCTCAGGGCACAGATCCATTCCCTGGACCTTGAACCACCAGAAATCTGTGAAGATCTTGGGTGCCATGTTTATACCCAGGACAGTGAAAAAGGTTGTCTGTAGCTGTGAGGGTGGCAGAGAAAGCAGCTGCCTTCTGTTCCAGCCAGCAGATCACAGCTCCTGGAATTGTCTCTGCTCCTGAGATTTAGGCACAGATGATGTTGGGTCACTCTGGGAGGAGGCTGGGCAGGGGATCCCAGTCCTTTACTGCACTCTTGGGCAACAGCAGTGGGCCAGAGGAGGGGTGAAAGTGGCTCCCAGGACACGCTGTCTGAGTGTGCTGCTCTTGGGAGATGGAGGCGTTTTGTTCTGCTTTTTTTTCCATTGTGCATTGGCACTTAAAGCCAGCTCAGCCTCCTCTGACAATAACACTTTGTTTCCCTTAACCAACATCACTTTTTAAATGATGCAAATAATTTTAGTGCATCCAAACAGGAAGTGGCTGAGTGTCTGGGTGTCTGAATCAACATCCTGGAGGCTGGGCCTTTGCCACCAACAGAATGACTAAATATAGGAGCTGCCTATGGATGGAAAGGAAGGTCTTGGAGATGGCAGAGCCAACGAGACTCCGTGCCAGACTATGACCATTGCATGTGGCCAAATGCCACTGGTACTTGCCCAGCTCAGCCAGGCTGGTGTGGGCACAAGCTGCATCTTCTCAGCTCCTCTGGGCTGAGGCAAACCCCATTTCCTCTCGGGTTGTGGTGTTGAGATGGGAAGGGCAGAGCAGAGGGACCAGCACGACTGCTTGGTGCTGGATGAGCAGCTCTCAGAAGCTTCCCCAGTGAATCCTGCCCCAGCTCAGTGGGCTGGGCAGGGCAGCCGAGCTCAGAAGGGAATTCAGGGCTGGCCATCCTCACTGCCATGGGTGGGACAACTGAGTCACCAGCAGATCTGGGGAAAAGCCACAAGAAGGAGTCAGGTCATTTACCACTCAGCAGGCGTCAGAGGTTACCAGCCCAAGTTATTTTTTCTTTTGGATAAAGGATGCAGAATGTCTTAAAAAAAAGAATTTTGCCAAAGGTTTTCAAAGAAACCCAACAGTTCCAGGCAAGTTCTAATTTGTCCACATTTGTTGTGAAACTCGGGCACCAACTGGCAGCACAGTCCATGAACGTGCCTACAAAACCAAAAATCCTCCCTAACCCACTGGATTGCTCTAGATAGAAATCTCCATAAACTAATCTCCTAAACTAATCCCAGGATAACTTCTATGTCCTATATCCCAACACCTTCTGCAGGTGTTTTTGCTCTCCTATCTCCCATGAGGCAATGAATACTCAGGAGGACACCCCTGGCTTTTCCTGCCAGGATCTATACTCCTGTGTGACCACGAATCCAAGGTCTCTCCTGATGCTGGGGATCTTCAAAGACTGGAATTGGTTTGGGTTTGACAGACAGGCCAGGGAGGTGGAGAGTTCCTGAAGTGCTGCTGGAGGCAGGAAGGAATCCCTTGGGAATGCAAGACGTAGAATCAGTCCCTGAGGTGCTCCTGTTGATTGCTAACAGGGGACAGCAACCTCTGTGATTCTGAGAACCTTCCTGGCCACTGCAGGTGGAGCTAAACCCACCAAAGATGCTCAAGGCTGTGTATTGCCACAAGCACCAGAGTGAGGGTGACCTGAGCTCTGAGACACAGGGCACCCACCTGGCCAAAACCCTGGAGCAGCTCTTTGCAAAGGAGGGTTTCTGCATCATCCCAAATTCTGTGCGTCTCACCTCTCAAGCACCAAGTTGAGATGGAGGAGAGTTCTCCTCATGCCGTGGTGGAAAGGTGAGAGCCTGACTTAAACCCTTCAAAAAGGACATCGTTGAGGCCAGGTCCTGCCCTCAGCCAGAGGAGAAGGTGGGAGAGGCACATCAGCCGCTCTGGTCTCTCAGTGCGAGAGAAGGACTTCTCTCCTTGATGCTGCTCTCCTTGAGCTCTCTGATGCTCCTCTCATATTCCTTTTCCTGCAGTTGGGAAGTTTGGATCAGCTCCTCCTAAAAATAAGCAGACTTTTCAATTCTTCGAGTTTTCACACTGTGCGTTGCTCAGAGCTGGAAATCACCATTTCTGTGTGGGAATTCAGATCAACAGTGGTGGCAGAGTTAAACCCCTTGAGTGCTGCTGAAGGGGCATTAACCATCACACAGCAATGCTCTTCTGTGCTCTGGGAAGGGTTATTTTAAGGTTCTGGAAGCATAAATTTCTGACCAAGTGCTCAGACACTCCTTTGAGTCAGTTGGGTTTTTTTAAAAAAGTGAACTAAAGATCATTGTATCTCATTTTATCAACGATATCACTATTAAAATGCACAGGAACCTGGCACTGTGCTGGCATTGTGTTCTCACCTTTCACAAGCATGTTCTAGACAGAGATGATAATCTCACAGGAACACTTCTGCTTCCTGCACGAATCTGACACTGTAAGGCAGTTGTGGATAGAGTCTGGTTTCTTCTGTGCTGAAAGCCTCAGCTGGTTTTTTTGCCATTTCACTAAAGTGGAAGTATTTAATGATGAGCTGATGTGTAGGAGCAGTGACATTTCTGCACTGTTATTCATCAGGAACACTTGGGGCACACGTTGTGCTTTTCTCTTTGTCCCAGTGCCCTATTTCAGAGCAGATCCTCACACATCTATTCTGGTTATTTGTAAAAATGTTGCATTTAAGTGCAGCTGACAATCCAAATCCTGCCCTGTATCGACAGATTTCCAAAGCTTGACCAGGGTACCTTGGGGGTTGACAGCTCAGAGAAAAAAAACAGGCAAGAAGGTGAGAATGTAACAGAGCCATCAATTCCAAAATTTTCAGACTCAAATTCAAAGGAAATCTTGATTCAGATCAAAACAAAATGCCATTTCATCTCACGAGGGAGAAATTCCCAGGGTTTTCCACCAACTCAAGTATCATTATTAACAGAAAGTGACTTCTCTCTCAGTGAGTGTGGCATTCATGGAAATGCCAGTGACAGCCACAGGAAACTGGACAAGACCTTTTGGTCTGAATAAGATCCTTGGGGCTGGACTCCCACAACTGTGGAGCTGTGAAATGCCTCTGTCCTGCTGTGGGTGTGCAGAGCCAAGGGGTGGAAAACCACCCATCTTCTCTGCTCTGTGAGGAACAGTGAAATATTTAGTGGCCCACGGAGAGTGAGAACATCTTGCTGTCCTGGGGGTTATGGTCCTCCCTGCAGGAGCAGGGGTGTCCTGTGAGGGTCAGTCCATAGTGGCTCTCCAGGTGTGAGGGGCACAGAGACATCTCCAGACCTGCCATGTAGGAGAGGACCACACGTGGGGACAGAACCCAGCCCAAATGCCCCAAATCCTACAGGAGCCTGAGCCCTGGGGTCTCTGCCAGAAGTGCACCAACCCTCCAAGGACCTCACTTTGGTACAGAGGCCATAACAAAAGCAGAAATTTTGTTTCAGCCGGAACAAAAAGTTCCTGGCTAATCTCAAACACAGCACTTTCTTTGCTGGTGAGAAAAAGGGAGTATAAAAGTGAATTCTGGGTCTGAATTGATCATGAAATCATTTTTTCTGGTTCAGGGGATTGATTGATAATTTGGTTGTTCTTGTGGCAGGAATTGGCTCTGGGTTTCCTCAGAGTCACGATCCAAAGGTAGCAGGGGCTGGACTCTGTGGGGAGAAATGGGCCACTGAATAAATGAATCAATAGGATTCCAACAGAAGGCATTTACTGTTCACATTTCATGGCAGATATAGATTCTAGGTCTGCTGTCCACGTGGGCATCTCTGGGTTGGCCAAGCTGCTTCTTCCTGAGGCAGGCACATCCTTCAGGACATCCAATTGCTCAAGAGTTCATCCTCATGTTTTGCTTCCCCTATCGAGGGTTTCCATTTTTTGCAGACATTTTCTCAGGCTCTCTTCTTATTTTTGATCCTGCAATTTTAATTTTTAATTGTTAAATTTTTTTTTTAAATTTTTAAAATTTAAATTTTAATTTTAATCCTATAATCTCAGTAATTTTGACGAATCCCTGAGAGCTCTAACGACAAAACTGCAGGTGGATTGATAACATTACTGACAACCAGTTTGGCTGGGGATCAGAATGACCTGTGTTATACAGACACATTGCTGTCCTGAGCAGAGCCTGCCTGTGGGACACAGGGGAGCTGAGGGGTGGCCACAGGTCCTGCAGCTGCTCCCCAGCCAGAGCTGTTTCTCCAACAGCGGGTGCCTGTGGCAGTGCCAGCTCCCAGGGGAGCTCAGCACAGATCCATCCCATCCCTGGCAGAGCTGCTGCAGCTCCAGGTGGGACCCAGGACATGGAAAAGCCCGTGCTGAGGTCATGGAGCAGTGAGCTCTGCCACACTGGGGACACTTGTGACTGTGTGTGGTGACAAGGGGCAACGTGCTGCCACCAGCCCCTGCCCTGGGACAAGAGGCAGGGGTGGGTAAGTGGGGTGGGTTTTGTGGGGGACAGCCCAGCAGTGGGGAGCTCCCAGCTCCGTGCTCAGCACATGGGAGCTCTGGATTGAGCTGCAGGAATTAATTCCCTCCCATCCCCGTGTCCTGCTGGGGCCACAGGCCAGATGGTCCCTTAGTTCAGGCAGGGCTGATCCTGACAGGGGAGTGAGGAGGTTTCCTGAGGTCTTTCTCCTCCCGGCTGTCTGTGGGAATTACTGACAGCTCATCACCATGGGCTGATTTCCTTTTCACTGTCTCCCCTGCCCTGTGTCACAGGTGTCTGAGGCAGGGCCATGTGCTGCTGCTCCCAAAGGAGCAGGGAAGGTGTTCCGGGTGAGGATCCACCTGTGTCCCCTTTCTGGGGACATGGGCTGCCCAGGCTGGCCCTGGTGCCACATCTGGGCTGCCCCTCACGGGGATGGGACAGGGATTGACCACTGCTGTGGTCCCCCTCAATCCTTCCCTGAGGTTTTTGGCAGTGCAGGGATTTAATGGAGCATTTTGAGAGCTCTTGTAGGTGTGTGAGCTCGTGGCCTCCTGCTTGGGGCTGGGCTGTGTGTGCTGGAGCTCAGACTGAAGCTCCAGCAGGACACTGAGGATGCTGCCAGGGTGTGTGGAGTGCAGGATGGACACCCCTGACTGGCTCTTGCCCACTGAATGCTTGATGTCTCCCACAGAATGAACTTCAGAGCAGTTCTGTGTGCTCAGGTCTCTTTCCCCACTCCCTGGCTGCAGCAGGGAGCTGGACTGTACCTCTGCAGCCCCATGGATGCCTTGGGAAGGCTGAGCTGGAACAGAGACTGCACTGAGCTGGAGAATAAAGCAGGGATTTATTGAAAGGCCTCCAGGATCCACCTTGGGCATCAGAAGAGCCTGACCAGGGCTACAGCCAAGGTGGACCCAAAATGGGCACAAAATGGTCACAAAATAGCTGAATGGTCACGAGATCTTACATTTTTATAAGTTTTGGTCCATTTGCACCTTGGGGTTGAATTGTCCCATTCCAGCCCCAGGCTGTGAGGTCCCATCCTTCTTGTCCCTCCCTCCAGCCCACCCTTGTTTGTGCTTTGGGGCTGAAAGTTGTCCTTGGTGTGCAGCAGGAGAAGGATTTGTTTTGTGTCCCTGCTGTGTGCAGAGCTGAGTGACACTGACTGTGAGCTCAGAGCTGCTCCCTGGGCACCACAGAACCTGAAACACATGGGGGATGAAACTCCAGGCATCACCATGTTCTTAGAGAGCCACAGCCCAGCACAGCTCCAGCACAGAGCCCACCCGGCCCCGCAGGACTGCAGGGGGAATGAAGAGCTTGGCTGGTGGCCGTGTCCTCTGTGGAGATGGAGCTGCCAGAGGCTCACCTCGTGAGACAGTGGTTTTTTGTTGGAGCCCTGGGCACTGAGAAATTTAAACTTTCTGTGCTCACAGGCACTGACCCCCAAGCAAACACTGCACTGACCTGAGGCCGTGGAAAAGGCTCCCAAAATTGAATGATAGAACTGGGATTGTGGGTGTGGAGTTTGAATAGAAGTGTGGGATATCACATAATGGAAAACTGAGAGTTTAAGGGTTTAGAATATAGTAATATATATATAAAGTGAGATGGAGGATTTAGGTGAGGCTGAGTCCTTCTTTTTCACCTTCTTCATGGCTCTGGGTGGTGTTTTGTAATTGGGTAGAAAAATCTG
Source organism: Sylvia atricapilla (assembly GCF_009819655.1). Lineage (NCBI taxonomy): Eukaryota > Metazoa > Chordata > Aves > Passeriformes > Sylviidae > Sylvia > Sylvia atricapilla. The sequence continues at coordinate 4,527,044 of NC_089163.1, forward strand.
CATTGTCCCATGGCTGGTTGGTTATCGGGTTAAAAGTAAAAATAATTTAGGTGTCATTTCTTAATTGGACACTTTATCCTTAAAAGGCCTGTAGAGAGAGAGATGGGCCTCCATTTTTTGTTTTTTTGGCTTGAAGGGCTGTAGAACTCACCGTTTGTGAGACTGTAATGTAGATAAGAATTAACAAACATCTGAGTCCAAACAAGAAACACCATCTTGTGCATTTAATCCTGGCAAAAAGAAGATAAAACACAACAGTTTTTGTCCTGGTGCCTGACTCCAGTTTGGAGTGTCCCAGTGCTGCCTCTCCTCCCTCAGCTCCAAGTGGGGAAGGACCAAAGGAGCCCAGCTGTGGCCCAGTGGAAGCAGAGGAGGCTTGGAGAGCAGGCTGCTGCCTGGCTGCCCTGGCCTCTCTGCTCCTCTGCCCTCGAGCTCAGGCTGTGCCTGCTCAGCTCCACCAGGGGTGAGAACCTCAGAGGAGACACACTGAGACTGGAAGGATCCCTGGAGGTCACCAATCCAACCTCCCAGGCCAAAGACGGGGCAGGACGCTCCTGGACTTGTCCAGCACCTTTGAAAATCTGCAGATTGCATCTCCAGAATTACAGGCAGCTGCTCCACCAGTGCCTTTAACACGACCTGTGACATGGGGCAGATAAACAGACACAGGGGAGGAAGGACTGTTCTCACCACGGGCAGGGTAGGGCTGGAGCACTAATGGACCTCCCCATGGGACCCTGGCTCCCTTCTGTTTCCCCTCCAGGCTACAATCACTCCAAAACTCATGGCCAAAACCTGAGTGGCACTGCCTGGAGCCCCTGACCCACAGGATGAGCAAAGGGAGTCCAAGGATGCCCTCCTCATGGGGTTCAGCAAGGCAGCTGGTGGATGTGGTCCTCCTGAGCTGCAATCAGAGCTGTCTGGGACAGGACCTGCACCCCCATCAAAGTTCCATAGGACTGGCACACCTTGCACCATTTCATCTGGACTCAAAGGTCTCCAAGAAGGAGCTTAGCAAGTAAATACTTGCAAGGGGTTTGCCAGCTAGCATTAAAAACTACAAAATGTCATGCTTTACTGGCCAAGACCTCTTCCAAACTTAGACCAAATGAGAATAATTCCCAGTAGCTCTGGTGGTGGGAGAGGAGGTATGGGTTTTTGGGTTTTTTTGGGGGTTGTTTTGTTTTGTTTTTTGATAGTTTGTTTTTCAAAAAAAGCCGTTTTGTGTCAAAACAAAGTTTTAGATGCAAACTTTCAATCAGCTTGGGGGACAGCCAAGCACTGAGCTTGTGGGTTTCCCTTCTGCATCTCTGAGTCATTTTGAGAGCAGAGGGTCTCTATTTTTAGGCTCTGCACACACTAACTGATACCAGCTACAGAGCCAGGCTGCTCTTCCACAGCCACTGACAGCTGCAGAGGCTCGCTCCTGGCTCAGTGGTGCTCCCTGGGTCTGCCTTGGCTCCACAGATATCTGGGTGTGTTTGTGGAGAGGACAACAGGAGGGGATGGAGACAGCAGGAATGGTGTGGCCAGCAGGAGCAGGGAGGTCATTCTTCTCTTGTACTCGGCACTGGTCAGGGCACACCTCGGGTGCTGTGTCCAGCTCTGGGATCTCAGTTCAGGATGGACACTGAGTGCTGTGTCCAGTTTTGGGATCTCAGTTCAGGATGGACACTGAGTGCTGTGTCCAGCTCTGGGATTTCAGTTCAGGATGGACACTGACTGCTGTGTCCAGCTCTGTCCCCCTCAGTTCAGGAAGGACATTTGAGATGTTTGAGTCCATCCAGAGGAGGCCACGAGGCTGGTGAGGGGCTGGGAACACAAACCCTGTGAGGAATCTGAGGGAGCTGGGGGTGTTTATCCTGGAGAAAAGGAGACTCAGGGGTGACCCCATCACTCCACAAGCCCCTGAAAGGTGGCTGTGCTCAGCTGGGGCTGGGCTCTTTCTCCAGCAGCACTGACACAACGAGAGGACACAGCCTCAGGCTGGGCCAAGGGAAATACAGGTTGGGTATCAGGGAAAGGATTTTACAGAAAGGGTGATAAAGGACTGGAGTGGTCTGCCCGGGGAGGAGGTGGAGTCCCCATCCCTGGGGGTGTTTAAAGCAGACTGCATGTGGCACTGGGGCCAGGGGTTAGTTGAGGTGTTGGGGCTGGGTTGGACTCGATGATCTTGGAGGTCTCTTCCAACCTCCACATTCTGTGATTCTGTGAGATGTGACCTTCCTGCCCAGCCCAGGAGCTGTGACAGTCTCTGTGCCAGGGCTCATCCCTGCCCACGCTGTCCCTGTGCTGGAGCACGAGGGCAGAGGGGTGAGAAGGGCCAGTTCTGCACAGGCATTAGCTGCAAGTCTTTGGATTGAATAATTTTCTCCCAAAAGTGCAGGACTTTGATTTTTACCTTGTGTTTTTATGCTAACTGTTTGTAGCAGAAAGTGTCGAGTTTTATTTCCTAAGTCCAACCACCCAAACCTGACAGCTTGAGAACTACTTGGATTTGAGCTTGGCACAATGATGCATCTGGGAGAAAAGCATCTTGTGGCCTTCTCCTGCCTGAACTGGTAGCACTGGGGCCAAGGATTTTTCATGAATGCTTTGTTTTTGAAGAATCAGCATTGAAACATAGAAGAAACACTTCTCCTTCTGCCTTTATTTCAGGAGCTGATTGGAAGGAGACCATGTGTTTAAGCAGCTGCATTGGGTGCAAAGGAACACAGGGACATGTGATGGAGACAGCGCTGCCTGGGCCAGACGTGGCCTTAGAGCCCAAAGGAGTGGCCTTGTTTTGAGCATATGAATAATCCTGGCTAGAAATTATTGGCTTTTCTCAGTAACGCTTTTGGGCCTGCCCACAGATGTCAGAAAAGCAAGACAGAGCCTTCCCCAACCCAGCAGGGTGGCTCACAGGGGGAAGCACGATGTGTGTCGATGCATCTGTGGGCTGCAGGATGTGTGGGTTAGCACAGGGGGAAGGCAGCAGGTACGTGGTCAAGCCAAAATTGTTAAAAAAAGAGACGTTGTAAAAAGAGCTCACTGCTGGGGAGATTTGTAGACTCAGGCAGATTGTAACTAAGCTGATCCTACAGCAAAACTTCTGTGTGTTGGGCAGGTTACCTTCACCTCAAGTCTACCTATAAAAGTCCACCATATAAATACCCATGTCCTCAAAAATAAAACCAATGAGGAGCACCGAAACAACAAACATGTAAATCAAGCTACAAAAATAAAAGTATCAAAAACCCCCCCTTAAATTAGCTACATAAAAAAAATAAAAAGTTATTCCTAACTCAATAAGCTGATAACACCATTTAACCTCTTTAAGTATTTGGCTTGATCATGCACTTGCTGCCTTCCCCCTGTGCTAACCCACACATCCTGCAGCCCACAGATGCATTGACACACATCAATGTGTGCTTCCCCATATGAGCCACCCTGCTGGGTTATGGAAGTCTCTGCCTTGCTTTTATTTCCACATTTCAATTATTCTACGAAAGGCCCTCACACACATCAGCTCCATGGAAATGTGCTCATTAACCACATTTGTGGCTGAAGCCACACAACACCAAGTCCAGCCTCGGAAGGAGATGTGTGAGATGGAAAAACACCTCCCAGCACAAGCCCTACAATTGATTTTCTGCCCCAAGAGATGCTGTTCCTGTAGTCTTGACAAAAAGCCCTGAAGCAGAAAGAGAAAGCAGGGATGGGAAAGTTCACTTCCTCTGTAACTCATTTATGTTCACTTTCTTCCCTGAACCATTTTAAGAAGTGTAGGAACAGCAGATTTTGTTCATCTTCCATGACTCTGGCATGATTCCATGCAAGGATTTCAGTTGTGATGTGCTCCAGCACCACTGGAATACAAGTGTAAAATCACGGCAGGGATCAGACAGATCTCACTGGCTGCTGGCACAGGTTGCTCAGTGTCTGTCGAGGCAAGTTGGACAAATCTTAAAGGACAGACCCTTTATGGTCCCTCTGGGCTCTTGCTTGACCACTGGAACAAGCTCTTACTGCCTCATCCAGGCCTCACGAGGAGCTTTCTGGGGAGACAGCTCTTACTGAGAGCTTTATGAGCCAGCTCTACATTGTCCCAGCCAGATACTGGCACGTTTCCCTGGCACAGGGTGCCCAGAGCAGCTGTGGCTGTGCCATCCTTGGAGGTGCCCAAGGCCAGGCTGGATGGGGCTTGGAGTGTATAGGGGCTTGTCCCTGCCAATGGTAGAGGGTGGAATGAGATGAATTTTAAGGTCCCCTCCAACCCAAGCCACCCTGGCACTGTATGATTTTGAGGCTGTTGTAACCCTGTGGCCCCAGGGGCAATGTAAATTCTGCCTTTTGCAAAAGCTCCTTGCTGAGCACTGCCTGCCCACGAGCCACTGGGCAGTCCCCACCTTCCCTTCTTTGCCACATGGACTGTGGAGCTCCATGGAGATGAGATCCAGCTTTGGTGTGGACCCCTGGAGGAAAGACCTTGGCCAAAGCTGCAGGAGCCTTGTGTAGTGAGATCTTTTTCTCTAGAAGACATCCCGTCCCCTGGCTGTGCTCAGGGAATGTGATTTCTTGTTCCCTCGTGAAGCAAGGAGAGTTTCCCCTCTGTAGTTTTTGGGAAGGCTCAGTGAAGCTCCACAGGCAGCAGAGGGTCTGTGCTCACATGTGCCCCTTCTTTCTGCCAGCCTGGTGCCAGCTCTGTGCTGTCCCACCCTGGGCTGCTGGGAAGTGCCTTTTCCTTTGTCAGCAGGGCTGCTGCCTTCTGAGGGCTCAGAGGAGAGGGGGCCAGTAAACTCCAGTTTGTGAGCACTCCTCCCCTCTGTTCAGAGATGTGGGAGATGCTGTCACTGTCTCCCTCTGGGTGAGCTGTCTAGACCAGCTCAGGCTCCACACAGGGAATGAAACATTTTGGGGCCCGACTCACCTGCCTGACAGGTAGGTCAGAACCAAATGAATCTTTTTTTTTTTTTTTTTTTTTTTTTTTTTTTTTTTTTTTTTTTTTTTTTTTTTTTTTTTTTTTTTTTTTTGCCTCCAGTGCTTACAAAAGTCCAGTTTGCAAGCCCTTTGTATGCAGGGGTGTCCTTTGTTCACTCCATCTCTTGTGCTGGGAGGGCACATCTGCTGCTCTGCAGCCCTCAGAGGTGGTTACATCACCCGGATCATGCTCCGTTTGTAAACGCATTAACAAAACTCTTCAGCGATAATAAGCTTTAACTAACGAGTGGCAACTGGTGAATGGAGCCTCCATCTGTTCTCACCCACAATGTGCAAAGTCTACCAAAGTCAATGGACTTCTCTCTGCTGAATTCAGTGGGCCTTTTGCCAAAATCTGTGTGAATAAAGTGACGCTTGTGCATATATTTATGAATGGGGAGGGAGGGGGGTAACGTGCAAATCCAGCAGCAGCCACTGAGCGCCCATGAAACTGTTACTAACACAGTTTTATGTGAATCCCAGCAATTTCCTGCCTGAAAGCTTCATGGTTTTGGTGCAGGGAGAGGAACTCCATAGGCCTGGGACAGCATCTGTGCTGTGTCAGCAGAGGGTCACGTCTGAAAGCAATGACATTGCAAGAGGACACCCCGTGGAAAAGTGGATTTTGGAGACTTCATCAGTGTACCTGTGTCTAATCTCATTAGTCTTGGCATTTATTTATGGCAGACAATTGGTGCTGTCGCAGTGTTCAATTAGTCATTAAAAAAAAAAAAAATCCAGCGTTTTTGTGATTCCTGGAAAGGAAAAAGGATTGGGAAGGAATTCCATGCAGCTGTGTAAAATGTACATCGTGCTGAAGTAATTCCTTTCTTGTGAGCTGTTGAAATGACACCCAGGGACTGAGCAGATAATGAGCCAAATTAGGGATGACTTTAACATCCCTCTGGAAGGGCAGGCGTTGTCCCTCCAGATACCACCTGGACATGCTGAGTTGCCACAGTCAGTTGGCGAGGAAAAGCAAGGAGTTTATGTGGATTAGTTCAGATATTACCATCAGTGTCAGCCCTCGAGTGATGTTCTGACAGTTTGGGTGAAACACATTCCCCACCTGAGCACTGGCAGCCCCCTGGATTTCTGTGCTCCAGGAACTGGAGTGTTCAGTGAGAAAGCAACATAGCAGGAGATGGAGGAGGAGGAAATGTCTTGGAACAAGTGGGCAGAAATCTTGAAGGCATCACAGGGTCTCCCAGAGTGGAGCTGAGAATTGGGCAGGTTGTGAACCACATTGTCTGAAGGTTCTGGTCTCATCACAGAAACCATCAGTGTGAAACAGCTTTTTTTACTTGCTTGCAATCCCTCCTGCCTCCATTTGTGTGTGTCCCTGAGGTGGAGTGACAAAGATAAAATCCTCCTTTCTGTCTGATGCTCATAAAGTGTTTGTTTTTGCCTCGGCTTCCCTTTCCAAGGTGTGTGGCATGAATGGAGACACCCAAAAAGAACCCAAAAGGCTCCTGTGTCTGCAGGCTGTCACCTCCTCCTGACCCCTCAGAGTTCATGGTGCCAGCATTTTGTCCACGTGCAATGGTCCTCCCTGTTCTCCAGGCAGCTCCCAGTTACTCCTGGGAAAAAAGATGCATTTCACTCAGCAATAAAGCAAAAAAAAAAACCCCACAGCAATTTCCCAGAACTTTTAAAATATGAATGAAAGCTACAGCAATGGAGATTGGGAATGAAGAGGTATTTAACTCCCCCCTATAACTCCAGGTTGATGTTTCCCAAAGAGAGCTCCAGTGAGGTACCTGCTGCCCCAGCCCTTCTCCTCCAAGTTTTGGGAGTGATGCAGTTGTGGTCACAGTTGGATTTAATTTCTTATTTATTTCCTTGTGTAGAAGGAAATAAATTGAATTTCTTGATTTTGGAATTTCGAATTTTTGAATTTCGCTTAAATTTCAAGATTTTTTTGGGCAGAAAGCAATCAAGCTGGTGCATTGGGAAAAGACTTGAGCCAGCAGCTCTGGTGGTGCTGGGAATGTGGGTGATGGATGCAGAAATCCACTCACAGGAGCACCACTGGCTCATTTCTTTGCTCTGGCCCTCGGTAGTGGTTGTCTCATCAAATGCAAACATCTTAATGACTTGAGCTCTTCAGTGGTGGATTTCCTCTCGATTATCCCAGCTAAGCTATTTGCTCTACTCACAAGCTGCCAAGGATTCCAGGTCATGGAAAAACGCTTTGTAAATTTCTGCACATCGTTGGATCGAAGTAGGACTCTTATAAAGCAACGGAGAGGAGTTAGAAGGGAATTTAGCTCTTAGGAGAAATACAGGTACCCTGATGATAAGTTGGTTTTTTTTTCCCCTAGGGGAATGCTGTTATTTTTCCTGCTTGTGGGTGGTATCTTATACCTTAATAACACCCACCTTCCCTCTTACAGTGTCATTCGAGCTGACACCCCGCAAACTGCCACCTAAAGGTCAACTGCTCTGGGTGTCAGCCCTGCAAGCAGAGCCTGGCTGTGACACCGGAGCCCCTGTCCCAGCGCAGAGAGGCTCAGGTTCAGCTCCCTGGCAGATGGCATCTCTCCCCTGCTGCCCTTTTCCCCTCTCAATCAGGTTAGCACCAGGTCCTTGATGCGCTGCTGCTGAGGGTGGACTGAGGAAGACAAACTGACCCTGACCTGGGGCTCTGTGCAGCACTCAGTGCCACGGTTTTTTATCAGTGTGAATCAGATCCTCGCTCGCAGGGAGAGACACAAAGCTTTTCTGGGGCACTTCAGCCAGGAGTGTGTTGGTTTGCAGTTCATTCATCGCAGAGAGGAGCTCTTGTGCTCACTCCCTGTGTTTGGACAGGCTGAATCTGCGCCCTCACCACAGCAGCTCATTGTGCACTAAGCTTGTCCACAGGGTAAGTGATTTTTCTAGCGCTGACAACAATTTTGCATCTCACTGACGTGTTCAGTGCTGCTCTAATCCCAACCACACAAAACCAACTGCTGAGAAGGGGGAAGGAGAGAAGCCATGGCTTTTATGTTCAGCTGCCTTTTGCAGTGCCTCCAGGAACATGGTCTGGGGATTTTTTGGCTGTATTTACATAGAGGCAGCCTTCTTCCTCGTGCTACGGGCTTAAATTGTTTGGTTTGGTTTTGTTGGTTGGTTTGTTTTTTTTTTTTTTTTTCCTTTTCATATTGAGCTGTATGAGATCACTAATGATGTGTAAGCACTGGAGATCCCTGTGCCTCCAGCAGCCACTCCAGAAGGGTTCTGAAGGCAGCAGGCTCCAGTGCTCCTGGCTGAATAACAGCCTTAATGTGGAGCAAAATCAGAGTGAATGATGAGCCACTGCAATAATCCAAACCCTCTTCTGCTCCATTACGGTGGCTGAGTCAATGATGCCAAGAGACAGCCCAGGCCACTGTGGGCACCAGGGCCAACTGATTCTCCTCCAAAAGGCTCCTGGGCATGTTCAGGGCTCCTTGTGGAGTGACACCAGCCCCGTTAGACAGGCTGGAGCCACCACACTGCTCTGGAGGCTCAGAGTTTGATAGCGAGGTTGTGGACTGGTCTGGGCAGCTTGATCTCATGCCAGTTTGGGAAATGTTTAATTCACTCACTCAGACCTGGAAAGGTTGTGGATGTGGCTGTCATTTGCGCTGACAGATTTCCATTGCTGTCAATACAAAGCTTTTTCAGCTAGCAGAGCTGAAAAATGACAAAAGCAAAGGTAAGAATGTGGCTCATTAATAAGTTGGAACCAGACAGATGGTTCAACTGGCAGGACAGAGTTTTCCCAAAGCTTGTCTTTCAGGGCAGGTTTTCACTGGGAGGCTGGACAGCAGGGCCAGGCTCCTGCTCACAGTGTGAGCCCTGGTTAGTTTGTTCTGTCCTCGTGGCAGAGCAGGGGGCTGTGATGGGCACAGCCTTGGCAAAGGGCCTGTGCCTCCAGTTCTGGCAGCGTGGCTGAGCCCTGATAGCATCAATTAATGATGCAGATGTCCAGAAGGCAGCAGTGTCCATCTGGCTCTGTTTGTTGGTCCATAATTTGGACTCTGGCTATTTGCAAAATCTATTCTTTAAATGCTCATTCTGGGGTGCTGCTCTGTGAGACGCAGAGGCAATGCTGGCAGTCCAGTGGTCCCACTCACCTTCTGAGAATTCCCTTCCCATGGGTTGCAGATCACTCCTCACGTCTGATTCCCACCTATCTGTCATCCCAAATATTGGCTGCACATCTGCACCCAACTCTGCCCTCCAGAGCCTCCTGTTCCTGACAGGAAACTGCTGCATGACCAGGAGCTTGGCTGGCCACAGCCTTGCACAGAGCTCCTCCTCCTGCACCTGCAGCCTTGAGCATGCAGGGCAAACACCTTCTCCACCCCAAGGGTTGCCACGAGTCCCCTGAGTGAGGGAAGGGTCCTCCACCAGGTCACAGAATCACAAAATCATAAAATCCTGGAATAATTTGTATTGAAAGGGACCTCAAAGCTCATCTTGTTTCCCCCCTGCCTTGGGCAGGGACAGCTTCCACTGTCCCAGAGTGCTCCAAGCCCTGTCCAACCTTGGCCTTGGACAATTCCACAGATCCAGGGGCAGCCACAGCTGCTCTGGGCAACACGACTGGACATTCTGCTGGATTTTGGGCAGTGAGAGAACCTCCTGAAAGAAGCATCGCTGACATTACACTGGGGGTCTCCCTTTCTCAAAGGTACAGCTCTGCCTGGCTGGACTCCAGGATGTGCTTCCTCAGACACTTTGCTTAATCCCTATTTTTAAGCTTTTCTTGCCAATTGGGATGGGGTTAAGCCACGTCATTAATGAATGAAATGGGAAAATCTCACTGGCTCAGAGCATGGCTTTGCCACTCTTGCTGTGGCCTGGCCTGAGAACAGCTCTGGTGCTCATCACCCACTGTGTGCCCCTGCCCTGCACTCCTGAGTTAATCCTCTGTTCTGATGGAAGCATCCAGCCCCAGTTTATTATTTTTGAATAAACCCTAGACCATAGGTGGCCAAGGAGGTGGAGCACAGAACTCAAGAAATTTTCCAGCTGGATTATGGCCTCAGCTTGGAGATGATTCCCCAGGAGGCAGATTCCTGGAAAGTTGTCTCCCTGCTGCAGGAGATGCACTTGGGTCATGAGTGGAGTCACAGGAGATGAGAACATCACCACAGCCTGCTCTCTAGGGCTTAGGTAAAAAATGATAAGGTCTAGGCTTAACCCCATTCTGATTGGCAAGAAAAGCTTAAAAATAGGGATTAAGGGAAGTGTAAAAACACACATGGGTTTGATTCTTGGTTCCAGGGTCTGATCTGGGATGAAGGAAATACTGATTGTAACTGCTCAGCAGGGAAAATCTGTGACCAAGGAATGGTCTGGCACAGAGCAAAGGGCCAAATGCAAGGAGGGGTTAAACTCTCTGGAAGCAGAAGTGCCAGAGCCTAAATGGCTCCTTGCAAGGGACTGGTGCTGGAGCAAGGGTGTATAAGAAATCAGCTTGTGATGCATCTTTTCAGACTCCACAAGCTGCAGTAGGACTCTGCCCAATAAGTGCTCATTGAATTTCTCCTCTATCTTTAACAACAAATGTGTATTTAACTTCCCTCAAGGGGTAACATAAAAACTCCCCATCAAGGATATTTGCCTTATTAAAGAGTAGTCAGTCTGGATTTGTTCTGGCACCAGTTCCAGTGCCCAGGAGCTTGGCTGGCACATTAGTGAGGGCAAGTGCTTGCCACCTATGGAACCATCCTGAACCCACAGTGCAGCTCACCCTGCCAATGCCCCTCTCACACACACACCCCTCACCCACTCTCCTCCCACCAGGAATGTCAGGGAACACCAGTTATCCTCCTGCAGGATTGGGAGTGAGCTTTTCTTCTGCCCTCCTGACAGCACGCCCAGCCAAGGGCCAGCATTGCTCAGGTTTCAGGATGCACGAGAAGTTTGGACCTAAGGAAACATTTCTTTCTGGAGAGGGTGGGCAGACACTGAACAGGTTTCCTCGGGGGCTGAGGGGCTGCTGGGGGCCCAGGGCTGGCAGGGTTTGGGAGGCATCAGGACATTGTCCTTAATAACACACTTCAGATTTGCTCAGCCCTGAAATGGCTGGGCTGTTGGACTGGCTGACCATTGTAACTCCCTTCCAAATATTCTACTTCTATCTCCATTTCTATTCTATTCTATTCTATTCTATTCTATTCTATTCTATTCTATTCTATTCTATTCTATTCTATTCTATTCTATTCCATTCCATTCCATTCCATTCCATTCCATTCCATTCCATTCCATTCTTATTCTTATTCTTATTCTTATTCTTATTCTTATTCTTATTCTTATTCTTATTCTTATTCTTATTCTTATTCTTATTCTTATTCTATCACAGTTTTCTGCAGTTTAAGAACAACTGAAAATTGCAGGGACCTGGTGATAGGACTCCACATGAAGAGGTTATTGAAATAGAAAACAAGGAGCAAAAATAAAGGGGCAGAGGGATGTTCTCCAAGTTGCAAGATGAAAAAAACCTCATCCTTCTGTTGGTCAGGCTTAGGCAATATTGCCAGGCCAGGCTTTGGTGCTGGAGCTTCTCAGCTTGGCTCCCCACTCCTTTTCCCCCCTGCTCAGAGATGTGGGAGATGCTGTCACTGTCTCCCTCTGGGTGAGCTGTCTAGACTAGCTCAGGCTCCACACAGGGAATGAAACATTTTGGGGCCCGACTCACCTGCCTGACAGGTAGGTCAGAACCAAATGAGTCACTTGTACTCTTTTTTTTTGCCTCCAGTGCTTATAAATGGAGCTGGGCATGACTTGCTCACATGGGCTTCCCTGCCCTTCAGCCATTTCACACAGGAGGTGAACTGCATCCTGCTTCACTTTTGGGCTTTGGCATCTTATTTCCCACTTCCCTTTGGGGAAAGCTGGTCACGTTGCCTGGGGCAGACAGATCTGTGATTCTCTTTCCAAGAGAACTTCCCAAAATAATCAGAGGAGATTTCTGGCATGTGGATGTGTGTGTGCTGATGAAAGGTGGAGCTTTAGGGGAACCATTTATATGCTCTCTGCAAATTTGGTGTTTTACAATGGCAGGCATCACTTTGACAGCTGCTGAGACATATTTCAAGAGGAAAGTCTGCACAAAGCTGAAGGCAACAAGTGTTCATGGGCATCAAGAGGAGAAGTAGTGAAAATAAACTACAAAAAACAATGTTTAGGTTCAAGAGAAGTGGAAACCTTTTGACCATCAGGAAGGGCAAATTCTGGGGAAAATCTTGTGACTCCAGTGTGAAGGATTTTAGATCCAGGTCAGACACTGTCATGAGTGCCAGAAGCACCACTGGGTGGAAGGGGATTAGTGACACCTTGCTGTGTCTCCCAGACCTGTTTTATCACCTTTTTGTGGGCATTCTGTGCAAGCAGCTTGAAATCATTTTATATCTAATACAACCTCCACCACTCACAGCTCATGAGCTCCTCCAAAGCCCTTTAACGAGCTCCTCTGTGAGTTACTGTGGGCACATCTCCCAGAACAAAGATGTCACCAGTGCAGCTCAAACAGCAGGAACAGAGCATGTCATTCACCTGGGGCATTCATGAGATCATTTAGCACCCAGGGGAGCTTTGAAATCTTACCAGCTATTCCTAGAATGACAGGAACATCCACAATCTCAGTAGGGAACAACACGGAAAATTGTGGACCCCCGTTAAATTTTGTGTTCTCTTGATCAGCAGTGCAGGTTGAGTGTCGGGTTAGGGACTGAGAAGAGGCTTCTGGCAGGTGCTGAGCATCAGCAAATGTGCAAGAGCCTGTAGCAGCATACACGGAGACAGAGCTGAACCTGCAGTGCCTTGTGCTGCCTCAAAACAGACATGAGACATCACAGGTCTTTTGGGGAACAGTTTCTCTGTATGCAGTGGCCCCTGGCAGTCAGGTCCTTGCTGGCTGGGAAGCCACATGCCCTGGATGCAGCTGGGGAGTGTTTGTCATTCCTGACTGCAGCACACCGAGCCCTGGGCTGTGCTGATGCCTTGGACTGCAGCTCCCGGCTGGAGTCCCGAGGTGCTGGGATAGGCAAAGTTAAGGGAGTTCCTCTTGAATTTTTACATTTCCTGCCTCTTATGCATTCACATCAGATGATTCCCTTGGGAAGAAACAAGGTCTAAGAGAGGGCAGGTGTGGCCTGTGTCAGAACGGAGCAAGTTAAAGGCTGACAGGGGAACCAGCTGCTTCCTTCCTCCCCACCTCGTGCTGCTCGCAGGCAGCAGACAGACCTGGCAGCTCGGGGGGAGCTGGACAGTCTGGATGATCTGGAGTTGATATTTGTGAGATGTGGATGTCATGGGAACATCCTGCCAGGTCCTGTGAGGGGAGGATGGGGCTGGGGACACACAAGTTGTGTGACACAGGTTGTGCTGCACTGACAGCAGCTGCCTGTGACTGTCTTGGCCTCAGAGACATCCTGCTCCCTGCAGGGACAGAGCCGCTCCTTAGGACTTGCCAAGTGACCCAAGCACAGCACCAGCTTTGGGAGCTTCCAAACCATTTCTCGGTGCTGCTATAAATGCATATTATATAGTTGAATAGATAATTCACTGCCAATATTAACATGACTGCTTTGTGTATAATTGTACTGTATTGTGTTTTATTAATAAGAGTTTAGAAGGGTAATGAATGCGTGTTTTCTGATTATACCAGAGAGTTAAGACTGGGTTGGTTTTATTTTTATTTCTTCTTTCTGATGTCTAAACCACCAAGCCAGAAGTTATAGGAGGGGGTGTCACCTTGTGACCCTTCATAGAAAACCTGTTAACTTTCTGTTTTCTCATCCAAATGAAAAGAACCAAAAAAACCTCAGGAAAAAAAATCTACACTCATGTAACCAGACTGAGTGGAGCCACCCACAAAACAAATCTATTAGATAAGATGATCGAAAATACTTAAAACAGATCAAAAGAAGAATGTTTGATTAACATCTATTGAATATTCAACACAGCTCTCCTTAAAGATAAAAGTCCCAAAAGGGTGAAGAAGGCTTTGGGTGGACCTTGTGCCAAACCCCCTCGGCCAAAAAGCTTTGCTTACTCTGTCTCCTGATTTGTCTATTTTCTTACTTTTTTTTTAAATTAAACTTATAAATTTCTAAAAAGAGAGTGGAATTCATTTTTCACAGTGCTTTGGTGGGGCTGAGAGCTGCTCCCTCTGCAGCCCCACCCGGGCGTGGCACAGGGCAGGGGCCACACCCTGATGCTGCAGGGACCACCCACAGCTTATCTGAGCTCTGGTCACAGCAATCAGGCACCAGGTAATTTTCAGTGCAAAGTCCAATAATTTCTAGAGTCATTCTGGGTTCACTGGCTGCCTCACATCCTCACTGTCTGCTCCCATCAGCACTGGCTGGAGCACCCACACTCATGGGGAAAGCTTCTGATTCTCAGGATGCAACATGAGGGTGACCAGGTGTATTTCTTACCAGAAGGGCTGTACTTCTACCCAGGAAAGGCCAGAAGCATCTGCAGCTGCAAGCAGTCTCTGCCTCTGAAGAGATGCACGCCTACAGCTGCTGCTGAAATTCCCCAAAGAAATGAGAAATCAAGTTGTGTTACATCTGCCCCGATGTCTGGATGTGGTTCTTTGCCATTGTGACCATGCCAGGCGTGGCACTGGCTCAGGACAGAGCATTCCTGGAACCCCTGATGGCAACAACACTGGCTGAGCATTGGTGGGGAAACGCCTGGAGATGCTCAGGGCTCTCTTTGGGACATTTCTGGAAGGAGCAAACAGGTTAAGCTCTGCTGAGCCACAGAGTTAGAGGAGCAAAGACATCCTGCTTCTGTGTAACACGTCACCGGTGTCCCAGTTCTGTAAACATCCTCTCAGCAGGGCCTAAATCAGCCTGTCACATGTCACTGCTCCATCTCCTGTTATAGCCCTGTGGAAAATGAGGGTGGTAAGGACTGCACACAGCAGCTCCAGTCACGCTGCCAAGGGGAAACCTGGACAAGGCTGTGGTTGACCCATGTGGATGGGGAAGGAGATCCACGGCATGAAGGAGGATGTAACTCCTTGAGAATGTGCCCTCCTTTGTGCCTCTGTGGACACAGATCAATCCTGGCTGCTCACCAAAGGCAGGAGTGTTTTAATCATTTTACGTAACAAAACCTGAAAAAAACCCCACAAAACCAAAAAACCATCCTTCCTGCTGGGTTTTGCTTCCAAATGAAGACCCTGCACACTCAGCCTTGCCTGGGCTCTGCCAATAGGCCAGGCTGCTGCTGTGTGGCACAGCCCAGCTTTCCAACAAGCCCAAATCCACCAGGCACACAGTGAGATGTTGTTCTTGTCCCTGCAGGTACCAGCATGGCAGAGCTGGATGGCCAAGGCTCTCTGGGGCCATGGACCTGGGGCCCTGATCTCTCTAATCACTGCAATGTCTAAAGTGCACACGTTGTTCCTTCAATGCTTTAAAGATCTATTCCAAGGTGAATCCACTAACTTCCTATCAAAATCCTCGAGTCTTTACTATAAGTACTTTTTGTACTTACCCCTTGAGCTCTCAGCAAACTGGAATAACTGAGGGATCTACATATTCAGCTGAAGTCACCATCCACTTTTCACAGATTCTTCAGTCCTCAGTTAAAACTTCAACACAATTTGATCAGTCCCTTGTTTCTGACAGTCTTCTGTAGTAGCAGAAACATACATTTTCTTTCTTGGTTCTCCCCTACCTAGCCAGTACATTTTTAAGTGTATCATTGCCAGCTGCCTTGAGTTAAGTAGCTGAGGACCAGGCTAGCAGCCTCAATGTATTTTATTTATAGGAAGGTATGAAATATAAATAGCAAGTACAGATCAAAACATGGCCTATATTCACCCATACTTACATTTCCTACCTGTTGGGTCATTAAACTGTCATGACCTTACTACGAGAAACAATTAGAATCTATACATTTCTCCCTCTGTAACTCATTAAATGATCAAACACTTAAAAATTGCATCAATTTTTCTAAGAGTTTTGGACTTCAGGTAATATATTAGCTGGCTCTGGCTTTCCAGTGGGAAGAGGATCCCTGAGGGCAGGGCCCTGGACAATGAGCAGAGATCACAGTTGGACAGGGAAGGATCTACAAGTTCAGGGACAGGTTTCCCACCACAAACCCACTGTGGAGGCAAATCTGAGCCTCTTTATTTTTGGGTTAGTTGAAGCAGAACAGCTTGAGAGCACAAGTGAGGGCAGAATGGAGTAGGCAAAATTGGATCTAACGTGTTTTCAGTTCTTGAATATCTTTTAATCTGATTTCGTGCTTTTGAGGTTTGACAATGACTGGCAATGCTGAAGCTCATTGTTAAAGAATCCATCCACCCTGTGCTCCTAGGAAAGCAATCCTTGCCCCAAATCCAAGCAACAGAAACAAAATTATTATAAAAGTAGATTTTAGCCTTTCCACTGTTCTGGAAAAAACCAATGATTTTTGGGGTTTTACACTTCCACGATAGTGGTACAACTTTTTTCTTGACTCCTGTGTTGTTTAAGGAGCCCACAACTGGAGCAGCAATTCCAGGAGTGCTGTAGCTGAGAAACCCTCACTCAGCTCAGTGCACACCAGCCTGTGGAAATTTACTGTGCAATCCCCACAACACAGAGAGAATGCTCTTCCTTCCTAATCCCTCCCAGCTCCTGTACCTCAGGATTACTGCTGCTAACAATAGCATATCCAACAGCCAGGGAGCAGAGTGGGTTTTTTATGCCAGGTGATGTGATGTCCCTCACTGCAGCCACAGAACACCCTGGGTTGGGAGGCACCCACAAGGAGCATTGAAGTGAAACCCCCAGCCCTGCACAGGACACCCCAAAAATCCCACCATGTGCCTGGGATGGTTTTTGGAGTGGTCCTGTGCAGGACAGATCTCTCCTAGGTCTCTCTTTTAGGGTGGAGTGTGTTGTTCCACTTGGGATTCGATGATGGCTCGCTGAAAACCCAACCCAGAAATGTGAAGATATTCTCAGGAGGCTTAAATTTGTGCTGCCTGCTTATGGGAAATGGAAGCTTGGTTTGTGAAAAGGGAAAAAAAAACCCCAAGCACAGAGTTCTTCCCCCAATATTTGGTTTATGAGCAGCATGAAACCTGCAGCGACTCAAATCTTGCTTGAGAAGAGGGGATTTGGGATCCCATCACTGAAGTCAGACCTGTGGTTCATATGGTACCCTGGAAAGCTGCAGCTCAGGGATCTGAAGGGGTATTTTCTGCACCAAGCACAGCAGCCTTCTCCTGGCCCAGTGAAAATTGAATTCCAAACTCCTGATGAAGATGGTTGTTCCTGTTCCTGGGGAACACACTCCTCACAAGGGAGGAGTGAAGCCAAAATTCTCACTGCTCACACAAAGGTGCTGCTTGAATCCCTGCTCTCCATGCCCACCCCTGAAAAGGCTCTGTCACACTAGGCACTTGCTCTGCCAGAAGTTCTGATAAAATTGTTTCTTGGGAAATCACCTGGCCAATCTGCAGTTTGCACTGGATTTCCCTGGATGTTCAAACAATCCAGGTACTGACAGGACATTTGCTGAGAAAGAGCCTGGCAGTTCTGCAGAAAAGCACTTTGGCACGTGTTGGGTGTCTCATCTGAGCCCAGGAATGAGGCCACAGTGCAGGACATTTGTGTTTGGCACATGGGAGAACACGGATTCAGGTGGTAAAAACAAGGGAGAAGGGGAGAGCTACTCAGTGCACTCCTGAGAAAAGGGCAGCCCGCTGGAGAAACTCAGGCTGTGGATGCTTCTGTCCAGGCTGATGAAGAGATAAGCGTGGCTTAACCCCTACCTAGCCCAGGGACATGAGCTAAAGAACCTTCTCTGAACTTCCAAAAATCCCTGGTTTGCCTCTGGGGGGTTCAGCCATCCTGCCATGGACACAGGGCACCAGGGAAAGTTTTCTTTGGGAGCAGAGAGCTCAGTCTTTGAAGGCTCTCCTCTCAGCTGCTCCTCAGGAAGCAGCATGTCTGGGAGGGCAGAGCTCTCTCTGGGGCAGGGAGGGGAGCTGGACACACCAACCCCTTTGTGCAGTGCAGTCCCTGGCAGCCAAGAGCTGCTCAGGTTTACAGTAGGACAGGAAATCACCTTCACATGACCTTGCTGCAGACCATAATGCTGTTGCCATTAGCAGGAGGAAGAACAGTGAAACTGGAGCTCCTGAAGCTTCTTAAGTCCCACCTTCCTGTATTTACCAGAGAAACTGCCTTTCCACCTTGTTAGCACTGAAAACCATGGTGGTGAATTTAGGAAACAAGGCAGAAAAACCCCACCAGTGCCGAGGAGAGCTTAAGGCAATAGCGAGGATTTTCAGGGCCATGTGCAGCCTGAAAATCCTTACTGTTGTTACTTTCATGCTGAAGGTGTCCTCATGTCATCCCTTCCCCTCTGCTGCTTCTGCCTCCTGAGCAGGCAGAGCTGAGGGACCTGCCCACGCTGGCCTGGGGTGAGGAGCAGTGATGGGAAGCAGTTTTCTGTCCAAATTCTCATTTAGAGGACAGCCCATGTCCCTGCTCTCAGCTGCTTTTTAGCAGATGCCCCAGTGTGAGCTGCCTTGAGCTTGCTCACCGTGGAATTTGAGCAAAATCAGTGTTTTCTCCCGTGTGTTTATTCCCATCACACTGTCACATTGCTCTCACTAGCACATGGCCAGGCAGGGCTGCCCCAAAGGCAAATCTGGACTGCAGGTGGGTGTGGGAGAGTGTCACTGCACGGACACCGAAGAACCACACTCACACTCACACGGTTTGGTTGTGAGAGCAAAGAGGAGGGAAGTTTATTTGGGATTTTGACTTATATAGTTTTTGGAGTTTGAACAGGGATTGGGGGATGAGGCTGATGTCTCTTTGGCCCCACTGGTCAAAGGAGACGTCCATCAATCTGTCCTTCCTCCAGGAAGGAACGCACCGTTTAGAAAACATCACTTTTTGTTGATGTTACAACGTGTGAGAACTCCAGTACAAAAAGGTGAACATCCAGGGCGACAGGAGACAATCTGTGTGTCCCTGAGGACAGGTCCTTGTGTGTCCCAGGGGTGTCAGCGAGGTGTTGCAGGTGAGCACCTGCAGGTGAGGTGCTGCAGGTAAGGGCTGTGCAGGGAAAACTGCAGAATTCAGCTGGGAACGCCAGCACCCATCAGCTCAGGACAACGGGAGCTCCAGGACTGGGCAAACTGGCCCAAACTGCATCCAGCTGCAGCTGATATTTGGGTAAGTCACTTCTTCCTGCTGGGGCTGCCTCTGCTGCTCCTGCCCTCCCCAGTGTGGGGATGACTGGGGACACAGGGACCTGGGCTGGAAGGTCTCCGTGGCCATCAGGAACATTCCCAGGTCTCCCTCTGACTGCAGCTCTCAGGTGATTTGGGGGTTTAGAAACAATTCCTGAAAGAATTTTGAGAGCAGCTTGGTATGATGGCAATCCATCCCAGCTGGGGGCATGAGAAAGTTTCATGGTTCAGTGTCAGCGGCCAGGAGCAGTGCCAGTCACATTGAAATTACTGCTCAAATGCCAGACTCTGGCTGCTGGCAAATCCCTGGCTGTCTCCTCTGGATGGAGAAGCACCATCAGGTTGTGAGTGGGGTGAGGGGGGTTCAGTGAAGCCCTTCTGTGTCCAGCTGGGCATTTCAGAGGCTGTTTTCAGCTCAGTTTCCCATCCCCTTCCAGCAGGAGCACATGCCAGGGTTACACAATAATCCTTCTCTTAAGGAGCTTTCCCAGCCGCTCTCTCTCCGGACAAAAGACTCAGGCAGCTCTTAGAAGACCTGAATGTACAATTCCTTTCATGACAACCTCAAAACACTGCCGTGTGTCCAGGGTGCAAGGTGTGAAGCTCCTGGGGCATCGGGAAAGGAGCAAGGGGGGCAGAGGGAAGAGGCTGGAGCAGGAGCAGGGATCAGTTTTCCCTTTTCCCTTCCATCAGATCACTCCCGGCGTGACCTTGAGGGTGCAGAGGAAGAGGAGGATGTGGTAAAATTCTTCTGCCCTCCTGACAGCACGCCCAGCCAAGGGCCAGCATTGCTCAGGTTTCAGGATGCACGAGAAGTTTGGACCTAAGGAAACATTTCTTTCTGGAGAGGGTGGGCAGACACTGGACAGGTTTCCTCGGGGGCTGAGGGGCTGCTGGGGGCCCAGGGCTGGCAGGGTTTGGGAGGCATTAGGACATTGCCCTTAATAACACACTTCAGATTTGCTCAGCCCTGAAATGGCTGGGCTGTTGGACTGGCTGATCATGGTAACTCCCTTCCAAATATTCGACTTCTATCTCCATTTCTATTCTATTCTATTCTATTCTATTCTATTCTATTCTATTCTATTCTATTCTATTCTATTCTATTCTATTCTATTCTATTCTATTCTATTCTATTCTATTCTATCCTATCCTATCCCATCCCATCCCATCCCATCCCATCCCAGTTTTCTGCAGTTTAAGAACTGCAAATTCTGAAAATTTAAGATTTTTTTTTTTTTTTTCCAAATTCTGCAGATCCCTGAAAATTGCAGGGACCCGGTGATTGGACTCCACATGAACAGGTTATTGAAATAGAAATCAAGGAGCAAAAATAAAGGGGCAGAGGGATGTTTTTCAAGTTGCAAGATGAAAAAAACCTCATTCTCCTATTGCTCAGGCTTAGATGTGCAGGGGAGAAATTCTGCATTTGAACAGTTTCAGCAAGTGACTGTCCCGGGGTAACTGAGAGGTCAGGGGAATCAGGGCTGGAGGAGAAAACCGGCAGGTTTGAGGCTCCTACGCTGGGTTATTCTGCAGGGTCAGCAAAATCCCCTCCTGAAAGGGCCCCTTGGGGAGGCTCCGGAGAAATTAACTCGGTGTTAATTGCAATAATTAATTGTTAATCGGAGCTCCACTGCGCGGAGCCGGGACAGGGATCGAGTTACTCGATACAGAGATGGATCAGGATAACTCCGAGGGGAGGGAAGGGAAGGGAAGGGAAGGGAAGGGAAGGGAAGGGAAGGGAAGGGAAGGGAAGGGAAGGGAAGGGAAGGGAAGGGAAGGGAAGGGAAGGGAAGGGAAGGGAAGGGAAGGGAAGGGAAGGGAAGGGAAGGGAAGGGAAGGGAAGGGAAGGGAAGGGAAGGGAAGGGAAGGGAAGGGAAGGGAAGGGAAGGGAAGGGGAGGGGAGGGAAGGGGAGGGGAGGGGAGGGGAGGGGAGGGAAGGGAAGGGAAGGGAAGGGAAGGGAAGGGAAGGGAAGGGAAGGGAAGGGAAGGGAAGGGAAGGGAAGGGAAGGGAAGGGAAGGGGAGGGGAGGGGAGGGAGGGGAGGGAGGGGAGGGGAGGGGAGGGGGGGGGGGGGGGGGGGGGGGGGGGGGGGAGGGAGGGGAGGGGAGGGGAGGGGAGGGGAGGGGAGGGGAGGGGAGGGGAGGGGAGGGGAGGGAGGAAGGAGAGGGAAGGAGAGGGAAGGAGAGGGAAGGAGAGGGAAGGAGAGGGAAGGAGAGGGAAGGAGAGGGAAGGAAAGGAAAGGAAAGGAAAGGAAAGGAAAGGAAAGGAAAGGAAAGGAAAGGAAAGGAAAGGAAAGGAAAGGAAAGGAAAGGAAAGGAAAGGAAAGGAAAGGAAAGGAAAGGAAAGGAACAAGCTTTGTTCTTCGTCCCCTGGCGTTTCTGTGCTGAATTTGCCCTCTTCTTTAGGGAACTGCACAGGGTGAGGCACAGCTGATGGCCACAACCTGGACCTCACCCTGTCATTCATTTTCATGGGGTAAATGGTTTTTTTTTTGCTGAAACTAAGTGAGGTGTGTGTACTTGGCTTTTTCCCGAGTAGGAAAAAGGCTGATGCTGCTGGTGGGATGCTGGTGGCCCCACTGCAGGTCCTGGGGTCCCATCCTTGGGCAGTGACAGCTTCTGCCAGCCCTCACCCAGCCTGGCTGGTGCTCATCAGCCCTGAGGGGGCTCTGGCACACACTCCCTGCCCCATCTCCTGCCCAACTTGCCATTGGTGCAGCAGCACAACAAACCAAGGGGTTTTCACCTTCGTGAGGGGGCTGTGAGCAAAGGATCAGGCCCAAGCAAGGAGAAGGAGTGCGGAGGATGAGCTGCCCTGCCACAGCGTGAAGGATGTGGATGAGAGGCTGGAAAATCCCCAGACATAGGAAAATGAAGAAATGAGGCGCCAAAAATTTTTCTTTGAAAGCCTCAGTGTGAGTCAGAGGCCCAGGAAAGCTGATCCTGGGAGAGGAGCAGTGGTCACACGCTCCAGGGCAGGGTCTGCCTGGGGAAAGGTGGACACCTCAGAGAGCCTGGCCTTGGGTATCACCCACAGAGGTGTCAGGGACACTGAGCAGATGACAAAACCCAGTCACTGGGCTGGACCCAGTCAGCCAGGGTCCATCAGCCTTCCTCTGGTCACTCAACAGTTCTTGCCTTGAAACCGCAGGGTCAGAGTAAGACTGACCCGTGTTCTGTGGGCTGTGAGCCCTCACCTGACCATGAGCTGCCCTGTTGTCACAGAACCTTTCTGCTTCCTCAGTGGCTGGGTTGGGAGAAGACACGAAACATCAATGGGTTTTCTCACTTTGCAATTCAAACCATCTTCTCTTTTTTTTATTTTTCTCCGTCATTGAAATGTTCCCCTGAAACAGCTTCGTGAAATCATTCTTTTCAGAATAAAAAAATTTTTTTTTTACACGGAATTTTCCAGCAAGGCTGGTGACACAGCAAAGGTCTCAGCAGGGCAGTTGATCAGCTGTGCTCAGCCTGGCTCACTTCTTCCACAACAGGATCAAAAGGCCACTGAGATTAGCAAGCTTTCAACCTGCAGCTCCCCCAGGACTGAGGAGGTCCTGTATTGCTTTGGCCAAGCAATCAAAGTTTATAGAGGCTTCTCAGTGGGATGGGTGGAAGGAGCACAGAGAGCAGGAAGCAACTGCTGAAACTGCCAGTGATTAAAATGCAATAAAATGTTTGCCTTCTGCTGCTGAGCAAGAAGTGTGGCATGTGTTTTGCTGAGGCAGCAGAAGTGGTTGTGCTCACTGAATGAGCAGCTAATGAAAAGCGTTTCAAGGAGGAAGCAACGCTGATGAAGATTACGAGCCTGCTTATATCTTATGGAGAATTAAATGGCCTGGGCTGGATACTCCTGTTTTACACTGGGTTTTGCATTGATCAAAGAGGATTTACTCTGCTCTGCACCAGTGTGGGAAGAGTGGGAGCATTTCTTTGTGCCAGAAGCTGCTTGTGAACATCCCCCTGCCAGGGTTATGTGTCAGAACAAATGCCCCTGGACAGGGCAGCTCAAGCAGATCCCACTCCTGAGCAAAATTCAGCTAGCAGCAGCTATTTGTGCTGAAGCCAGTCCCGTGGGAGCAGGGCTGAGTTCCCAACATGCTAATTCCTCCTGGGCTGCAAACGGAGCTGGGTCAGCTAAAGGGGTGCTGCACCCATTTCCTCCTGGTTGGGGTGCCTCTGTGTCCTCCTCCCCTCCTGTCACTGCTGTTCCCCAGGTCCTGGGGCAGCGCTGGGCCCTGCTGTGCTCACACACTCTGCTGACAGGAGCAGCAGCTCCTCCTGCCCTGGGGAGCACAGCAAAGGGTCCCCACAGCCCCAGGCTGGGCACAGGACACATCCAGGGAAACCCAGGATGGCACCTGGGCACTCCCTCTCTTCTGGGAACAGGGGGACTCAGGATTACCTGGTCCACTGTGAGGGGTTTACACTGAATTTTAGGGAAAGGTTCTTCCCCCAGAGGGTGCTGGGCATGGCCCCGAGGCTGCCAGAGCTCCAAGAGCATCTCTGCAACCCCCTGAAAGGTGGCTGTGCTCAGCTGGGGCTGGGCTCTTTCTCCAGCAGCACTGACACAACGAGAGGACACAGCCTCAGGCTGGGCCAAGGGAAATACAGGTTGGGTATCAGGGAAAAGGATTTTACAGAAAGGGTGATAAAGGACTGGAATGGTCTGCCCGGGGAGGAGGTGGAGTCCCCATCCCTGGGGGTGTTTAAAGCAGACTGGATGTGGCACTGGGGCCAGGGTTTATGATGGGTTGGACTCGATGATCTTGGAGGATTCTTCCAACCTGGTGATTCTGTGATTCTGTGAATCTCAGCCCCAGGGATGAATCTCAACCCCAGGGTGGGGTTGTTGGGGCCATCCTGGGCAGAAATTCTGTGTTCCTTGTGGGTCCCTTAAAACTCAGGATGTTCTACGACTCTGATCCCTGGTATCATTTTTCTTTACCAGCACATGACAACACACAGAGGGAGAACAGCCATCATTTCACAAATCATGTGATATACAAAGTGCTGATAAAGCTTGGAAAATCCACAAGGCAGTGTCTGGATGGGGAACAAAGCTGGGAAGTGTATTGGAAATTCTGGTATTTGGTGCTATCATGTGCTGCTCTCAAAATGATGAGAGAGGAAACTGAGGTGTCCCAGACTCCCAGGCAGAAAAGGAGGAGGCTGTTGCTTGCTGCAGGGGAAGGGAATGGGAAGAAAATCACATGACACAGAGCAAGAGATCCTAACCTGAAGAAAAGGCAGGGAGAAGTTGTGGCTGAGGCTGTGGCACATCAGGGTGCCCAAGTGGGTCCCTGGCTCCTGTGGGATCAGGCCAGGCACTGATCCATTGTTCAAGGGGGTTTTTTTGAGATTTGTTTGCAGTGGAGGGAGCATCACGGTCAGACTGGGCACTGGACAGCTTTGGCAGAGGGTGGCATCTAGGAGCCAGCAGCTGATCTTGTGGCAGGGACCTTCAAAGCCTCTGTTTCCTTTCATCAGTTGTTTCTGATTACACAGCAAAGCCATCACTGAGCTTGAATGCATCTGTGCCCCATCTCAAACGTCAGTAAGAGGCTGGGGGTTCCCAGGAGCACTTTATGGCTGGCATAAGGCCAGGAGCACTGAGAGCTGGTGAGAGTCAGCCAGCAACTCAGCTGGAAAGTCCAAAGGTCCTGAGGAAGGGTGTGGACAATTCTGGGGCAGAGCAGGTGGTGGAGACACAACTCAGGACAACAAATAACCCCATTTTGTTTGGGGTCCCACTGGAGACGAGAGGAAAGCTTGTCCTTGGAGTGCCATGTGCAGGAGTTTCCTTGTCAGGGTACAAAACAAGGGAACAAAACTGCCCTCGAGTGAGGGCTGTGGAAGGAGGGACTGTCAGGGTGGGGGCTGGTCCCAGCAGGGCTGATTGTCCACTCAGGGTCATGCCAAATGTGAATTTAACTGCTGTGGAAGGGGAACACTGTTAATGAGCCTCTGTGTCTCAGTCCCCCAGGGAGATTTTTCGGTGGTAGAGTTTGTTTTGGCACCTGATTATTCCCCAGCCTACCTTTAGAGGTGGTCTCCCTGCTCACGGCTGTAGTTGAAGTAGTGTGGCTTGGTCAGGGACAGGGAGATGCTTCAGGGAAGTCACGCCCTGAGATGGACTCTGATTTCTGGTGGGGTGTCCAGCACGTCCCTAAGTTTTCCCAGAATGATCCAGAAGCCAGCAGCATATCTGAAAGCAGCATTTCCCTGGGGCCTAACCAAGGTCATGACTGACTTCTTCTTTATTCTTGGTGCTGGTAAAACCTGCTGTCCCTCTCTTGGCCAAAGAGCGTGGTTTGCTCTTCAGATATGGAACCATAAAATGTTTGCAATCTGAAATCAGCCCCTGCCCTGCTCGATGCGTCCCACGGGCAGTCACTGCCACTGGCAGCTTTGTTGGCACTCCACTGGGAATTTCCTGCAGGGCCAGGTAAATACAGCAGACACCAACTCACCGAGCTGGAGCTGTTCTGTGCCCTCCCGGCCCTGCATGGCTGTGCTGCTCCCAAACCCATCTGCAGGGGCTGGGGTTGCCAAACGCCAGTGGAGAGCTTTGTGCTTGCCTGCCCCATCCTCCCCGGAGGGCAGGGCTGTGATCCTCACAAGACTCTCCAGGCTCTTCCACACCAGAGCTCCAAAGTCTCTCCGAGGCAGCCCATTACAGATTCATGTGTGTACAAACTTGTTTGGATAGCTACTCTCTGCCTCGTCTCTTCCCTCTCGCTCCAGGGCAGGAGATGGAGCTCCATCCTTGGCAGCTCTTTCGCTCTGCACACCCCAGGGTTGTGTTCAGCTTTGCTGAAGGTGGGCAAGGTGTCTTCTCAGGCAAAGACCTGGCAGGGAGCCCTGCCTCGTGAGAGCTCAGCTCAGCCAAAGGCCCAGGAGCATCCTGGAGGAGCAAGTGCAGGCACGTCTGCTCAGCCTGGCTCCAAGAGATACCAACAGCAAGAGCGGGGCAGCAAAGCACATCTAATGGATGGAAAAACACATTTCTGGGGTTACTCACATTCAAGTCTTGCTAGACAGTGTGCAAACGTGGCCCAAAACAACAATTCCTACGGAGTTTTGGTTTCTTCAGCAGCCAGTGCAGCGCTCCACTGATGGGTTTGGCTGGTTCCAGGCTGCCAATCAAACCCCATGTGTGCTTTTAAGAAGGTCACCACTAAGCAAACTGATCTCCCATGAGCTGTCTTCTGTGTGCCCAGGCCTGCAGAGCTGCAGCACTGCCCGTGCCAGATTCCAGAGCCTGCCTGGGACCTGCTGTGGGCTGGCTGCACCCAGCAGCCCATTAGGGCTGGTGGGAATGGCAGGAGAGCTCAGCCTGGTGCACCTGCATGTTCCAACACCGACGTGTTAAACGGGTTAAACCAACCTGTGCTGCCAGGCACAGCTGGATGCAGAAGGCCTGTGAGACCTGTGAGAACATCAGGCAGCTCTCAGAGGGTTAGAGTCAGAGTCAGAGTCAGAGTCAGAATCACAGGGTTGGAAGAGACCTCCAAGATCATCGAGTCCAACCCAGCCCCAACACCTCAACTAAAACCCCTGGCCCCAGTGCCACATCCAGCCTGCTTTAAACACCCCCAGAGATGGGGACTCCACCTCCTCCCCGGGCAGACCATTCCAGTCCTTTATCACCCTTTCTGTAAAATCCTTTTCCCTGATACCCAACCTGTATTTCCCTTGGCCCAGCCTGAGGCTGTGTCCTCTCGTTGTGTCAGTGCTGCTGGAGAAAGAGCCCAGCCCCAGCTGAGCACAGCCACCTTTCAGGGGCTTGTGGAGTGATGGGGTCACCCCTGAGTCTCCTTTTCTCCAGGATAAACACCCCCAGCTCCCGCAGATTCCTCACAGGGTTTGTGTTCCCAGCCCCTCACCAGCCTCGTGGCCTCCTCTGGATGGGCTCAAACATCTCAATGTCCTTCCTAAACTGAGATCCCAGAGCTGGACACAGCACTCAGTGTCCATCCTAAACTGAAGAGCCAGAGCTGAACTAGGGCTGGCTTGGCAGAGTTTTGGCTTTTTGAGCTGTAGCCAACAAGAAACAGCTGCTGCTCCCTGCTCTGCGGCTGTGTCCTAGAAGCACATCCCTGTGCATCCTCCTTTTTGTCTACACCTACAACCCAGAGTGGCAATATTCAACAGAAACAAAATGTAAGGAACATGAATCACAGCCTTCCTCTCAAATCAAACTGCATTCATTGCTGCCCAAGTGCTCATTTCTGCCAAATATTAACCAGCCAGTGGGCAGCTGAGCCCAAAGCTCGATGACAAACCTGTTATTTACACTCACTTTTTCACTGTTTCACCATCTAAAAACCCGTTTGAAGAGGCTCATTTCATGCTTGCAGGATTCTCTCATATTCACTCATCTTTCTCTTCCTATCTTCACTGATAATTTCAAAACTCCTGGTACCATTTTCTTGGTCCCTGGAGAAACCAATTCGCTTTTTAACCCATTGCTCTGTGCAGATCCCAGCTGCTTTTTCCTTTGACACATGCATGTGACATTGAACTCTTTGGTTGCATCTTGACTTCGAGCCCCTTTCCCCGTTGTCCATCAGGATGTACCTAAGCGTTGCCAACAAAAAGCAGAGATCAGTTTTGCTCTCAGTCCCCAAAAACTGTTTAATCTGCTGCATGTCATGAATTCTGCTCTAAAACCCTGGAACTCAGCACAGAGCAGCAATCCCAGAATCTCAGCTATGGGTAACCCAACCTAACTCACTGTGGTTTTCTGCTTCTCTCAGGCAGCATTTATTAAACAACACAGTTTTTACAAAGTCTACATGACTCAGCTCTTCTGGTCCCTGGTTTCACCAGGACATCTTGTCTGCTTATAAAGCCACTGCTGTTCCCCAGGATGGTGATTTAATCCTTCTAATTTCCTTTATTTCTTTGACAGCTGTGGACCAATTATTTTCATGGCACCAAGGAATTTTTTCCCCTACTCATCTATACAGTTCTTATGGTTTCAGCTTGAAGTTACACAATTTATGGCAGGATGAGAGGTTTGTTTTCCTGGCTTGCTCCTGGAGAGGTTATGGACCTTCATTTTTTGTGCTGGTGCCGCTTTTTGATGTCTTGGGGACCAGATGATGCCAGGTCTTGGAAAACACAGGAATATTCTGAATTCAGTGACTCACAGTGGTGACTGGGAGGGACCTGTGGGGATCTCTAGTCCAGCCTCTTGCTCACTCTGGGCCAACACTAGTCCATGTTTCCCAAATGTCACTCTGGATAACCCACTGCTCTGCCCGTGTTGGCTGTTGTTTACCTGGTTATTTGTGGCTTTCACGTCATTTCACATCATTTCCACATTTCCAGCAGGGCCACTGACCAGAGAGATGCTGGATGATGTTCAAGGCTGGGGAATGGTGACGTCTCAGGACCAGCCTCTGGCCTCACTGGGCAGGGAGGAGAGGGAATGGATGGAGAGGAGAGTGGACAACTGCTCAGGTGGGGCAGGGTAGACTCAATGCCTTGGTAAATCCAGGGACAAGCTCGTGGCTGTGTGACCAGCTATGAAATGTGGCTTCACCTGCAGTGAAGGTGGATAACTCTTGCCCTGTTGTCTATTTTAACTGATTTTCAGCTTCCCCTCTGGAGAACAAGTCTAGGAAATGATACCTGTAAACACACATTTTAAACCAAAGTGCCACCAGTGCCAGCACACTCATGTTGGTGGCAGCCAAATTGACACAGCTGCATTCCCTGACACTCAGAGACTCTGAGCAAAACCCCTAAACCTCCCCCTTCTGAAAACACTTCCACTTGGACATCCCTTAACCAGAGTATCCTGAACCTTCCTTAGTGTCCCGCAGCCCTGGTTCTGTGCCTGAGGTGTTTTGTGTTTCTGAAATTCTTCTCCCAGGAATTTCCTGTAAACAGGAGAAATGTTTTTGTAACTTTGTTATTCATTCCTTTCCCCAGGAGGGATTTCTCCTTGATGTCCCTCTGCTCTGACCAATGGCAGTGAAGAGGTTTGTCTTTGTGTCACCAATCCAATTGGTTTGTGTAGAATAGTGTAAAAGGGAGACACATCCCAAAAACACAGGAGCAATTTTCAGCCTTCTGAATTTCAGAGTCTGTGTCGTTGTGGTGTAAAACAGCATCAGTGTCCCATGGGGAAATCTGAACTTCTCTGAGAGAACAAACCAGCTGCTGGGGGCTGAGGGTGAGTCCTTTGGGTGGGAGCTCCCCCTCCTCTCCTTTCTGCCCCCAAGGAGGGATCAGGTCCCCACTGAACCTGTCAGCGGCTGCTCTCATGTGGCCACCTCTCTGCAGGAGACTTTAATTTCCCTGGCTCCTCTGGCTTTGCCCATCTTTAGCACCCACTGAGCCTTTCCATCCCCTGTTTCCATCTTTCCAGGGGATCTCCAGGAGAGCTGAGTTTCTGTGCTGTGTCCGCGATGTGGCTGTTCCATTTCACCCTGGGGTGGGTTTGCCAGGGTTTCTTCACTCTCTTTAGGGTCATTCACATCCTCGTGCTTCCCTCAGTGAAGCTGCAGCTTCTCTGACCAAGAGTTTTCACAGGGCAAGTCCCCCTGGAGCCTAAAGCTGCATCAGACCCCATCTCTGAACTTCTCTTGGCATTCTCATCCCCTGGGAAGCTCTTCTAGACATTCCCTGGGGTGCAGCCTGCTCTGGAGACATGAGGGGTGTCCATGCAGCCAGGAGAAGCCTTCCCCAGCCCGCTGCCCTGGGCTGGCCATTGCACAGGCGATGAGCAGCCAGTGTGTGACCTCCAGCTGCCTGGGATGTCCCTCAAGGTGTCAGCTCATGAGGTTTTCACCGGGGAGGAAAGTGGGTTTAAGGATTTTCCAGCCCCTGGCTGCTCCTTCCCGCTGTAGTTTTGTGTCCTGCTCACAATGCTGACACCAGCCAGGCGTTCCCAAATCCTTCCTCCCCATTCTTCCATGAGAGCCACCCCCAGTTGCCCCACAGCTCCGCAGACAGCTGTATTGACACAACTGGAGGGGCGGGGGCAGGAATTTCTCAAACTGGCTTTGCCACTGCAAAAAATGCTGGCGAGCACCACACCCTGCAGCTGCCTGGGAAAAGGATATTTGGGCAAGGTGGCAACTCAAAGCAGCCGCCTGGCAGGAGGGTGAGCCCCGTGTGAGCAATCAGCACATCACAAAGGCTCGGTGTATTCCAGCCCCCGACAAGCTCCGACAGCGCTTCATTTGCATGGCCACAAACAAGAGAACCCGAGCTGTAAATAGCTTAAATTTCCTAAAATGATTAGTTAGAAGGGATGGGAAAAGGGAGGTTGGGCTGCTTTGAGGCAGTCATGTTCTGCTTTGTGCCTGGAGCTACAAGGAGCACAGGAGGGTCCTACAGGGGCCAGCATTAGATGAGATGTGCCTCTCTCACAGAAGGATTATCCCTGATAAATAAACATTAGTCCCGATGTATTTATTCAGAAATCTTCTACTGAAGTGCTCTGGAGTGGGGCTTGGTTGCATAAACCCGCATTGCCACATGCAAAATACACGCAGGTTTTGCCAAATTGCATTTGTTTTCCCGCAGGAAAATGCAGATTAACGTGTCCTCCCTGGGTTGCAGGGAATGTGCTGAGGGTGCCTCCTTATCTACTTCAGCGACTTGCTCCTGAGGAAATCTGTGCATCCCTTGTCCTTGCCAGCCCTGGCACTCGCAGTTTGCAGACCAGTGGTCTCCCCCCAGAGATTGGAGCTGTGAGCTGAAGCTGTGCCCATGAGATTGTCCATCCCAAAGCTTTTGGCTCTCTATTTATTTTTCATTCCAGTCAATTAACAAGGCACTGAACTAGGTAGTGTCTCTTCCACCCAACTTTAAACCCAAAGGATCGAGGTGAGCAGTGAAAGTTGATACTGGCAGTGGGACACAGGATCACGGAATTGTGACATACAACAGGACATAAGGTGACTTTTTACTGACAGAGTTTGAGGCTCGGATCTGCTGATAAAACTCCTCTCTAGCTCACACCTGACTTGTTTGCTTCAACAGGCACAGTCAGAACATGGTGTAAGAGCAGAACTACCACAGAATCACTGAATGGATCTTAAAGATCACCTGGCTCCAACCCCTCCATCGTGGGCAGGGATGGAGGACTGATCAGTAGGATCAGAGTCAGCCCCAAATATCCTTCAGCCCTGATATTTGGGAATATTTTGTCCATTCCCTGGATGTCCCCTGCCCCAGGGAGCACACTTCCCCCTCACCTGCCTTGCTTCATGTCCCTGCTCTGGAGAGCTGAGCAGGAATGGCAGTAAATGCATTTAATTCATATTTTGTAGGCACCTACAAGACTGTCCAGGCACATCTGTGCAGTAGCTACAGCAAGGGTGTTGCTTTCTTTCCTATGGATCCTTTTGTACTTAATTTCTCAGAGTTTTGAAACAGGGACAGCCCAGAAACAGGGTCTTCAGGAGGGGAAACATCCACGTAATGCCTTTGCAGAGAGGGAAAATTGGGTCATTTTCCTGCTTCTTGGAAAGTGGAAGTTCACGTTGCTCAGACAGCTGAATTGAAACCATGTTCTGTCATGTCTTGTTACTTTTGTGGTTCAGTTTTTTTTCCCCTTGAACGAAACTATTCTCTCACTGACATGATTTTGCACTTCTGAAAATGCTAATTTTTCCCTGACGTCGCACCCGAGAGCGTCCAGCTGCAGGATTGGGGAAGGGACACGAGAAACAAGAAGAGAAAAAGTTTCAAAGCCATTTGGGAAGCGGCTGCAGCCCAGGCAGAGAGGAATGTACTGCTGGCAAAGACACCAGGGCAGTGCTGAGCCCATCCTGGGGCTCACAACTGAACTGTGTGCCTGCACATCTGATAGGAGACTTAATCAAATGACACGATATCAAATAAAGTAACAGCTCAAAAAGAAAAAAAAAAAAAAATCATGGATTGCAGCAGTTACTCTGCAGTTACTGTGCAGCGTACCCCCAGCAAAAATGAATTTAACCTGAGCTAGTCTTCTCTTGTTATATATTTCTCATGTGATCTTGGAAATAATTTTAACCTTGAGCTTTAATAACATCAGAGGGGAGTCTGTGCAGTTCAAATGCCCCCCTGATTTTGGTGTGTAGGTGGTTGTGTGTTTTTTTTTTTTTTTTTTTTTTAATGTGTGTGTGTTTTTTTTTTTTTTTTTTTTCTTTTTTTTTGTGTTTTTTATTTTTGGGTGGTTCTTTTTTTCTTTTTTTTTTTTTTTTTTTTCTTTATATGAGCATGTAATGAGTAGCATTCAAGATTTATTTTTTTTAAGATTTTAAGATTAAACTTTTGAGATTCAATACCATTAACAGCTTTGTCCTCATGGACAAGAGAAATGCAGCAAAAGTATCAGGAGTTAACATAAATAAATACACAAAGAAAAGCTCCATTTCTTCCCTTCTCAGAGCCTCAAGGGTTTCTCTGCACTCCAGATCCTATCAGTGCTGTCACAAGTGCTCCAGTCCTGAGCACTTCTGGGCCATTTCTTCAGGCATTTGGATTGTTATGGAAATAGGCCAGTGTTTCATCAGCCGGGGAAGCAATAACACAGGTGGAGGGGAAGCGGATTTTATGCAAATATTTTGTTTCTTGTTTGTAGGAGCCCGGGCATATCTCTGAATTCCGCCTGCTCAGGGATGTCGGGTCCAGCACAGCCAGGTCCATCTGTGCTTGGAGCCAGGCACTGGGAGAATCCTGTTTGCTGATCCCCATCACACAAAGGTTTAGAAAGAAATTTCGAAAGAAATCTCTTTAGGAGAATCTCTTCTTTTCTTTAGAAAGAAATCTCCTAAGAAAAGAAATGGAAACTTGGTTGGAAAGCGTGATTTCCAAGAAAATGAATACTTGGGGGTGGCTGAAATTCAGTTTCAGTCTGAAAGGGGCTGAAACTTTCTACATTTCCTTTGAACAGGGACTGTTCCAGATGTTTCCAGGATAGACAGCTGTCAGTCAGCATCACAGATAAGAGCCACACCTGCCCAAGCTCTTTCCCAGTGCCTGGGGGAGTCCCAGTGTCCCCAGCCAGGGGTGACCCTGGTGGCTGCACTGGGGCCAGGAGCTGTTCTCCCTGTTCCTGCTGCTCTGGAAGCCCCAGCTCCAGGTGGGAACTACAAAGTTGTCCCCAAACCAAGACATTTCCAAGGAGATATGTCGGGGGCTTTGTGAATCAACTTTTCCCAGCTTACCTAAAGCAGAGCAATCAGCAGTTTCACGTGCTGAGATGTCACCAGAAGGACAATTAAAGATCACACTCACACCTTCAAGTTGAGAAACGAGAAAGAAGAAGTTGATTTTGGGTTCAAATAGGGTTTAAAGAGGGTTGGGACTTTGGCCAGCGATTGGAGGATGAGGCTGACACCTCTCTGACCCTGCTGGTCAAACCAGAATTCCATCAGTTTGTCCTTCCCCCTGGAAAGGAATATATTATTTATATTATCTTTACCAAGCATCGCTCTTTCTTTGTTTTACAATGAGTGAGAAAGCCTCAGTAGAAATGTAAAACATCAGAAGGCTGAAAAATCAGGGTGACACTAAGAGGCCATAAAACACAACCTGGAGCCAAGAGCAACTCTGGCCCCTTCCCAGAGGCAGCAGCAGCAGCCCTTTGCAGTGCCACCACGGACACCACAGCCAAACTCACCAGACAGCCTCCAAAACACATTGCCATTTCAGCTGGATCCATTTTTACTTTCATAGTTAATGGTTTCTGCCTGATTTAGGAAATTCCTCCTGTTTCTTGTCGGCTTAAATGACTTTTTTTTTCTCCTGTGAAATATGTTGTGTAGTCAGCTAATTTCTGACAGTTTATTTTCTCTATTTCTCTATTTATTTCTTTATTTTCTGTAATGTTTAGAGAGATGAAGTAATTCTTTGAGAAAGGTTGAGTTACCTTTAGTTTTACAGATAATCGCTATTTTTCTAGTTTTTATTTTTAGAAATAATTGTTTCTGTTTATTAATTTTTATAGACAATGCTTCATGAAGATGTGGAGGACAAATACTCACTTCCCAAATATTGCAATGAATCTGCTGAATCTCTAAGTGGAGGACATTTCTGGAAGACCTTTGCAGACAGAAAGAGACCAGCAAAGATGACTCCAGTTCCTCGTGTGACTGCCTGAATATCAGCTCATGGGTTCCTCCACTTCTTTCCCTTCTGCCAAATGCATCAGAACTGTTTTCCCAAGCCCTGCAATCCCTGTATACAGATATTCCCTGCTGGAAAATGGATCCCACGCCAAAATCAACTCCTCCTGCCTAAGCAAAGGCTCCTCATTTGTATTCTTTAATGGCAACTTATTTCCACTTTGAAATATTTCTTTTTCCCAGCATCTCACAGGCAGATAAATTAAACGCACTGACCACATCACCTACTTCACCACGAGGCAGATTTTTTAGACTTTCCTGCATCCTTTTGAAGACCTCCTTTAGCAGCTGCTTGTAACGATGGGATGTGACCACCTCCAGAGGCTCTGAGGATGTCACAGCCATTCCTGGAGATCCGAGGTGTTTAAAGCAGAGTAACATCTCTAATCACCTCCCCGCTGCTCTTATGTGGAGCCTGCCACAGCATTTTTTTTTCCCAGCCTTGTAAATATTTCATGGCATTCCTAGATTTATTAAAAATATCATCATCCCACCAGAGCACTCCCCTTCCAGCCTCTTGGTTTCGGGTTATTGGAGCTGTTTAACTTTGAAGTTTGTTGAGCAATCAGTTAAACTTTTGTTTTTCCTGAATGCAGTTTAACACCCTCCTCCTCTCGGGGGTGGAGGAGACACTTGTGTGTTATCTCAGCTTGCTGGGAAAACGTCTCCCATTATCTTTCCAGATATTAACAAAAACATTTAGTGAATTCCTTGGTGCTGTGTTAATCCCCGCAGACTGCGGGAGACAACCTGCTCCTTTCAATCCTGTGGCATCTTCAGCCTCTACATTTGCTCCTGGTGTATTCCAGGTCTTTGTTCTCATCCTCGTGCCTGTTCCATCTCCATTTATTTTGTTCTCATCGTGGATTTTATTTTATTTTCAGTCCTTCCCATACCCATAAGGTGTTACCAGTACCAGGCTGAGAGCCAGCAGTCAGCTGAGATTATTCCTGATAAGGCAGGCATCCAACAACTTTTAGTTCACACTTGATTTTGGGATGAGTTTTTCAGGCTTTCGAGCCCTCCTTAGCCACCAAAACGACATTAAAAAAAATGGATTTTTAAAATAACTCGTGGTCATTTCAATTTGTCTGATGATTGAAATTCAGACAATTTTACTCCTGACTAAAGGAAATATTTCAAACCTCCCCAAAGTTTAGCTTTGGTGGAGACCCCAATGCTCCTGCTGATGAGAGTTTGTCCAGCCCCAAGCCCCTGCAGAGTGACCCCCCAATACAGCAGTGTCCTGTGACACCCCCAGGCCATCTGAGCAGTGTCACCCCAAATCTGAACAGTGTCACCTTCACCATTCAGTGCTCACTGACTGCCCTGGATAGTCACTTCTGTCCCAGGACCAGCCTGTCCTACAGACCTTAGGTTCTGGGATTCTGTGGGGTTTTTATCTTTTCTGGTGTTAGAGCCAGGATTGAGGCTCAAGAGATGCAGTTTGTGTTTGGACTCAGATGTTTATTAATTCTTATCTATTCTTATCTATGGCTCAGTCTCACAAGTTGTGAGTTCCAGCTAACAAAGTGAAAAATGGCTCTGTCTCTATCTCTTTCCATGGTCTTTTAAGCACAATTTGTCCGATTATGAGATGACACCTAGATTATTTTTACTTTAAACCAAATAACCAAACACCCATGGCCACAATGTGGATTTTTTTACCCAATTACAAAACACCACCCAGACCATGAAGAAGGTGAATAAAAAGGACTCAGCCTCACCTAAATCCTCCATCTTGCTTTATATATATATTACTATATTCTAAACCTTTAAACTCTCAGTTTTCCACCCTGTGATATCGCACACTTCTGTTCAAACTCCACACCCACAATCCCAGTGCTTTTAGTCCATTTTGGGAGCCTTTTCCACGGCCTCAGGTCAAATTCAGAGTTTGCTTGAGGGTCAGTGCCTTTCAGCACAGAAAGCCTAAAATTCTCAGTGCCCAGGGTTCCAACAGGATCCCTGCCATGGGCCAGGACTGCAGCCAAACTGATCTGCTTGATGCACCCTCCCTCCCCTGGATTGCTCTGCTTGGGTCAGTCAGGATGTATCCAGCTTTCTGCACAGTGCCCAGAGGTTCGGCTTCTGTTTCTCTGCAGCCTGCAAGGAGGAGTGAGCTCACTGTGAGATGAGCTCTCCCCATCCAGGGCAGATGGGCAGAGGGGAGTTATTCCAGGGGACATCCTGATGTGGACACAGAGCAGCCTGGACTTGTGGGTCCAGAGGACCTCTCACTGGGGGCTGGCACCCAGGGAAAGGCTCTCTAAATCTTTGGCCTCCCTGACAAGGTTAATTCTGCAGAGGGAAACATTTGCCCTGTGCTTCAGCAAATGTATTTGTGAACAAGGAAGAGAAAGGAGTAAAAAACACTGAATATATCCAGTGCTGGCTGTTGACACACACCTGAAGTGGCAAGGTGACACCTCCTCACAAACACAGATAAGCTGCACTCGCTGCCCCAGACACATTTGGCCACTGTTTGCCCTGGGATTAGTGGCTGGATTGACCTTTCCTGCTGAGCAGTGCAGGGACAGGGCTGTCACTGCTGCTGGCAGTGGGAGAAATCCCCCTGTGAGGGGCACTTCTGGGATTTGAGCATCCTGCAGAATCTGTGGCACAGAGAAAAGCCAAGTTTATTTCTCTGTGGCAGTATGCAAATATCCCTTCCCTTCCTCTTTCTTTTTTCCTTCTTCTTTCCTTTTTTCCTTTTTTTTTCCTCTCTTCCTTTTCTTCTTTCTTTTCCTCTTCTTCTTTATTTTTTCTTCTTTTTTTTTTTTTTTTTTTTTTTTTTTTTTTCTCTTTTCTTTTCTTTTTTTATTTTTCTTTTTCTTCCCCCATAATGAAGCCTGTACCTGCCGTGTCCAGCCAGCAAACTGAACACCAACCTGGTGGCCCA
This sequence comes from Sylvia atricapilla, assembly GCF_009819655.1. Classification (NCBI taxonomy): domain Eukaryota; kingdom Metazoa; phylum Chordata; class Aves; order Passeriformes; family Sylviidae; genus Sylvia; species Sylvia atricapilla. The sequence continues at coordinate 4,564,255 of NC_089163.1, forward strand.
TAAGATGCAGGTGCCTGAGGTGAGGACAGGTGACCCCAGCTCCTGGCCAAGCAGCCTTTTGCAGGAGCCTGAGCTGGTTCACAAAACTTCAGCACAACCCTCCCAAATTAAATACCAGGCAGATTTAGGATCCCTGATGTAGTGAAAGGCACTGGAAATGCCCCCTTTAAACTAAAATGTCTCAGAACTTTAAACTCTGGTCTGTTGTGGCTGTTCCTACGGCTGCTGTGATGGGTTTTGCATCCTCCACATCCCTTTAGACTCCAAATTGTCCCTCAGAGCAGCTGGGCCCTGCCCCTGGGGTCCTCAGCTGTACATCAAATGTGGACCCTTCTCCAGTTTATAAAAGCTGCCCCCAGAGCTCTGAGCTGGGGCCACTGGGAGGTCAGGCTGGCTGGCCACTCTCTGCTGGCCTTGCAATCCATGGCTGCTTGGGGATAAGAGAAAGCCACTCTTGTCCTGCAGGCGTCCCCACTGACGTCAGGTGTAAAGGGAGATGTCCCCAGCCATGGCAGAGCCTCCCCCTGTGTCCCCAGCAGTGACTCACAGCACTGCAGACATGCTGCTGTGGGCACAGGGTGACATATGAAGTCATTTTCATCCCCTGACTCAGACTGAGGGTGCAAGGCCACAGGTTTAGAGTCGACGATTTTGTGTTTCTCCCTGTGATTTCATCACTTTCAGACGTTCTGTGTCTGTTTAAAGTTCTGGTTCCTGATTTTTTTTAATTTATTTTTTTTTTTTCCACGTATTTTATCTCTTAAAATCAGCGCCTGACTTCCAAAGAAACTCTGAAGTAACCTCCTCCTGCTGTGGAGGCCCTCCCAAGTGAAGCAATGTCACCCCTCCCAGCGGTGACACTCCCACCCTGGCTGTGTCACCACGCCGTGGGCTTTTCCTCCAGGCTTGGAGGTGCTTTCCATCCCCGCAGAGGGCAGCAGGGACAGGCGTGGGAAAACACGGGGGAAATTCACCACCCATCCCATGGTTTTGCCACTGGGTTTCTCATCTGGGACCTCTGAAGCTGCAGTGGCCATCGCTGGTCCTGAAGAGCCCCAAGACCTGCTCCAGATGTGATTCCTGAGGAGGAGGTTTGGGATCTCAGCTGTTTCTGCACCTCCAGACTCCAGGCTCCTGCCTCTCCAGATTTCCTCAAAAAAGAGCTGTGTCCTCCAGGGGTTGGGTGGGCAGTGAGGAGAAGGTCTGTTGGAACCCCGGAGGCTGAAAATTTCAGGATTTCTGTGTTAAAAGGTGTGGTTTGAATAGAATTATGTGATCTCACAGCATAAAACCCTCAAATCTAAGATTTTAATGTGTAGTAGTATATGTGAGTCAAGATGGAGGATTTGGGGCATTGTCTAAGTCCTTCTTCTTCACCTTCTTCTTCTTCTTGGTTTTGGGTGTTTTTTTTTTTAATTGGGTGAAAAAAATATCTGCATTGCAGGCCTTGAGTGGGCAATTATTGGGTCAGAAATATAAATAATATAGGTGTAATCTCATTATTGGGTAATTAGTGGTTAAATAACCTTGGAAAGAGTTAGAAGCTCTCCATTTCACCACCATTTTCTAACTTGCTGGTTGGGGCTCATGAGACTGTGCTATAGATAAAAAATAATAAACACTGAGCCCAAACATGAAACTGTGACTTAATCCTGTGTATTAATCCCAGCTCTAACACAAAGAAAAGAAGATATGAAACCAACCAAGATCCTTTGTCACATGAGGGGGTCGTGGTGAAAAAAGGGGATTTCACAGGAGCTGCTGGAGAGGGGCAGATCCCTGACTCCCTGTGCATCCCGTGGCTTGAGGCCACAGCTCTCCATCAGCCTTTTGGTGAAGTTAAAAAAAAATCAAAGTTTTTCCCTGTGCATCTCTTGGCTTTTGGCCACAGCTCTCCATCAGCCTTTTGGTGAGGTGAAAAAAAAATCAAAAAAAGTTTTTATTAATTCATTGTCTTGGCTGAGGTATAAAACATGAAAAAACAATGTTGATTTGACTGAAGACACAACCAAAAAAGCCAAAAATCAACAAAAAAGAAAAAAAAAAAAGAAAAAAAATTTAATTTAAATGCAACAAATCCATATATTCTCTTGAGTTTTCACATGATTTCTCAACTTGACCAGACTGATGAGTCCACAGGGATGTGTTTGGTGTGTTCCATCTTTTCCAGCAGCTGGAAGCTCACAGCTCACAAATCCCTGGAGCTCCTGAGGTGGTGCCCAGAGAGGCAGGTGGAGGTCAGGCAGGGACACAAACCAGGAGTCAGCAGTGCCTCTTCAGCAAGAACTCACAGGAGGAAGTGAGGGAGGGACCAGCCCAGAGTTTGTGCTGGGTTATCAGTGCTAAAAAACCACCAGTGTGCTATTTCAGGAGTTGGACGTGATCCCCTTGGGTTCCATCCAACTCGACAAATTCTAGGATTCTATGAAATATTTCTCAGTTTGGAACCACTCTCGACTGCTTGACACGAACCTGAGAGTCTCAGGGGTAAATGAAAAGAAATGGTTTATTTGAGCCCCTGAAAAATCTTTAAAATTTTTTTTTTCTGTTTAGCTTTGAAGGAAAAAGAAAGCTCAGATGTGTTCAGATGAGAAGATGCTTTAGCTGGAAGAGCTAAGTCAGCATCCTCTTAACTTCATATTTCATTCTCACATGGCTTTTCCCAGGCATTTCTTCCTGTAGAAGAAAGAATTATTTGTTATTTATAATAAAACATTTTATATTAATATTTTATATTTTAAACATACTAATATTTTATATTAACAGATAAAATATATTTATATATAATTCTTATAAAGACAGTACTATAATAATATAGAAATATTTATAATTTTTGTTATTTTTAATTTATTTTATTATTAATTTTTTTTTTTTTTTCCTCTCACAAAAGACCTGCAAAACTCTTCAGTGCAGGAATTCAATCCTGGGAAAGGCTGGCATCTGGTCAGAAAGAGTTGATCATCCCACCAGCAGTGATGGTGCCATCACAATTTGTCTCCTCCGCTATTTATTTACTCCCCACAGCCGTGAAGCTGTGAAGGAGTTTACACAGCAACCCAATCCTAAACTCTGCCGTCAAAGACACAAGAGAAATGCTGCTTGAACTTTTTCTTCAGCTGCTGGTTTGGGGTGCTGCTGGTGGAGGCTGTAGCAGACCCAGTCCCCATCAAGGCCGTGGGCTGTTCCTGCTCTGCTCCACTGCTCTGCCAAGTGTGCAAACATGCAGCATCTGCTTCTTCTAGTATGTTTTATTGTTTTTTTCTTTAATCTGGACCATTAATCTCTCTCTTTGATCGGGAACTTTCAAATCCCACTGCCAAATAATACAGCCATTCATTCAAAGCTCTTTTCCTAGTTGGCTGCTTTTTCTTTTCCTCAGGAGGAAACACCTTTATCCCAGTGAATGGAGGTGTGGATGAGCTGCTGCCTCTGATCTTTTATTAGATTTACACACTGATCTTTTATGGATTTATCTGATACCTGGTCTTTTATTGGAGTTATTTTTCACATTTAGAGGGTGAAGACAAAGACTTCACAGCTGCCACAATTCCATGGTGGCTCAGGGCTCACCTTTGAACCCAGGAGGGTGTAAATTGTCCTCAGCTCATGCAGTGCTCACACACAGGATTTGGGGGTTTTATTTGGAGCAATTATCGCATCACAAATCAGTTGAGAAGACACGAAGAAGGTTTCAGGGGGATAAAGCTTTTGGGCTGAATTCTTTGGCAGTAAAATGAATTTTGATAACCAGTAAAATACGTAACATTTTGCACCGGGGTTGTTTCCATTGGATATTAGGAAATTAATTTTTTTTTTCACAGAAAGGTTGTCCAGCCCTAGCACAGGCTGCCCAGGGCAGAGGTGGAATCACCATCCCTGCAAAGTGCTCAAAAAGCGAGTGGAGAGTCCCACAAGCCCAGAACAAAGTTTCACCATTGTCCTCTTGGCCTCGACACTGTGCGTGTGCAAATAAAATCTGTGATGTCCATGGGGGCTCATGAGCAGCTCAGAATGGCCAAGTGTGGGCAGTGGCAGGCTCCTGAGGAAGAAGTGTCATTTTAAGAGATAAAACACCCCGGTGACACATCTGAGAGCATTTACTGCTTCCTTTAGTGTTTGATGGTTTCCTTATTTCATGGCTCTTTCTTGCCCGGGTAATTCCTACTGTGAAATTGTCCCCGTTCCACAAAGTCCTGTCCTGAGGAAACAGGCTCATGCAAAGGTTTTGAAGGCAAGAGAAGAAAAATGATCCGTGTTGGGAGAAAAATGAAACAGAACTTTAAGATTTGCTGGAGTTCTTTCTTTCAGTTTGAATTTTGAGCTGGTCCATCTTCAAAAGCAAATTCGAGGCCTTTCTGGGGTTGCTGGCATGACTGTTCTGAGGTTGCAAAATGCAGCCTTTTGAAGATACAGTTTGTTTTTAAGGAAAGAATTAATCCAGAAAACATGAAATTTGTCAAGTTGTGTTGTCAGAGTGAGAGGAGCCACTCGTAGAGGTAGAAGTGCACCAGGCTGGGAGCAGAGGCAGTTTGGCTGCCTCTCCCCCAGTCAGATACACAACTTTCAACACATTAGCTGAATTGTCAATAAAGAGAAAAAAAAAACCCAACCAAAAAAAACACCATTGGAAATAGAGTGAATCCCTTTAATGAATAAAAACCTTGTGCAGGAGAAAGTGAAATGTTGTTTAATGAGCCTGAGGCACATTAAAGGAAGAAATCTGCTATTTACCTCTCTCTGTACTGTGAAATCTCTCTTAAACAAACACCTGCTATAGGCATAAAGTGGTTAAGTATTAAATTGGCTGCACATTATACCCAGACTATTATCAGTTATCTAAGGAAAACATTGCCTCCCTTTCAGAGCTTTTTGCTGGGGACCGTGGTAGACAAGAACTTTATTGTTGGTTCTGTATCACCAGTTTTACCCTGAGGTGTTCATGTCCACCTTTCCTATCTAAAGAGCTGAGATTTCCCCAAAGTATCACAAGGAAAAGGCTCCTGCTGGGACTAACCCTGAGGGCGAGACCACCCATCCCAGGGGATGAAGTTTTCCTGGAAAACCTCCAGAGGTCAGAGCTGGGTGTGTCTTAAGGGCAGGTGATGCTATTTTACACCACAGCAACACAGACTCTGAGATTCAGAGGGCAGAAAAATGACTCTTTTGTTTTTGGGATCCGTCTCCCTTTTATCCTATTTCACACAGACCAATTTGATTGGTGACACAAAGACAAACGTCTTCACTCCCATTGGTCAGAGCAGAGGGACATCAAGAAACCCCTCCTAGGGAAATGAATGAATAACAAAGTTACAGTTACAAAACCATTTCTCCCGTTTACAGGAAATTCTCTGGGAAAAGGATTTCAGAAAACAAAAACGCTTCAAGCACAGAACCAGGGTACAGGCAGGTTTGCTGAACTCTTGTAGTTTGGGATGAGCTCTGACACAGGTTTGGGGGCTCTTAGGAGCCTCCCCAGCTCAATGTAAAAAAAGTCAATAATTGCTGTAAAAGGTGGAGGGATTTCCTGTTCCAGTGCCAGGGATGGCGGAGGAAAAACAGAGGGCAGGTTGGAAATGTAGGTGTTGTGGTTTGAAAACAAACTGAGTGAGAGGCTCTAAGTCAGAAATACAATTTAATGAGAAGAAAAGGAAAATAAAATAAAATAAAATAAAATAAAATAAAATAAAATAAAATAAAATAAAAGCAACAATACAAAAAGAAAAAAACCACTGACAGAGTCAGAATACAGCCTGATCAGGGTGATGGAAGCAGTCCAGGCGAGGTGGTCTTCCTGTAGCAGTGATCTCATAGAAAGGTCTGATAACTCTGGTCCTCTAGGAATCCAGTGGGTGAGGACTGCTTCTACTGTACCAAATCCCAGCTTATATCCAGATGAGAATGCTTGGCTCCTCCATGTGGGCGGAGCATCTCCCAATGGGATGATGAGTCATAGAGGAGGGCCTTGATGGCCCATTAAAGAGAGATAACTCCTGGAGAGAGTTATCTGTGAGTCATGCACAAGGCATTGGTGGGCCATTAACTGAAGATGGTGATAGAATACATCCTAAACTACAACCCAGGACAGTAGGAAAAGATCAAATCTCTGTCCTTGATGGTGTGTGTGCTGCCCCGGGCTGGCAGCTTGCTGTGGAGCATCCCAGCGTGATGGGCAGAGAGGGGCTGCCGGGGTGCTGCACCCCTCTGATAGTTCTGAAATCAAAACCCACATGGATTGCTGCTGCATTATCATAGTACAGGCAGAAAGGGGCAAGTTCATTGCTACAGTGACATGGATGTGTTTGAAAGGTTCAGAGAAAAATCAGCAAACCCGTCTGGGACTCAGAAGAGAAGATGAAAAGCGTTAATATTTTTAGCACGGCAGTCTCTGTTTCAGCAAGGTCACGACACCAGCCCATTATCATTTGAAAAGTGCACTCATGAAAGAGGAAGGAGAACTGGTTTGGAGCAAGTAGGTGTAATTGGATGAAAGAAAGGCACAAAGCTTCCAGAGCAGCCACTTCCAGGCACTCCACTGAGAACTTCAACACCCAATTTCCTTCCCACCCCTGCCACTGCCTGGCTTTTTCATCTGCGATTTCTATTATTCAGATGGGTGGAAATGACCCCAATAAATATTGATGGGCTTTGTATGGGAATGGCTAGGCTGGGTTTTGATGGGTCACTGGGCAGGCACGTGAGCTGCTCAGGAATCAGGGACAGGGTGAGGGGAGCAGGGTTGGGGGTCTCCAGTCCCCATGGAGGGTAGGTGAGGTGATGAGGGAACCCTCTCTGAGCCTTCCCAGCTGTGGCTGGGACAGCACTGTTTGGAAATTAGACACAGGGTCTATTTTTTTCCTGGAGAAACCAGAAAATCAGAGACGATCTGCACTGGAACCTTGTTGGCTCCTCCAGGACTCATTTTTCCAGGTGCTGCAACACCCAGTCATGAGGAGTTGTGCTGGAGCAGAGGCTTTGCATATTCACAGGAGACAGGGACCAGGATTCCATATCCAGTGACCTCAAGCCCCTCACCTTGGGAAATGGGAGAGTTCCTGTCCATGACCCCAGAGGACATCACCAAAATGACACTTGCTAATTCTATCAGTCTCCAAAAACAATTTCAAATGAAATGTCCAGAAATAAAGACGCTTAAGCACTTGAAAATGTTCAGGATGTTAATTAATTCTGATGATTTGTATGTTTTAATCATTCACTGACACTGTATTATTTTTTTAAGCAGAAAAGGAACTTCTTGCAGTGTCACTGCCTCTGCTGCTTTAGGCAGAAGAAATGGTGTTTAATTAAACTGAGACCAACAAAGCTCTATTGTGTGACACTTGCAAAGCAGCCTGTGAAATAGGAAATGTCAAAGATTAAACGAACCTCTTTTACAGCCAGCTAAGGGGAGAGGTGCCACTGTTTATAAAATCAGAGCCAGGAAAAATATAATAATTAGAAAAAAAACCAGGTCATATGGAAAAACAATATCCAACTTGACAATTTTTCATGCAGATATGATTTGAAGTTCATTACTCATTGTATTCCTGCACAGAAGGCTTTTTGTTATTCTTTGTGCTGAGACATTTTTTAATTTAAATGGAGATGGAGATGTGTTCAAAGGAAATTTTTAAACAAATGAACCCAGATGCATTTCATGTTGTTTTTGATATAAAGGTTGAATGAAGCTGCAGGGAAGAAAAACTGCATCTAATTAATTTATAATTTTTTTTCACAAACAGATCTGTTTCTGACCACTTTCGTTAGTATTAATGCGTGGTTGGTGAGCAGGGAGTACATGAGCTTATTTCCTCATTTGAAACCTAGTTTAATTACTTTTGAAAAAACCTAACAGTTGAAATTCAGCTCTAAAACATAAATATGTGTATTACTATAGAAGGAGATGATGGGAGATTTTTCCCTGGCTGGATTTCCTCACATGGAGCCAAATGATATTGTAATCCGAGATGCTCATTCAGACATAAGACACATATCATTAAGATGCACTTTAATCCTCTTCTTTGGTGCTCAGAGCTATTTTCCACCCCAAAAGGTTGCAGTGCAAAATATACAAAGAGACAGTTCCCTCCTCCCTCCCACTGCCCGTGGTGGGTGCAGTGAGATGAGGCAGAGCATCACTCCAGAGCCAGCCCTGCCACACGTGGGAGGAGATGTTGGAACCCTGGGAACTGAGAGATTTGGGGATTCTGTACTGCCAGGCACTGACTAAAAAAAAAAAAAAAAAAAAAAAAAAATCCCCACTGCATTTAATCTGAGGCTGTGGAAAAGGATCCTGAAGTGAACTGATGGTGCTGAGATTGTGGAGGAGTGGTTTGAATAGGGTTGTGTGATACCACAGGGTGAAAAATTAAGATTTTATAGTAAGTCTTTAGTAATATATATGGGGCAAAATGGAGCCTTTAGGGTGGAAGTTAGTCGTTCTTTTTTCACCACCTTCTTCACCTTCTTCTTCATGGGTTTGGGTGGTTTTCTGTAATTAGTTAATAAAGTCCGCCTTGGGGACTTCAAGTGGTCAGTTATTGGGTTTAAAGTAAAAATAATTCAGGTGGCATTTCACAATTGGATGGATTGTCCTTGAAAAGCCCTTGTAGAGCCAGAGGTGCTCCATTTTGCAGCTTGTTAACCGGAGGTGCTGCAGAACTCACGGCTTGTGAGACTGTAAATAGATAGAATTAATAAATATCCAAGTCCAAACTCAAACTTTGTCTCTTGTGCTATTAATCCCAGCCTTGGCAGAAAAAGAAGCCAGAACTGTCTCAAGGTCCAGCCAATCAAACCTCTGCCACCCCCCTGCCACCCCCACTTGTCCCCAACTCCTGCCCCAGCTTGGGCCATGGGACCTGGGGTGAAAATCCAGCATGAGCCTGACTGAAGGCATCCTGGAATGTCACAACAGGACAGGGAATAAAGATGCTGACCCCAGTCAGGAGGCAGCAGAAATCAGAAGGTTTATTTACAATTCATTCGGCCCTTTTATACCACGCTGGGCTAAAAGGCACATTATTGGTCCATAGGGTGACACCTCTGCCATTGGCTCAGGGACAGAAATAGCAAACAGCTCCTGTTGTCATGGGAAAGGAATATTGTCTACATGAGGTTGTTTTGGGAAAAGGAAAAACTGTTGAAAAGTTTCCCTTGGGAAGAGCTCAGCAATCCTCAGGCTCAGAAAATATCAGGTCCACACTGGAGATGAGGCACTGCACAGCCTGCCTTGCACTGACCCCAGTCTGCAGGACCATCCAGCCTGGACCTTGGACTCTTCCCTTGCTGGGGGCAGCTGGACCAGCTGCTCTGCTCTTTTCTTGCCCACAGTCCTTGTGCTTGGCACCTTTAGACAGCATCATCCTCTTCAAGCCACCAAGAGGATCAGAGGGCTGGGGCACCACTGCTGGGAGGAAATGCTGAGTGAATTGTTCACCCTGGAGAAGAGAGGGCACCAGGGAGACCTTTTGGTCACCTTCCAGGACCTGAAGGGACTCAAAGAGAGCTGGAGATGACATTGGACAAAGGTCTGGAGAGACAAGATGAGGGGGAATGGCTGTCCACTGCCAGAGGGCAGGGTTAGATGGGATGTCAGGAATAAATTCTTCCCTGTGAGGATGGTGAGACCCTGGCACAGGCTGCCCAGAAGAGCTGTGGCTGCCCCATCCCTGGAAATGTCCCAGGCCACATTGGATTGGCTTAGAGCAACCTGGGATGGTGGAAGGTGTCCCTGCCCATGGCAAGGGGGTTGTATCTAATTTCTTTCTAAGCCTCCTTCCAACCCAAAGCATTCTGTGACCCTCATGCTGATAGATTTTGGCCCTGGGGCAGATCAATGCTCAGTGGCCAAGCCTTGGGCAGGCCACATTTGCCTTAACACGGGTCATTAACAGCCCCAGCAAGGAGAGGAACATCTGCACTGCCTTGTTCAAGGAGCTGCTTGGACTGAATTAGCTCACTCTGTACCCTCTAACATGCCACTGAGTTCAACTGTCCTGAAGCAAAATATAGGAAAATAATCCACATATTGGGATTCCTGACTGCTGAAACCTGTCCTCCTTATTATGTGATTTCCTTATTAGCTGGAGGTATGAGCGGACAGAGCAGATGTCTCTTTCCATTTGGAAGGTGTTAGAACTGACAAGGGTTTAATTAGAAACCCAGACCTGTAAAAGATTCCTGTCTGCTTGAATCCAGCCCTGAAAGAGCGACATGTCCAGGACTCCTTCCCTAGGCTGGTTTGGATAACGAGCTGGAGGTGGAGGGCCTTCAACCAGGTGCTGATGCTATTGAATGTGAGGCCAACAAATTGACAAATGTGGCATAAATGATCATGAAAATGGCAAACAAGAGCCCCGTGGCATGGCAGCAAATGTGAAATTGCTGCAACAGTGCATGGCAGTGATCTCCATTCAGCCTTGAGTGATGATGATCTCCTCGTGTGTCTAAGCAATCAGTTGATTGATTAATTGATTTGTCCATTCACTCCAAGCAGAAAGTATATTTTAGCCCACAACTCTCATTTTAGCCCATAACTCTCATTTTAAAATTATTCTTACAGCATCTAAGGGCAGAAAATGAGCTGTTATTTCCTCTCTGGGATGGAGCAGGTGCCAACTCCCCCAGTACTCACTTCCACCTTGGAGCAGCAGACCACGGCACACACATCAAGCAGAGCCAGGCTGCCCTGCCAGGGTGACACCCACCTGTCTGAGAGTCAGACACGGCCCTGGGTGGAGGAAAGCATCCCCCACACCCCCAGCAGGTGTTTCCAAACAGGGAAAGAGTTCCAGGTCACCTCTAGACAGACATTTTAGGAAGTTTACCTGGATTTTTCCATCCCCTCCTGGCAGTGATTGGCTCAGGAGAGAAGCATCTCTTGGACCTTGTCACCGTCCCTCAAACCCTGGATCTCAATTGGCTGTGAGCCAGACTGTCCCTCCTAAAACATTCCCTATTTAGGGAGGAGCACAAAAGAAGAAAAAGCCTTTTGGAGTGTTTCTAGCAGGGTGTCAGGGGTTTCTCAGACACCTGTGAGTGGTTTTTCCTTTGTTTTCTGTAGCATTTTGTTATTTTTCCTTATTAAACTTGTAGCTTACAAAACACCTCTAAAGAGCAGCCTGGCTAATTAATTTTATCCACTTCTCTGCAGGGGCCGGACCCTCAGAGACTGATCCATTTACAGGTGGTTCTTTACACTCTGACCACGTGCTGACCTGTATCACCTGGGGTTGGGTTCAGACAGCTCACCCCAAAGCCCTTCCTGGCCACAGCAGCTGGAGAGTTCCTGGGACTGTTTTCACAGGATCACAGAAAGTTTTGGGTTGAAAGAGACCCTAAGGATCATGTGATGACCACTTTGGATGGATCCATCCTGCTGCAGGGAGCAGGGAATTTCATGAGACAGCGTGGGCTGATCACAGTGCTTGGCCCCAGTGCCTGAGCAGATTTCCAGAGCTGTTTGATGCACTGCTCAGATGCAGGCCTGAGGTGACACTGATAACTGAGATGTTCTGCCTCTTGGCAGCTGTCACCTCAGGGCTCCAGTTGTTTCAGCCCAGTGTTTCCCACAAAATCACCTTGTTCTTGCTCCACTGCCCTTCCACCTCAGGTTCTGCAGCTCTGCTGCTCTGTACAATGTTCTCTCACTCCCAGCAGCCAGAATTCCCTCTGGATCCAAAGAGTGCAAAGTGATGAGACCTCCCTGGCACCTTCAGAGGTCCCTTCCTGCAGGAGCTCCAGCACACACCTCAGCTTTTCTGCACAGCCACCCCAGGTGGAGTGGCTTACCCACACTCCCTGGCAGTGCTGCTGGCACCCAGCTTTGGGGCTGCTGTACCCAAAAACCCTCTTGGTGATGTCTTGGGAAGGCTGAGCTGGAACAGAGATTGGACAGAGCTGGAAAATAAAGTAGGGATTTATTAAAAAGCCTCCAGGATCCACTTTGGGCAGGCCAAGAGCCCGGGCAGGGCTCCACCCAAGGAGGACCCAAAATGGTCACAAAATGCCCAACTGATCACAAGGTCTCACACTTTGATAAGTTTTGGTCCATTTGCATCTTGGGGTTGAATTGTCCCATTCCAGCCCCAGGCTGTGAGGTCCCATCCTCCTTGTCCCTCCCTCCAGCCCACCCTTGGTTGTGCTTTGGGGCTGAAAGTTGTCCTTGGTGTGCAGCAGGAGAAGGATTTGTTTTGTGTCCCTGCTGTGTGCAGAGCTGAGTGACAGTGACTGTGAGCTCAGAGCTGCTCCCTGGGCACCACAGAACCTGAAATACATGGGAGAGAAAACTTAAGGCATCATTGGGACTGGACTATTGCAAGAAAAGATTTGGGTTAAGAAAATACAGATCTGGTGGCCCTTCCTTCTCCTTGGCCATGTCCTTGCCCAGATCCCAAACCTCTCAGCACCCTGCATCCCATCAGAGTCCTCCCCCATCCTGCATTTCTCTGGAAGGTGTGTTAGAGCCACCCATGGGTCAGCATGGAAAGGAAACTGCCAGAAAACAACGTGTTCCTCACCAGGACAGGCTGGGGCTTTGAAACACTTCAGTGGGGCTCCTACATCTCCAAGGCTTCTCCAAGGATGCAGCTGGGGTTAAAAGGTCTCCTCTCTCCTTGCCAGGGGCTGTTCTCTTGCTGCCTCTTACAGCAAAGTCATTTGGTCATGCAGCACTTCTGCATGGCAGGGCTCCATCAGGGCTTTATCCTGCTGCAGAGACAGCTGAACATTTTCCATCGAAATTATTTCCAGCCAAATCTGATCTTCATCAACACAGAAAGCTGTGTGTATCTTGGGGGAGGGGCAAGATTGCCGAATCTCATTATGCAAATTAGCATTTAAAAAAAAAAAAAAAAAGGACAAAAAAAAAAAAGAAATCTCAATTTTGGTTCTGATAAAAGCTCTGGAAAAATCTTGCATAAAATCATCAGAAAAATAAAACTGCTGGGAGTCTGTAGAAATTGCTGCTGTGGATGCACATTGCCCTGACTGCAGCCAGCTCCGGGGGAAGGGGTGCACAGCCCAGGTGCTGCCAAGCCCAAGCTCTAATAGACACGTTTCCTTCATGTTCCCTTCGTTTGTTTGCTTGAGGCGCCCTGGGGCTGTCCTGGAGGCAGAGGATACACGGACATAACACACAGATTCATTAGTGTCCCTGCTCATTAACTGAGACCTCTGTGTCACTGATGTGGCTCCTCCAATTTGTGTCAGTGGCTCGGGGGGCTGAGTGAGGGGCGGACCTGCTGCCCACCCAGGCGGTGACACAGAGCTGTCACTGAGTCCTGCAGAGCAGCTCCTGCCACCACTGCCCATCCTGGAGCCCTTCCAGGGCTCAGGGCTCCTCTCTGAGCCTGGCAGGACTGTGCCAGGGCTGTGCTCACCCATGGCCTGCTCCTGCTCGGGTATGGGTTTGCCCACACCTCTGAGGGTCCAGCCTGGCAGAAACGTGGCTAATATTAATTAGTGAGATGGTGTGATTGAGTGTGTCTTGAAAAGTCAGAAAGGTTTTAATAAAGAAGGAAAATAATGCAAAAACAAAGAGTAAAGCCGAGCACAGCACAGGGATAAGTCTCCTACTTGCTGCAATACCTCAAAAAACGTGGAGTTTCTTTTTTCTTCTCTTTAGTACTTAACAGCCACGGTGGGCTTTTTGGCCCTTGGCCCAATGAGATGAACAACAGACTTTGTTACATTCCCAGAGTCCAATCCATGCTTCTTGCTGGTTCTGAGCCAATTACAGTAAGAAACCCACAGAACTTTCCAGCTAAACTCCCTCAAATGTCTAAAGGTGAGCTGAAACTCTTCCCTCATGTGGAAGCACCTGGAGGGTAAGGGATGGATCAGCACATCAGATGCTAACGAAGGGGCTTTGGGGCTGGGGTGAGGAGGAGTGTGGAGGCTGAGCACTAAATTGGAGACAGGAGTCAGGGGCTCCCTGGGTCCAGGAAACACAGCACCAGATGCTGCCTCGCTCTTGGCAGGCAAAGCCCTCAATCCGCTCCCCTCCAGAAGAAACCAATCCTCCTAATCAGAGGTGTCTGTTTGCAGGGATTAAGCCAAGATCAGGCCGTCTGAGGACCTTACTCCCTTTCCTGAAGAGGTCCTGGTTATTTAAAGGACTCTAATTTGCCGTCCTCATTACCAGGGGCTGCTGTGCAGAGCCCATGCTGTGCTCTGTGTGTCCTCTCCTTGCCAGCCCAGGGCTGACCCCACTAGGGGCTCAACAGGGAAGGGGCTCCTCTGTGCTGGCTGTTGGATTCCCTTCCAAAACTTCAGGGACACTTTTATCCTGAGGCAGCCAGTGCACAGCCCTGCTGGGATGCAGGACAGGTAGCCCCAAACACCTTTTCCCATCCAGCTGTTCTGTCACTGAGCTGTCACCCAAAGGACAACAAAGGGCTGGCTCTGTCTGTGCTGCAGAGAGACTTTGAACACCCCCAGCATGAATTCCTCACTGATTCCAAAACTCCCTGCTGGGACTAGGTACCCACGGTTCAAATGTGTTCCTGAAGTGCCCCTGGGAAGTCCAGGTTATCCTGGGGTGTGCCCTGCTGCCTTTTCCTTGGTTCCAGCTCCCATCAACCTTGTGTCACCTTGAGCACATCATCACTGAGGTGGTGAATTCCCAGAGTTCATCTCCCAGTTCCTGACAGTCTCCCCTCTCTGGACACGTTCTGGCAGCTGCAGATGGGGCTCAGGGAATATCCTGAGCTGGAAGGGTCACTGAAGCCCAGCTCCTGCAAGGTGCATGAAACTCCCTCATTCTGTGTCCTCTGCAGCAGCCCCTCCTCAGCTCGCTTTCCTCGTGGCACGGAGTTTGTTAAAAAGTGACTCAGTACTGACACCTTCAGCACTGGGCTGCAGGGGCTCACCCTTCCCAGAGCTGGGAAATTCAGAGGCACGTCCTGTGTCCTGTTCATTGGGATGCTTTGGCCAGATTCCCTTTTTCCATCGGTGCTGTGCAGAGAACAGGAGTTCATGGGGAAGAGGGGTCCTGCCTTTTCTGCTGCTGGAGCACTGGCGTGCTGTGCTGATGCTGATGCTGGATCCCTCAGGTAGAGGTGAGACCTGTGGGACAGGGATACCCACAGCCCCACAACCTTGGCAGGACAAGGGGAAAGGGCTTCAAACAGAAAGGAGGGAAATTTAGGTGACATGCACAGAAGGAATTGTTCCCTGGGAGGGTGGGCAGGCCCTGGCACAGAGCAGCTGGGGCTGCCCCATCCCTGGAAGTGCCCAAGGCCAGGCTGGACAGGGCTTGGGGCAGCCTGTGCTGGTGGAATTTGTCCCTGCCCATGGCAGGGGATGGGATGGACTTTTAGGTCCCTTCCAACCCAAGTAATTCTGTGATTCCATGTTTCTCCAGTTCTGTTATTCTGGGATTCACCTCCTGCAGATCTGTGCCACAGTGTGGTTAAAGATTAACCCTTTGAGGAGCATCACACCTGCAGCTCTTTCTCCAGCCACAGGCTCTGCTGTCATGAGAGGCTCCTCTGCAGGTCTCACAGGCTTTTCTGAAGGGTGACTGTCACCTCTCTGCTCATGGCACTTCACCTCCTGGTCAATGGCAGGTACATCCCATTGCACTGCAACAGCCAGAGGAATTTCCTTGTCCCCCAGGTCCTCCTCCCACTGACTCCTTGGACTATTTGGGTCAGAGAGTGCTAGACACGTGTCTTCAGTGGACAGAAAAACATCCAGGGTGACTGATCAGTGCTAGAAGTGGTCCTGCTCTGAGTGGGTGCTGGACTGGAGACTTCTTAGAGGCTTCCAACAGCACAGGAAGGATGAGAACCATGAAGTAGAAGGAAAGAAACACTGGTGAGAAGGACCGTAGTGCACTGGCCCATTTTCTAGCGCTTCAAAAAACCACCACTAGATCCAGAACAGTCTGAAATCCGTGCAGGACAAGGAATGGACACATTCAGCACACAGACCTCTCCTCCCAGCTGATAGATGTGATTGATGTGCATTCCTTCCCTCAGACAGCACCTGGGACTGTGGCCTGGGAGGGTTCAGGGCTGGTCTCACCCACCAGAGCAGGTGAGCAGAAATATGGCATCATTCCTGCAAGACTTTATTTTCTCCCCTGTGTGTAAATGATTAATGAAGGATATTGTGGGAAGCAGATGTACAGTTTCCACAGTAACTTGGGTGAGGGGTGGGCAGGGCTTGTGCACATGGTGAGTGCTGAAGTGAGGAGCTCTGTGCATGCTGCAGTTGTTTGAGCCTTCATAAGGTTCTGGTTAATTATTAACACTCTAAGTCCTAACCTGGGCGAATATTTATAAGTGAGGATAAGTTCATAATAAATCCCTTTCAATTTTCTGTCCCTATTGCCTTCCCTCCCTGGATACCATTACAACTTTATCCCCCTAAAATCTCCCCATTATCTCACTTTCCACTACAGTAACCTATTACCATCTTTAATTTTTAAAAAGGATAATAACACAGAAGAAAATGTGAGCATGGGGATTATTCACAGTCACTCCCCTTCAGTGGCATTTCCTTGCTCTTTTACCTGCTGTTTTCTCCCAGTTTCCAGGACTTTTACAGAAGCTGCGTCCCAGGAGAAGGAATCTGGATTTTGCTTTTGACTCCCTGAAGTGACTTTGTGCGTGTGCTGGGAGAGAGGCAGAGAGGTAGGAGTCATTTGAGAAAATGAATAAAGAAAAGTATAATAAGAAGAGTTTCCCCTGCCCCACTGCTCTGCAGCTCCAAGCAGGAGGCAAGGCCTGGTCTCACTGCTCCCCGTGGTGAGCCAGCAGGTCCCAGGGAATTGGGACATTCCCACATCTCAGTGACAAACCCAGACCTCACCTTCTTCCAGCCAGGAGGGATGTCCCATGCTGCAGCATCATTGGCTCCTTCACTGGCCCTGGGAGGGCTGAAGAGAGGCAGCTCTGGCTGCACACCCTCGGGCTGGGGGTGTGCTTCTCCCAGCCCTGGAGGTGCCAGGGAATGCTGTGCTGGGCAGGAGTCAGTGCAGGGGGATGGGATGTCCCTGGGGCAGGGACAGGCAGTGCTTCCTTCTCAAGGGTACCCCAGGGCTGGGCACATCCACATCTCACTGGGTGCCAGGGAGAGGGCAGAGCCCTGGGAAGGCAGCAGAAACCTTTCTCTGCTTCTACACCTCCACACCTGTGAAATGGTTTTACAAACCTTTCATCACAACATTTCAGGTGAAGCTGTCTTGTTTCTTAGAAAAAAATAACTAAACTTTGCAAGTGGGATAAATATATTTTAACAAAACACAGAATAATTTTAAATTGAGCAATTCTTAAGCTTGGTATGAACAATTTTGGCAAAAAAAGACTCCTAAATTATATTAGCTTGATAAAACTTACATGTAATAAAACTTTAAATGAATAAGATATGGATCTAATATCACCTAAACTTCATAAAATTTAAACTTATGAAAACATAGAAGTAGCTAAACTTAACAGAGCCCAACAAGCCCTGTTTGTGTAACAAAACATGGGCCATCTCCCCCCTCTCTTTGGGCTCTGAAGCTCTGACTTGTCATAGCTGCCACTGGCCTTTCCCTGCCCTGTGACTCCTCTCACCCCACACTGCCCCAGTGACTTGCTCCTCACCGAGCCCTCTCAGAGCCTGCTTAGGACCAGGGACAGAAGGGAAGGGTCCCTGTGCCTCCTCTTCCTCTCCCAGCCCTGCCCACACCATCCCCATCCTTGGTTTCTGCCTGTGGAAGTTGGGTCCCCTCTGCAGGCCACTCCTGTTCCTCCTGTCCTCACAAACCCCACCGAAGCCTCCAGCTGATGCTGTTACCTGCAGCAGATGCTTTTATCAGGAAGCAATGCTCAGATTGGGCTCCCAAAGCCATTAAATGAAGGTTGAGAGGGAAAAGTGAAGGGCACGTTGGGCTGGTCACAAGTGGAGGGATGCCAGATGGGCTGGGCTCTGCCCTGCACAGATGGCTCAGGAGCTCCTGGTTTATCGGGGTTACAAACCCCAGTGCTGCCCACCTTTCTCCCCAGAACACAGAACAGGCCTGCAGGACAGCAGCAGTGGGAGGAGGGAGGTTTTTGGGACTAAGGACAGAATTGGTCACTCCACACCACGCCTGCCCTGCTTGAAACACTGGGAAAGCCTCACTGTGTGATGACTTAGAGAAGCCTTTCAAAGGATGCTGCTCACCCCAATCCACCCAGGACTGCGTGGAGGGAGTGTGTGCTCAGCAGGTGAGTGTGTCCTGTGCCCACCTGAGGACTCAGCCCCATCTTTGCTTTTTGCCCATGGACTCCCTGAGCTGAGAGCAGGAGTGAGCTGTGCTATCACACCCATTGGTGCTGCTCAACAAACACCAACCTGCCCAGGAAATGGAGTCCTGCTGTCCCCAGTCCTTCTCTTGAGGGCTGTGAGAACACTGGAGCTCCTCAGAGATAGTGTCACACACATGGCCTGTGATAGTCGAATTGGCCACTGCACTCAGAGTGCTTCATTAAGAACTTCAGAGGGCCCCAAGCATCAGCACCACGTTATGTAGAAGTCTTTCATACCTCTTCCATGTAGCAATCCTGTGGGCAGCTCCACACAGCTCTGGCTCTTTCTCTCCTTCTTCTCTCTTCCTTCTGCAGTTCCAGCTCCCTGCTCTCTGTCACTTACCCCATCTGTCCCTTGTGCAGTGGCTCACCTTACCTGTCCCTTCTCCTCACAGCACAGCCAGCAGACTCCAGCTGAACTCTACCAACTCACTCACTCTTATCACACCCATAGCTGTGAGGGCAAGGCTGTTCCCACTCTTTGGTAATTAACACCGCTGCATTATATCAGAGGCAGGATTGCCTTTAGACTATCTCTTTCTTCCCACAATGGTCTGGCTCTTCCAGGTGACAGGGGCAATAAAGTGCCAGAGCCCCTCAGCAGCAGATGCAGGACATCTCCTTCTGTGCCAAGCACAGTCCAGTCTCTGAGGACCAGCTTAAACCAGGCTGACTTAAGCCCTGAACATCCCTGCTGTGTTTCTCTTTGCTGGCTATTATCACAACAGGGTATTCCTCACATGCAGAAAAATGTTCACTTCCTTTTTACGAATCTTCCTAAATTCTTGTTCTCAGGGATGAGCAAGATTTAAAAGGAGATGGGATTTTTAATGGCTTGCAGAAAACTGAAGAAGATCAGAATTAAGAACAAAACTTCCAGGATGGGACCTTTGTTAGTGAGATAATGCAAGATGTGCCTCTTTTGCGAGTGATGTTCAAAATTGTGGTGGGAAAGTCACTTGAGAAAACACACAAAAGGCACATCAGAGGAGATATTTTAAACCCTTCAGCACCTGTTCCTTAAACCCTTTTAAACCTATTTTAAGCCCTTCAGCACTTCTGCAGGGAGGCATTGCCAAGCTGGGCTCAGCCAGCAGCACAGGGTGGATCAGGGGAGATCAGGTGGAGGCATCTGCAGCAGGAGGAGCTGGGAACTCTGCCTGGCCTTGGCTGCTCCAGCTGTATTTCCAGGCTCTGAGAAGGATGGATGGAGCCCAGGGATCCCTGATCCCAGCTCAGCAGGCTGTGTGTGTGTGTCTGTGGCACCTGAGCAGCTTCACCTGGAGGAAGGACAGACTGGACTCCAGGGGTGTGGAGGGCTCAGTCCTCACTGCCTGGGGTCACAGCCCTGGCTGAGGGGGGCACAGGAGCAGCCCCCTCCTCACACTCCAGCCCTGAAAACATTTCCATAAATGACAGAAAGGGGCCCCTCTCCAGCCAGCAGAGCAGAACCACGAGCAGGTTGTCAAGTTGTCTCTCCAAAAATCATTTTGTGTCACGGAAAATGTGATTTCATCAGAAAAACCTTTTTGGAAAAAGCCTCTTTCCTAGAGCTGTGCAAGAGTGCTGGGGAACTTTGCATAAAGATTCTGTGCTTTAAGCCTAGACAAAAAATTGGCAATTTGATGGTCATGTCTTGTCTCGCACATAGTTTTTTTGTTTTTCCAAAACCGTCCTGTTTTTTCTCACTAGAAAAATGTGTCTCTGGGCTGTGTTGAAGGCAAAAAAACAAGGCGCAGGGAAAGTGAAGGGAGTAAAAAAAATATTAGCAAAAGCAGTATTTCAAATAAATAATGTTTCCTGAGGAAGTAGCACATTCAATTTTCAATAACCATGTACTTACTTTCACCTACCTGTGTCTTTAAATGAATAAAAGACAAAGTACAGATCTTTTCCCAGTTAAATAATTAAAATGTGATGAGAGACAATGTTTGTCTTTTAAATGCCTCGGTTCAAGCCGCTTTTCCAGAGGGAATAGAATATGATCTTAAACCAAGGAAAACCAGGAGTTTTCATAAAAAGCCCAAAGCAAAGGGAATGCAGCTAAAAGGGGCTCTGAAATGCTCAGAGAGATTGGGGTGAACCCCCAAAGCCTCCCTGTGCAGGGGTGGGCAGTGGGGGCATCTCCTGTTCCCTGGGCAGGGTCTGCCCCTGTTCTGCCCCTCCTCGAGGAGGTTTGCAGTCTCCACACCCTTCCAGCCCTCCCAGGAGGAGAATGGGGTCTGCTGAGGGGCTGAAGCCTGTGAGGTGTTACCTCAATGTCTTGGGGTTTGTAGCCAAAAAAATGTTCATTCTATTCCATCTATTGAAACCCGGTTGGGGAGATTTTTCTTTATCTGTTGTAGCTCCAGGAGACAGGGTAACTGCCTTCTCTGATAACAAGACAGCTATTAAAAACTGGCTTATCTCTCTGCTCAGATTGCTTCTCATCTCTGGTCATTGTTCCACTACCCCCACGGGGATATCTCCTGTTAATGGTCCATTAAAGCTCACTAATGGCATCACACATTACATCATCACAGCGTTCCTTATCTCATCCATGGGATATCTCCTGTTAATGGGCCATCAAGGCTCACCAATGACATCACACATTACATCATCCCAGTGTTCCTTATCTCCTCCATGGGGATATCTCCTGTTAATGGGCCATCAAGGCTCACCAATGACATCACACATTACATCATCCCATTGTGAGATGCTCCACCCAGGGAAGAGGAGCCAAACCATCTTCACCCAGATAAAAGGAGGCACCAGTGTCACCAGTGCTGGAGGTTTTCCACCAGATTCCTGGAGGAAGACCGGTCCCATCTCACCATTACTGGACCCTTTTTCTACGGGACCATCTCCAACAGGACCACATCTGCCACTCCAGGAGGGCTGACTCTGAACAGCTTCCAACACCCTGACCAACCGGGCGTCAGGTTGTATTTCTGACTCTGTCAGGGTTTTCTAGGATTGCTTGTTTGTTTGCTTGCTTATTCTTCTGTACTACAACATTTGTATTACATTCCAACATTTGGCTTACGTTCCATGGGAAACTCCAGTCTTCCCTGGCAGAAACCTGTCTATCTAAACCAAGACACCTTTCAGAGCCACTCAGGAGTCCCCCAGGGATGCCAGCTGATCCCAAGCTGGAATCCTAAATGCTGTGGGGTGGGCTGAGCTCAGCTGGCTCCTTGGAGTCCTGTGACCAGCCCAGGGGGTTTTGCTGCTGCTCATCTGGATTCCAGATCCTGCCTCAGTGTCCCCTCTCTCCTGATGTGCTCCCAGACCAGGCCTGGGGTCCCCTCCTCACCCACCCCACTGGCAGAGGGGAGCACAGGGAGGCAGCAGATCCAAAACATTGTGGAAGTGCTTCTTTGGGTCAAAGGAACTGCAGAATCAAAGCTCTAGGAGGGTTGGGGATGGGGTGTGGAGAAATTCCACCTAGGATGGAAATCCTCTGCTTCTGCACTGCTGGCACTGGAGTCCCTGTCCCCTTGGTGGGTGGGGAAGGCACTGCAGGACACACAGCTCTGGGTGATGCCATCTGTTCCTGCAGTGGAAGGTTCATGTCTGGCCCATCCATGGATTGATCCATGGGATCCACAGGTGAGATGGGTCCTGCCAACAGCATCTGCCATTCTTGGGGCTGGAAACACCTTCCTGTGCTGGTGGCTCATTGCTTGGCTCTCGGACTGGCCACAGCTTTCTGTTTCTGCTGTCAACATCTGGCCTCAACTAACTGTGGGATTAAAAAGAACAGAACTTGTCCCTCAAGTCTCAAGTTGCCAAGTTTTAGTGTGTCTTGGGTCCTGCTTTCAGCGCTGGCTGGGAGCTGAGGGAAGGCACAGGAGGGATGGATCTGGCTGACTCTGAACTCCAAGCAAAGTTATCAAATACTTGCCAAGACAATCCTTCCAGTTTAAGGGTTTTACACCTGATTTATGCCATTAGGAGGAGGAATTAGAAAGTTACCACTTCATGGGGAGATGGTTTTAGAGTGGCTGTGCTACATTTTGGCAGAAGATCTTAGGCCTCAGAACAATCTTAGAGCAAATCCGTGCCCTTACCTGTCAGAATACTGCAACATCACAATGCTGAGGGGTAACAGAATATCTGGGAATTAGAAGGGAGAAAGGAAGAAAAGAAAGAAGGAAGGGGTCAGGGAGTTATCAGTATCCCCAGCCTGGCTGGAGAAAAGGCACAAGAATCCCATGAATCTGCCCCTGTCCCCTTTTCCTGCTGCGTCAGGGCTGGAATTCGAGGCACGCAGTGTGTTAGCCCTGCAGATACTGGAATGAAAACAGGAAATGTGGAGAGGCTGCAGGCACTCAGCCTGCTGGAGATAGCCCCTGCAAAGCTCCATGAGAGAAGGAAAAGAGTCATTTGTGCAGCACAGTGTGCTCTTCTGGGGGTTTTTCTGCCTGTGGTGCGTGTCAGCCCAGCCAACTCCCATGGGTGCTGACACCCAAGGGCTGGGTGTCCTCCAGGCCGGTCAGGTTGAGAACACCACAGCTCCTTTAGGTCACAGGCAGGTGAGAAGTGAGAAGAAAGCTCTTCCATGTCACCCAGACAAGGAGCTGGGAGATATTCTCCTCTTGGGGAGCAGGGAATTGATCCTGGAGCTCTTAGCACATGTCCATGCACAAGGCTGGGCTCTCCCATTCCCTCTGTAGAGATGTTTCCACCTCCACTGGTGCCAGTTCTGGTCATGGTCTGGTCATGTGCAGTCAAATGTGCTCATCTGGGAAAGCAGCAGCAGAGGGAGGATGGACAGGAATTAGAGGAATAACTCAGCTCCCACCAGACACTGATAGAAAGGACTTAATAAACTTCCCAGGTGGAATTATAGCATCAGTCAGTTCTTCTCCTGTATCTCCAAGAGGAAAAAGTCCCTCTTCAAAGCACCAAAGACAGGACTGTGACAAACCCAGTGCAGCCCAGAGAATATCCCTCCTGCCTACACCCAGTGGTGATGAGGGCTGGTTTGAGCCAGGACCACACAGCCCTGCTCCCATCTGGTCTGGAGCTGAGGCTGTGGGTTGGAAAAGGACAAATCCACATGGAATGAGACTCCTGAAATTCCAAGTGTGCTCTGACATGTGGATTTCAAAATGTAACTGCTGGGAGACATCACAAGCTGTACCTGATCTCATGTCCTGTGGAAAGGAGGGTGGATCCAACAGCCTCAGGGATGGCTCAGCAGCCTGGCAGGGTGACAATGACACAGATCACTGACCCTCCCCAATCCCACCTGCAGGGCTGGTCTCTGCCTGTCGGGCTTTCTGGGCTGAGGTACCTGTAGCACCCAGAGCCACACACAGCCCTGGCAGGCTGGGCAGGGAGCTGCTGAGCTGCCTGAGCTTTCCATTTCTGCAGAGATCACAGGTTTGGACAGTGAGACACCTGCACTGTCACCATGGGCAGCACAGAGCTCTGGGTGGGTGGGAGAGCTGCTCCTGAGTGAGGACAGTTGAGCAGCAGCTGCCCAGGGCTCAGCAGGAACCAAAAGTGAGCTGTGCAGGTAAAAGGGGTGAACCCAAGGCATTGTGTCATGAGGAGGATATGGTTGTGTTTGCCTCGACAGCTCTATGTCATGGCCAATCCCCTCCCAGCCTTTCTCCTGCCCCAGCAGGAGCTGTGATGTGTTCATGTGCACTCCTGTGCTGGTTCCTCTGCTCCCACCCTGTGCACTCTGCTCCACAAACACAGCACTGGCTCCTGGCAGGCAGAGGAGGATCCTGCAAACACTGAGGCCAAGTGGCAGGAATTGAGAAACTGAGACATCTGCCCAAGAGAACTTGGAGGAAAAGGCAAAACACGGGGATCCAGAGCCAAAACTCAAGTGGGTGTTTCAAGCATTCCTTGGATTGCTCAAGCTCTACCACAGCTTCCTATTGCACAGAGCAGCGGGTGCTGAGGCCCTTTGTTGCTTTCTCAACAAGGAAATTGTAGGAAGATAAACTCACCAGCACGCTGGGATCTCCAGGAATGCCAAGCAGTTATTGACATCTGATTCAGGGTTCATTCATCTGGGTGAAAAGAGATGATAAAGGGCCACATGTTTGCAATCGCTTCGTGGCACTGAAGGTCTGTGAGTCACGAGCCAGGTGTGCCAGAGGGACCTGTCCCTGCACAAGCTCTGTGCCTTCCACTGCCAGGGACAAATGGGGAAGGAAGCCCTCGTGATGTTAATGAAACCTTGTGATGGTTAATGAAACCAAGGCCTCCCATAATTACGTCTGTGGAGGTGCAATCAAAATCTGCCGGGCTAAAAGCTCTTGGTTGGATTTCTGCTCAGGAACACGCCTTCCCAGGTGTGCTGCCATGAGTGCTGCAGTGAGGGCTGTGGTTACACACTTGTTTACAGGCCTGGGTGACTGATTGCCAAGCCTGATGCTCTGCCTGGTGCTGACAACATCAGATCATGTCACTCCACCTCCAGATGAAGGGTTTATAGAATTGCTTCTCCATAACTGACCTATTTTCAGTGACCAGTTTGTGAAAACCGCTGTCCTGGTCCCAGTCTGGGGTGTGCTTCAACTGAAAGTGGTGGGGCTGACCCTTGGAGAAACTTCCTGCTTGGTTCAGACTATTTTGACTCACAAATGTGAGTGCTCTGTCCATAAATCTGCTTTAAAAGGGGATTTTAAAGCAGATTGTCCATTGTTACTCCTGATGGAAGTTTCTTGGTCCTCACAGATGAAACCTCCAGGAATTGTGTGTCAAGTCATTCCTGCTGGCCCCAAACCAGCCTCAGCACAGGGAGATGTGGAGCAGCTCATCACCTGCCTGGACTGTGCCCAGTGTTTTCATGGGCAGCATTTGGGAAGCCACATCCACAGTCCATGCTGTTATTGGTGTTTCTTGGGAAGAACATCCCAATTGTGGCAAATTTGGGATGGTCTGTGGTGACCTTGGTCTCGCTGCTAACAAGTATTGCAAGAATCCCTGCTCTTCATCTCCTGTTTGAGACTCCTGACTGCTGTGGTGGCTTGACAAGTGACACCTCTGAGGAGCACCTGGGCACAGGTATAATCTCTCCAATTTGACCTGGCTCCAGTTTGCTGTGTTATCCTCCAGGAAATCAACAGGCTGAATGAATGGAATTGAGAGACCACTGTGCCTTAGAAAGAGTAACCCTGAGGTGTTCCCTGGGATGGTGGCCAGGTCCTTCATCACCTCAGCTCACTGCTCCTTGCTGAACCCTGGAGTCAGTCCAGCTGACACCCCTGACACTCTGGGGCTGTCTCTGAGCCCAGATCAGCTCAGCAAGGGCTGCAGCACTTCTGTCCCCCTGGAAGTGTCCTCAGGGAGTCTCCAGTGATAGCTGTTCTGCATGAAACAAGGGCACCACGAGGAGTACTGGGGGGACAATGGGATTTTCCCATGCAGAAGGGGCTGGGATGTATGGCTGGATTTCTCAGAGCACATGAGGGGTCTGTGGATGTCATACCCAGCTCTTCTCTCCCCATTCCTGCATCAGCGAGGCTGACACTGCTCTCCAAGTTGCTGCTGATGAAATTTTGAAGCTCAGCTGCCTCTGCTGCTTCAGCTCTGTCTGTTTGGCCCCACAAACAACAACTGAGGGCACTCGGTTTGTAGGATAAGCATGCTTGGACCTGTAAATGGAAGAGGTGGGACAGAATATAGAAAAGGAAATTTTATTTTGGAGATCTTCAATCAAAGGATCGTTCTTGTCAACCTGATCTAGAGAAGCCCTTCAGAGACAGAGTGGATGTTCAGCATATGGGCCATTTACACCTGAAGCAGACAACCCACAAACAGCCAGGCAGTACCAGCCAGGCCCCAGAGAGAGGAGGATGAGCATATCTGTCTACACCTCTGTCCTTGACATTGAGGCTTTAACTTTTCCCCAATGCCTACAGGAATTCAGCACCTACCTCATTCCCCCTCCCACTGTCTTCCTGATTTTTCATCTTCATTGCTTCCACACAATTTCTTCTCTAGTTCTGTGTGTCCTTCCCACTCCTTCATCTGACTCACAGCCTGTGGAGCAATTGGAGCACAGCCTTTGCAGCCACCAGCCTCTTGGCTGGCATCAGGTCAGCTTCCAACAGCTCCTGTGGCACTGAGGCACTGAAGTTGGGATTCCCACAGCGTTGTGTTCACCCCACTCCGGGCTGCAGTCCTCACAGCAGGGCAGGCAGCACAAACCCACCCCTGTGCCCTGCTCAGGAGTGACATTCCCACCCATCCTCCTTCCTTAAACAGGTGCTGAGCTGTGCAGATCTCCTGTGTCCCATCTCCTGAGGTCTGGCCACAGTGTGTCTTCTACTCAGTGCTGTTCTTTAGGGAGAGATTTATGTCATGACACCCTTCCTGAGATTAGGGCTACCAGCCTCTAGCCGGGTCATTAATTCATTAATTAATCTTCATACAGCAATGCACAAATTCATAATTATCCTCCCTGAACAATGCACTCCACAAGATCCTGGGCTGATGACTAGTTGTGTAACTGTGGTATTGCTCTCCATGACTTTGCCATTTTTTTCCCATATAGTTTTCTCAAAGAGGCCTCAGGTGCTGTTTCTGAAGCACAAGTGAATAGGAGGGGGCCATTTCAGGATGTGAGACCCATCAAATGTAGAGTAACTGGGACTTGGATAAGAAAAGAATATTTTCTAGACATCTGGAGCACTGAGCTGCTGCTCTGCAGCTCTGCCCAGCCTTAGTGCTTCCAGAGTCAGCACCTGTACAAGGTTGTTCTCGAGGGCCACAACCTTTTCCCAGTGCTATCCCTGCACGTATCCAGCCACCAGAAAGCAGCCAGGGAACAATGGAATCCCCTCTGCATTTCAGTTCCTGCAAAACCTGATCTCTTCAGTGCAAAGGGTGGAGCCCAACCAGCTGCCTCATTGACTAAACAAATCTCTGAGAGTTGCCTGGCCTTAAATCTTCCCAATCCCCAAAGTGACCCTGCAGGCAAGTGAGCCCACCCCACAAAAACACATTTGGTAAACTGTGCCCCCGTCACTGGGAACTTCTCAGTTTTCCCTGTGACTTGACATCTCAGTGTTTTGTTTTACTCTCTGACTCACATTCTCACACTCCTGGGCTTCCTGACATCACCTGAGAGCCTTGGTTGAGTTTGGTTTGAGTTTGTGCATGTTACTTTTTAATTCCTCCACTGTTTTCTTTCCTTTCTTTAGTACATCATTACAGTGAAGATTTCCCCTGCTCTCTGCACTGTCTCTGTCTGTGATTACATAGCCTTGATAACTTTGCATATATTTGCTTAATGCTCCTTTCTGTAGCATTGCTGCAGAATCCCCTGTTTGCAGGACACGTTTCAGGGACTTTCAGCTCCACAGTTAATACAGTGCAGGTCTGGCTTGAGTTTTTTGCCAAACTGTTGCCACTTTTTCTTGTCTTCTTGTGTGATCTCCTCTCAAATGCTCTGTTGAGCATCGCTGCTCTCAGTGTGACACCGATCAGGCATTGCCTTTGTGGGGTATCTGCCTTTTGTTAATTAATAGTTCCTGCATTTCCACAAGGATTTGCAGCTGAAGGGACATTCAGACTCACTCCTTTGACTTCTGGGGGTCATTCCCTGCCTTGGAGCCTCACCTCAAGCCCTGGGTGCAGTTTTGGGCATCACAGTGTAAAAAGGATCTAAAGCTATCAGAGAGTGTCCAAAGGAGGGACGAGGAGATGGGGAAGGGTCAGGAGGGGCCACAGGAGGGGCAGCTGAGGGCTCTTGGTGTGTCCAGCTGGAGCAGAGCACCCTGAGGGCAGAGCTCAGGGGTCTGCAGCTCCAACCCCTGCTCTGGGCCAGGGACAGCAGCCAGGGCAGGGCAGGCTCAGGCTGCAGAGCAGGGAAAGGTTCTTCCCCCAGAGGTGCTGGGCACTGCCCAGGCTCCCCAGGGAATGGGCACGGCCCCGAGGCTGCCAGAGCTCCAGGAGCCTTTGGACACCAGGGATGACAGGCTGGGATTGGTGGGGGTCTGGGCAGGGACAGGGGTGGCACTGGATCATCCTGGTGGGTCTCTTCCAAATGATCTTCTGTGATTCTATGATTTGTCCCCACTCATTGTGACATCTCTCCTAGAATCAGAGAGTCACCCAGGCTGGCCTCACAGATTGCATGGTGGGGTTTTGAGAAGAATTGGTAAGAATTTGCTGAAGTGTGTGTCACTCAGTTCCTCTGATGAAGCAAATGCAGGCTCCAGGTCAGAGCTGCTCTGGCTCTCACGGGGGGATGGACAAAGTCTCTGCTCTGCTGAACTCCCAGCACAGGGATGGCTGGGCTGCTGATGAGTCAGTGCCTCGTGCATTCTGTGTGCATTCTGTGTGCATTCTGTGTGCATTCTGTGTGCATTCTGTGTGCTGTGCGGTTACAGCAAACTGAAACAAACTGATGTGTAGCAGAGGAGAGGACACTCAGGGAGCAGTAACTATCATCAGTCCTGCTGGCCTGGCTGGTTCATGAGTCCAACACCTCTGCTCCAGGGCTTCAGATCCCTGGTATGAAATGGTGTCCCTAAACAGGAGGAAGGTGTTGAGACAAGTCACTTTAACAGGACACATCCCCAGTCCAAAAAACCAAAAAACTCTGCTCACGGCATGGAGGACACACAGCTGCAGTTCTGCACCCTAATTCACAACAACAAATCACAAAACTCTTGCACAACCGGGAGATGAAACCACCATCAATAGGTGGAGGAAAGCAGTGGGTGGAAGCTGCAAATGGCACCATCAACCACATCTGTGAAGGGCAACTTGCAGCATCAGCGCCTGCTGTAACCACCGCCAGCTGCCTGGCCAGTTTGCCAGGGATCACTCTGGGACAAGTGTTTCCTATTCCAGAGAAAAGGAGTAGAAATGCTTCTAATTGCATCAAAACATTCTAATGAAACCAGAGACGTGCAGGAGCATAAATGTGCAGGAGTTTGGTGACGTATTACGTAATTAATGAGAGCCAGTACAAACATCCATTGACAGGATGAGGGGAAAAGACCTCAGGAGAGGTTCAGGTTGGACATCAGTAGAAATTTCTTCACTGGAAGGATGTTTAAGCATTGGAATGGCTGCCCAGGGAGGTGGTGGAGTCCCCATCGCTGGAGGTGTTAGAGGAATGTCTGGACATGGCACTCAGTGCTCTGGTCTGGTTGACAAGGTTGGTCACAGGTTGGACTTGATCTTTGAGGCCTTTTCCAAACTTGATGGTTCTGTGATTCTATTCCATGATTCCATTGCAACAAGAGAAAGGAAATGCATTTCAAAATGTTAAATCTGGCACCAAGACTGTCCATCTCTAAATCAAGTAATTTTTCCAGTGATTGACATATTTCCTGTTAAATTGGTGCTCCAAAGTCTCATGATCTCCAGGTGAATATCCCAGGCTTTCACACTGGAAGCCATTCCAGCTGGGCCATCTCTGCTGGGCAGAACAGTCCTTGTGGCTGTGCCTCAGGGAAGGAAGCAGCAGGGGAAGATGTCCCAGGGTTTTGGTAGAGGGGCTTTCACTTTCTCTTTGCACTCAGAAATGTTTGCACCTTTGAGTGAAGGTGACCTTGGGAGGTGCTTTGGCTGTGGTAGGGGTGGATGCACAGGTTTGCTCCCTCAAACAGGGGGGACAGAGTTCTGAAGTCAGGTCCTTTCCAGGGCACAGCAAACTCTTCCACCAGCATCTGCCCCAGATGTGACACTCGGCCCCCAGGGCTGACTTCCCTGCACTGGGCAGGGACTCCCCACCTCAGGACAGAAAGGATTCAGCAAAGCCAGCACAGATGATTCCTCACTCCCAGACCAAGAGAAGCTTCCAAATGCCCTGGCACAGTCACTGTACAACATCCTCTGTTCTGAGGAAAACCATCCCAATTATCTGCACTTTCCAATGAAAAGGCTGTTGCTCCATCCGCCTCATTTCCTGCCCTTCCCCCTGCTCAGACCCTCAGCAGGGTCAGACCCCGACAGGCTGCTGTGTCCTGCTGGCAAGGACAAGGGTGGCTGTTATTTACTTTGCTGATGGCTCTGCCTAATGTCATTTGGTCTGACTTCAGGTCATGTGGTGAACAGAAATGGTGACTGCAGAGTGTGGGAGGATCCAAGGAACTCAGGCCCAGTTTAACGGGAATTTTATCCTTAAATAGAAGGAGATGGTGGAGGAGGATATCCTCCTTCTCCATAACTTAGGGAAAATCTCCCAGGGCATCTCACTCATCATGGGTACAGAGAGCATGATGAAGAGATAATGTGAGACACTGAAGATATACATCTTTCACCTCAGAAAATCTGTGTTTCCACATATCTGTTCCTGAGCTCAGTTTCCCAGATGGGTGTAAATCCTTCCCAGTCCCTTTAGGATCCTTCACTTTGCATCAGCAACATCCAATAAGACATCTCAGACTGGAGAGGTGAGCTGTGGCAAAGGCACAGACCAGGTAACATGGAAAAAACCAGGAATAAGTCACCATTTCATCCGGTGTTCTTTATTTTCTAATTATTATACTCTCTGCAAGTCACAAGAGATGGCTCTGCTTGTTTGCTGTTCACTTCCCGCAGCTGCAGGGTGTTGGATCTGGCCGGTGCTGGCTGCCCAGCCGGCCTCTGCAGGGATGCTCAGGTTGCTGAGCCGGGTAATGCTGGTGAGCACCTGGCCAAGGCTTCCTCCAGCTAATCACATCCCCCTGATTAAGGGGAGAGAGACAATTACCCTTATTTGTCTTGTCAGAGCATGGATGTGATGTGCGGCTGATAGTAATCGGCAGCCACTTTGCCTCGGGGCTGCCCCGGGTGATAATTTACATAGTGCAGCTAAACCTGAAAATCCCACTAACATCCTCTTCTAATGAAGCTCCAGGTATCTTCCTCAAAGCCGCGGCTGAGGCAGTATCCAGGCAACACAGACGGCTGTCCCTCGGCGAGGAAGTGCTTAGATGAGCCATTCCCAAGGCTAATTAACCCTTGGGGCAGCGCTGAGCTCTCTGCTCCATCCAAGGGCTTTGCATCCCTCGCATCTCACCGGGCTCTGCCTCAAACCCGCCCTGGGGAGGGGCTGGTCGGTGCTGCAGCTTTGTTCTTGGAGAAGCTCTTTGCTGACACGTGGAAGGAGTTCACCCGAGCCTGCCTTTGCTGCTCCTTGTGCTCCCAGCTCCTGAGAGGCTCCAGCCGCTGAGGAAATCGGGTGTGAGGTTGTTGATGCGGGAGCAGAACTTCAGGGTGAGGCTGGGCTGTCCTGGCAGGGAGCAGGGAGCAGGAACAGCCCTGGCTCACTCCAGCTGTCCCAGCAGTGGCTCCTGCAGGGCTCCATGGCACAACTGAGACACAAACTCGTGAGGCAGAGGAGCACCAGCCCCCACGAGGTCTGAGCTGGACAGTGGCTGTGTGGAGCTTGGGGTTAGGGTTGAAACCTGCAGAGGTTCCAACAGGTAACCAAGGAATAAACAGTGGGGATGGGGGTGTCTGGATTCCCAGAGACCAGCAGGAATTAGTGTCTCTTCATTGGAAAAGCCCCCCAGAGCACACAAGAGAAGAAGCTACCAAGGCTCAGTGCTAAATAACCTAAAGGAACTGGTCTTAGGGATCTGGGAGCTAAAGAGAGGCAACGTGGGCAATTAGCTGTGGAGCTGAGATTAGAACCTGCAGGTGTTCATGTCTTAAGGCCCTCCACAAAGTGATCCTCAGTGAAAACATCAGCAGCACAGGCTGGCAGAGGCAGCACAAACAGCCCAGAGAGTGGCCCACACACTGATGGGGACAGTGCTTGCAGGCAAAGAGCCTAAAACCCAGGAGAGAAACAAGGAAGGAAGGACAGCTGCCAAATAGGCCCTAGAATGGCAAAAAGAATCACATCTTCATACCACAAAGTATAGAAACTATTAAAGGGCCAGATCTCATCATCTAGCTCTGGCTTTGAACTATTTCCCATTGTGATTCCAGATGACCTTGGAGAGGGTGATTATGAAATGTGACATAACAGGAAAAAGGAGACCACAACTCAATAGTGCACAGTTTGATCCACAGTCTCAGAGGAGTCTCCACAAGGACACAGCCACACTCAAAACCCAGCAAGACTTCAGAAAACTAAAACAATTATCAAACAAATTGACAGACTGGGTGTGAGGTGCATCAAAGGAGACAATTACACCTTATACCTGCCCATGAACTTGCCCAGCTTGTGAATTTCCTTCGTGATCCTCTTCTGCATCAAGGCAAGGATGGGCCACCTGAACACCTGGGGCTGT
The DNA here is from genome assembly GCF_009819655.1 of Sylvia atricapilla. Classification (NCBI taxonomy): domain Eukaryota; kingdom Metazoa; phylum Chordata; class Aves; order Passeriformes; family Sylviidae; genus Sylvia; species Sylvia atricapilla. The sequence goes on from NC_089163.1 coordinate 4,596,728, forward strand.
GGTCAGACCATTGGGACAAACCCATCTTGGGGCTCCTGAGCCTGAGTGCAAATAGGTTTTGTTTAAAAATGAAGTCTCCTTCTGCTGGAATATGGCTCTGCTCAGTATCTGTGGCCTATGCACAGACCTGGAACATCCAGGAAAAGGATTTTCTTCAATATATATTTAATTTCTTAAATACCTGAAAGAAATGCTGTTTTTCAATGTCTTGCTAATCCCAGTGTGTGTCACATGCTCTAGGAGGACCCTGCCCGAGCAAGGGAGGCAGGACCAGCTGACTCTCTGTGGTCCCCTCCAACCTGAAGCAGTCTGTGATCCTTTATGCTGTTATCTACTGCTGGTTTCTGGGCATGAGGGTGGAGGATTTCAGACCCCAGCTGTATTTTTTGGGTATACTTGTGGCTTTTAGAGTAGGCAGTGGAAGGTGTGAGTGGACCAAGGACATGTGTACAGGAAGCCTCCAAGTTTTCCACCGAAGTTGGCCATCTCCAGGTGAAAGCCAAGCCCTAATCTTAGTAGATTGAGGTTTTTTTTAGTACTGGAAACAAAAGAAGAAGGTCAGGAATTACATCTGCCAGTCCTGCCAAGCCTTCAGAGCTGAATTTCAGTTACAGGCACATATTTAGACCTAAGATAATAAAAGTTTTTCCCTGCAATCAGATAATGCCCAGGTGAATCACGGATGGAGGCAGAGATGATGTGATTAAGCTGTGCAAGTGCGATGGAGAAGCCAAAGGGGCAAATGAAGCTCCAACAACTTTTCAGTCAGCATTCTCTACACTTTGCCTGCTTGGCTTTGCAGCCTTGTTGTTCTCAGCACAAACTTAATGTCTTAATTTGGACTCCACGGTGTAGATACAAGGTACATCAGTCCCAAGGAAAGATTCAGCATGTGAAGGTGAGAATTTGTAAAGGTGCTCACAAGAACAATCCTGCCATGGGAGGTGTTCCAGTTACCGTGTCCCCAGAGTCCTCTTGGCAAGTGCTCCTTGGAAATGCTACCATTGAAGTGACTCCTGGATTGCAAGGTGACTTATTAAAGGCATCAGTAAACTCCTCAGAGAGCCTTGGGGGAAATCACAAGCAGCAGTTCACTTCCTCACACCTGGAAATACCTCCAGAGCTCAGCAAACCTGCAGTTCAGCAGGACTGGAGTTGATGTTGGTTTTGGGAGGGGCAGCCTGGGGGCACCTCTGCCCGATGGAAGCTTGTAGCTCTCTCTTTAATTGGAGGTGAATTTAATTTCAGTAATGAGCCTGGCACATTCCAGTTCCTGATTAGATTTGCTCAGCGATTAACCCAGCAGATATTCACTTGGCAAACTGCCCAGTCCATTCCAGTTGCAGTGGACTGAAACCACTTCTGCTGCTACTCTCTCACTGGGAAGCAAGGTCATCTGAAGGTCATTGTGGTAAAAGAGACGTGGCAGGGCTCAAACCTGTGGTTTTCTGACATTCTCCTTGGGAAGAGCCTGTCCAGCTCCTCCTGTTGGATCCCACTTGGACTGTGATCCACAGTGGGCAGTTTCTGGTGCTCCATGGGACAGGAGCAGCTCCTTGGAGGAGGTTCCTCAAGAGATATTTGGGTTTGCCTGGGCTCCTTGGGGATGCTGAGCATGTCTCAGAAAGTTCTGCCAAGCTCTTCCACCTCCGTGTCCTCAGGGTGTGCAAGGAGATTGCTGTTGTTTTCTTTCCTCAGGTAACTCTGTCCTGCCTGAGGAGAGATGGAGCTGTGGGTACCTCCAAGGACATTCCCACCTCTGTGCTGACCTGGGCTCCTGGCCTTGGAGCAGAGCTGGGTGGAGAAAAGGGGTGAGTTATCCAGTAAAACTTGGCTTTGCATGCAAAGAATCCCATCCCCAGGACTTCCAGGAGAATGTTCTTTACCTTCACTAATTGACTCTCAGAAGAAGAATAAACCAGAAGCTACTTTAAGATGTAGAAGTCACCTGTTAGTTGATCAGAGCTTCCAAGTGCAAGAGCTTCCACAATCTCCTGAAGAGCTCCCAGCACTGCCCCAGAGCAGCACCAGGTCCCTCTTGGACAACAAGTCCAGCTTTGGGCAGGTGGGACCATGTCTTAGAGCAAACTGAGAAGCACACACAAAACATCAAAGGATTTCCTCTGTTGTAATTCCATTTACTGGTTATTGGGTGTCTTCACTATAATTATTACCAGGGCAAAGAGTGAAAATGGCTAAACCCACTACATTTATTGCAAAAATCCATAGTTGGCTCAGGAGACACCAGGTGATGGCTCCACCCTCCCTCACACGTGGTTTATAATTTTAATATGCTGACAAAAGACAATTTTTTCCTTCTTCCACGGACTGTCTGAAAGGGAAATAAGCCCGAATCAAGAGATTAGCATGTGTGGTTCACGTTTATAATTTGGTACTGATGGGATATTATAATATAGTCCAGCTGCCTGGGAAGATGTTTAATGTAAGCCAGAATGATTGACATCTCTCCATACAGGATCTGAAGGCTGTCAGATCTGAGGTTATTGAGTGCCCCACTTACTGACAAATATATACACCAGCTAAGTAGGGCACAGATCACCAGTCCACCCTGCTGAGCTCAGGCCGCTCTCCTGGAGCTGCTTCTGGATGAGCTGTGAGGTGCTGATGGCATTAGCAGAGGATGTTGGCAATTCCTAAAGCCATCAACGGCCCCAAACCTGCAACTTCCTGTTGTGCAAAGGAAGTTTGCTTTGGAAAGGGCATTGAGCTGAGTAAACTTCAGTTAACTCCCATTTAAACTTCAGTAGCTCCCATTAATCCGTAACCTCATGTGTGGAAAGGACCTCTTCCATCTGGAAGAGGGGTGAACCAGCCCAGCTGATTCCCTGACACTGCATTCCAGCCCTTGGAAGGGAAGGTGAGGGCATGACCATGCTGCAAATGATGCCTTAAGATTTTAGCTTTTATATTTTTCAAATCCTGCACTGACTTAATGTATTACTCTAAACTCCCTATAGGGTGTTACTTAACTCTCTTCACACTGTGGTCAAACAAAACAACTCTTCCAGGCCTGGGATCCAAGGACATCCTCTGCCTCAGGCCCTGAAAAGTATAAACAAAAGTGAAATGAGGGGAGAGTGAACTGGGGGTATCTGACTTCATTACCTGAAGCTAATTGGAGAATTAACCCCTAATATGCGAAGAGACCAAACTTCTATCTGTCTGATATAATGGACTGTCATCTATTTTGGGTGTAGCCCTTTGGGGAGGCTTTACCTGCCCTTAATGTACCTGAAGACTCTTCATTAAATATATCAATAAATCCACTTTTATCTTTTTAACTTAGTCTGGCCTCTGTTTGTAGGTAAGCCCAAAAAGAGGCATCAGAGCCAGCCCCATGGGTTCCATCAGCACAGTGCTGTGCCGTGAGGGGTCGACTCTGCATGTCAGGAAGGTCTGGAATCGAGGCAGGCTCTCACATGGAACAAAAGCCTCGAGCAGCATCTTTGCTGTCAGTCTCCTGGGTTTGCAGGACACACAACAGCATCCCTGTCCTTTGGATCCAACTTAATGGGCTCAGGCAGCATTAACTGGGAACAGCATCCTGGGGATAATGAACAGGTGTCAGCCCAGACTCCGGGTCTCGTGTTGAGGGAGGATTATTTTATTATAATTAATATTCTTATTTCTTATATTGTTAATTACTGGCAGAAGCTCAGTGCTTTGGGGAACGTGCAGTAATGCCTCCATCCAGCTCCAGATGATCCTGCAGACTTGGAGAGGACTTGTCAGAGCTCATCAGGTTTTGCAGATGACTGGCTACCATACAGCAACCAGAGGTGAGTGGAAATATTACAGACACACAGGGAAATCTTCTTTCAGACTAATCCCCATGAATCATTTTGTTTGCATTCGTGACCTCTTTTGTATATGAGTATTTGGGAGAAAAACACTTCCTTCTAAATAAGCACTCGTGAAAACAAACATGTCCTAATTACGCCTGCAAATATTCTCATTTGAGTATTTATATACTCAATAATCTTGCCCATGTGAGCTGGGATATCAAGCTACTATGAATATGTATTTTCTTGAGAAAACACATAAGCTGAAAAACCTTTTTGTCCGGCTTCCCTAAAATTCACTTCTTCAATATGACAGAACTTTGGTCGTTAGCATTCAACAATGACTGAATTTGGTATTGAAAAAAAACACAGGGTAAATTATGATTATGCGAGTCTATGTCTGTTTAAATGATTGTGCAACTGCAAAGGGTTAACAGGGACATTCCAGGGAAAGATCACAGTACCTTTTAGCCAGAATTTAGTCCAGATTGTGCAGCTAGAAGCCGCTTCTGAAGAAAGAATTCTTTTTCTTGTAGAGGCCTGTTGGCATAGCTGAAATGCACTGTACCATGCTGATCCCAGCCAAATGGCCCTGTCTGCCCTGGAAATGAGATTTTTGCCCTGGGTTGGCTTAAACAGTTTCCTGACCCTCTTCACATGAAACCTCTCCAGTAGACTTCATTGAATCATTTAGGTGGGAAAAGACCATTAAGGTCACCAAGTTTAACCCTGAACTTAAGACTGCCAAATCCCACAAAACCACATCCCTGGGTTACACATCTACACATCTTTTCAATCCCTCTGATGCCTTAAGTTTTAGCTTTCACGTTTTTCAGATTTTGTGCTGCCTTGGCATCACCTCCAGGGTTGGTGACTCCACCACTGCCCTGGGCAGCCTGTGCCAGGGCTTGACCACCTTTTCCATGGAGAAATTTTTCCTTAATGTACAATCTAAATGAACCCTGGGGCAAATTTAGGTAATTTCATTTTATTCTATTCTTTTTCACCGGTGAGAAGAGACCAACCCCCAGCTGGGTACAACCTCTTTTCAGGGAACTGTGGGGAGAGAGAAGGTTCCTCCTTCCATCTCTCTCTGTAGATGAGCACCACATTTGAAAATCTAAAGTCAACTGGGACCCCCACAATGAGTCAGGAGTGCTGGTACATGATGGAAAGTGGTTCAGTGATACCTGTAATATTTCCTAACCTGAAAAGAATCTGCTGTCATTTTTTTAACCTTCTCCTCACTCTTTTCTCATCTCTTCTTAGTTCTGAGAGATATCCAGTACACAACAATTCCTCACAAAATGAATGTGTTCCCATGAATAATAGCAATTTTTCAGCTTCTGGATGAATTTTCCTACTGGAAAACAGTTGACTAACTGTACTTTCAGTAATTAAAATGTTAATGAATGTCTGTTTGATCTGTAGCCTTTACTGGAGGAACACTGGTGGATACTTTCGTCCTGCAGATACAAATTTTCATGTCAGAATTTCACATGTTTTGGACTTCTCTGCCTAATGTGATCCATGTTAGCCAGAACTGTTTTCCCTCTGAAGAGCTGAGTTATGGGTCTGAGTCAATGCAGCTGAGACATCACCAGCACCTCTCTCTCTCTCCCCGCTTTTCCCCTTCCCTCTGCAGCAGATGGGAGAGAATTGGAGGCACAAAATTTAAAGATCATGGGTGAAGATAAGAACAATTTAATGTAAACAGCAATGTGATAACAAAAAGAACAGCGACAGCAACAACAGCAATGAGAGAGGGTACATGAAAAGAAACAATTCACATGAAAATACTCCACAGACAATAAACAATACCCATGTCTCCCCCTGTGTATTCTTGCCTGGAAGGAACCCATTCTCCTTGGAAGTGCCTCCCTTGCCCTGCCCCTGGCAATGAGCTGAGGTGGTACAGAATAACCTCAGGGTCCTGATGGTGCCTCCTCCCAGCTACTGCAAAAATTAATCCTGTTCTGGACAGAACCAGCCCATTAGCAGAGGACCAAGATCCTCTGGAAGAGCTGGAAGTGTTGAACGAGTCATTGAGCATGATGAGCTTATTCAGCACGACCTCTTCTTAGGCTACACAGTTCTGCCATTTCTTTCATTGCTTCTGGCCCAGGAGAAAGATTCTGGTCCATTAACAAAGGACCCTTTGATCCCTACAAAGACCATTAAGGGACAGCATCAGTTTTGCCAGCAGCATTTCGCTGCTTTGACAGGAATTTCTGCAGGTGTTGTGTGCAGAGACTCCTTCTGCCAGAGACGATGGTGCAGTGGAAATAAAATCCAGTGTTTCCTTGGATAAACTCTAGAGCCAAGCAGGGCAGAAAGGAGTAACTGTAAACCAGGTATAATTCAATGCCTCTGTGCCTCTGCAAATGATGGCTGGGCAAGAAACCCCTTCTGGAACAGTCCTGACATCTCCGTGCCTGAAGCAGAGCTGGCATCTCTAAACAAGCCTTGAGCTCTTCAGAGGTGACAGTTTCTCAGCTTGAGAAGTAAAAGGTTTGCTGAAAAATCAAGGCAGCTTTCAGTAACCCTTGGAAATAAGTGACAATTTCAGGGAGGGTGAATGCTGCCTCTTCTTCCACAAGATATTGCAGAAGAGTGGAAATTCCTCATGCAGCACATGGTTTTCCCTCAACTATGTATTGCTACTGGACTAAAATACAATTCAATTATGCCAGGCTTCGAAAGTATTCCTGTAAATGTGTTCTAATGTCAGTTTATTATATTTCAGAGCACCTATTTTTCAGCTAATTCATAAAACTCCAAGCTGCAGTGGGTTTGTGTCTGATTCCTATCTTGGTGTTAGTTGAATCACCCTGAGCAGGTTTGCATTCCTGACAAGGGAGTGTCATTTCTACCCTTCGATAAGAATGAAAACAAGAAGGTCCCTGTGTAAAAAGAAAGGGGAAGACCAGAGGTTAGAAGAGGAACATGCACAAAGAAATCTAAATTCCTCCCTGCAAACCAAACTCCATCATCCTCATCTTTGTTACCACTTAAAAGAGCAAAACAACGACTGGGCAAGACATGGTGAATATGTTGTGTATATGTTGTATATTCAATGCTGTAATAGTGAGAAACTTATTTAAAAGCTTTTCAGTGTCATAGTGTGGAAAAAGCTAATGGCTGTGGTCATTTGGACAGTGTTGGACAATGCTGCCAGGCACAGGGTGGGATTGTTGGGGTGTCCTGCACAGGGACAGGAGTTGGAATTGATGATCCTGATGAGTCCCTTCCATCTCAGCCTATTCTATGATTCTATGATATCCACGTGCTAAAGTATGATACATTAAATCTGTAAAATTAAATGTAAATCCGCAAAAATGTAAATCTGTAACAGTAAGTTCTGGAAGCTTGAAGAGATTGGGAAAATAAGGAAAGCAGATGAAAAATTGGCATAACAAAACATTGGAGATCAAATGGTAATGTTTTTGTGTGTTTCGCAGTGCCTATGCACTGTGTGAGCTAAAGCCAATATTCATCCCATTTTCCAGTAATTACTGGATAGACCTTCTCCAATGGCAATGCTCACATCTCCATGTGAAATGTCATATTTTCTAAGCTGAAGACATTTTCTTGCAATTCACATCCTAAATTTTCCAAGCTTACACTCCTCCAGTGCCATCTTGAAAATAAGCAGCAAATGATGGATCACCTTTTCTTTTAACTATGCAATAACAATTTCAAATATTTTTATATTTCTGTGGTTTGAGGAATCATTGGCTACAAGTAAAACCATAGCCTTTAAAAGGAAATCATCATTTTGTCAATGGAAAAAATAATCAATAGATTGCTGAGCACAAGGTTCTGCTGCCTCTGTGTCAGACACACAGACATTCAGCCCCATAAACCTGCTGAAAATCCCTGAGCTGCAGGAAACCTTGTTGGGAGCAATGCCAGCACTTCCCCACCTCCATCTCCTCCTCCTTGGTGCCAACGTGAGGAAAACAAGCTGCAAATGCTTCTTAAGGAAACATCCAAGGTGTCTTCCTGACTGCCCTGGAGCCTTTCCAACAAAACCCAAGTGACAAATAATGTCCCCTGTGGTGGAACCTGCCTGGCTGGTGACTTCTCAGGAATTGTGAAGCCACAATTGTACCATTCCTTAGTACAATTTGTCCTGCAGTGATGGATCTGTGTGTCCATGGCATGGCTGTGCAGAGGACTGGAAGTGAAAACTGGAATAGAAAGTGAAAAAAAAAAATAATTCTTAAAGGAACATCCCATGAAGGGCTGAGACGTCAAGTGGTCTGAAGAGCTGAGTTATGAGTCTGAGACATCAGCCCCATCCAGTTATCCATGGAGCAATGCTGAGCATCTGTGGTGCCTGGAAATGGGACAGCTGGGACTCAGTCAAGGGCGTTCATGAGACAGGTAAATGAGGTCATCTGCAGTCCAGGTCATCAGGCAAGCTCATGGTGCTGATGCAGATCCAAGGCTGAGCCAGGAATTCAGCTCTGGGGTCAGGATTTGGCTCCGAGGGGCCCGTGGCCAGGGGTGGGCATGGCTGGGACTCAGCTGTGTTGTGATCCAGTCTGGAGACAAAGGTCAGGCCCCAGTTTGAAGGCAGATCCCGAGGAAAGCGGTTCAGCCGCTGTGGAAGGCTCCAGCTTTCCTGCCAACAGCTTTCTGCAAGGTCATCATCCATGTTCTAGCCAGGCTGGCCCAGGGAACCAAACCTCCAGGACGGAAGGGTGCCCAAAGGCACGGACAGCTGCTTCCCTTCGGCCACGTGTGCCTCTCTGTTCTTGTTTTGCAGCGGGTTCCTGAGCCTCTCCCACTGCAGGATGACACAACTGGGGCACAAACTCTGTCTCCTGCACGCCTCTGTGCCACGTTTGGCACTGACCCATGGACCTGGCTCTGACCTATGCAATGGGGAGAGCCTGGTACCAGCTCAGCCATCAGCCTTGCTGAGCTGAGCTCCTGCTCCCCCAGTTTTCTGCCTCCCCCACGAGTCCCTGAGAGCATCTCCCTCCCGTCCCCGCTCCGAGGAGCGCGTTCCTGCAGATTGCTTTGTGGTAATTAGCACATCGGCGGGGCCGGGAGCGCAGAGCAGGGAAGTGGAACAGGAGGAGAAGCTAACGAGGTCAGAAGACAGCATGTGGCATCCCCGCGAGGAGAGGGAAGAGGATTCAAAACCTGCCGCAATCAAAGACGCACCTGCCTGGGATGAATCCCCGGGGCCAGGAGAGCCAAAGGAGAGGGAGAGGATTTCATTCTGCAACATACGGCAGCAAGTCTTTCTCTCCCGTTTGTTTCACAGATTAATTAGGTCAATGTTGCCCTCGTAGATTCAGCCTGGAAACCTGAGGTCTGCCTGCTCCGCAGATTGCACGTCCTGGCAGGCGGGAAGGGACGGGCTGGACCACGGGATGGGGACAGCTGCTGCTGGGTGTCTATGGGGCTCTTGGCCCCTTTGTACTTCTTGATTTAAGATGCTTTCCACCCCCAGCAACATCCCTGCTTCCTCAGCCCCCCTTTACTGAGAGGCAAAACAGATCTGGCTTCAAACTCACATTGCAGCAATTCAAGAGGGCACCTAACGCTGTTCCCACCTCGCTGGCAGCCCTGAGGGAGCTCACAGTCTGCTTTGGCCACAGCCTCATGCACCTGCTCCGTGTTTTTTTTCATACCACAGATATCCTGGGAAAGTTCTTAGGGATCAACTCCAGAAACCTGAATTTTGGGAGCATTTTGCTTCTATGTTTGCACTCAGTGGTGGAATGCTGAGCTGCACAGGACAACAGCGGGTCAAGGAATGCAGCAAAACCAGGACAGGTCAGCATGGAAGAGAGAGAAAAAGATCCATCACCTCTCACCACACTGATCTGATTTCTGCAGAAAGAAAAAGATAAAATCAAGATGCCTTGAACATATTTCATAATTTCATTTGATAGCAATATACAAACATAAACCCTAATTCCCTGGGTATGAAGGTATGAAGCAGCTGCAGAGGGAAGAAAAGAGGAAATTCTTTCTTACAGGGGTTGCTATTGCCCAGAGAAATTGCTGATGCCCCATCCCTGGAAGAGTCCAAGGCTGGGTTGGATGGGACTTAAAACAGCTTGGTCCAGTGGAAGGTGTCCCTGCCCATGGCAGAGGGTGGAACACAATGAGCTTTAAGGTTCCTTCCCACCCAAACCATCCTGTGATTCTCTGACTTCACTACCCACCACAATGAAATCCTTCCTGGCTCCTCTGGAGCACAATGGAGAGCAGAACTGGTCCATCAGTGGACAGCTTTGATAAAATATCTTGGTTCCTAGGTTCATAATAGCATCACCACGACCTGTTGGGATGGCAGCAGCTCCCAGATCTGTGCTGGTGAGGGTCAGGTTCAGGAAAGACAGGCAGCTCCCAGCAGTCCCATCCAGAAGGGCCTTCAACCAGCAGGTGACAACCCCTTGGGCAAGTGCAGGACAGCCACACTTCATGGGGGGAAAAGGGTCTGAATGCTGATATCATCCCACTAAATAACCAAAGGGATTGAATCTGGTCACCTCTCTCCTCTCAGTGTCCCTTTTGCACACACATGTGCATACACTCCCAGCCTCTCTTCCCATTTCAGCAGGTGCTGGAAAAACCCTGTGGCACCTGACAGGCCCTGTGTGACACCTGACAGGCCCTGTGTGACACCTGACAGGCCCTGTGTGACACCTTCAGCACCTCTGTTTGGGCTGGGCTGTCCTTACCTCCTGCATTATCAGCCCAGCCTCTGTGGCCTCCCAGCTGGGCACTGAAGGAGGTTGGTTCCTGCAAGAAGCTCCCTCCTCTCGCAGTGAAGCTCAAGGTTCCTGCAAGAAGCTCACAGCTGTCACAGCAACTCCATGCAAATGATTTCCTGGGAAGCTGGCAGCATCCCTTTGACTTTTCCAGATCAAAGATGCTTGCTCTGGAAACCAGAAGGAAGTTTCCTTCCCAGCCAGCTTGGCTGGTTGGCTGTTGGTGAGAAACACAGCCCAGGTGCTGACAAAACCTGCAGGGTCCAGGCAGAAGCCCTTTGGCCCCCTCTCACCCATGACAGGTGATGGCTCTTTGGGCAGCAGAGCACGTCCCCCGTCATCACTGTCACCCTGAAGTGATGGCATCATAATGCAAGGCCTTCTCTGCCATCACTCTCCTCCAGGGCAATTTCCTGCACACTTCTGCTCCTCTCTTTCTGCCACACTACACATCACCCCAGGGCTGATGGCAGCAGCAGCTCACTGTTTCCATGTAAGGGGAGTGAGGGAAGGCAAGACTTCCCCTTCACCAGAGAGCCCTTTCTTCACCAGGCTCTTAATTTTTAATCCTTTTCTTGCTGAACTTTTGAATCCTGAATCCTTCCTCTGTGTCTGACAATGAGGACTGGTGAAGGGAAGGCAGATTCCTCCCTCATCACCTTCCTGCCCTGCCCTGACATGCAGGACAGCCCTGAGACTCAGCTCCTGGGTGAGGACAGTGTCCCTGCTTGGAGCAGGATGCCTGTGGGAAAGGTCTTGCTCATATGGTTCTTCAGAACATAGACTTTGTGGTGTCTCACATTTCCAGGAACTTTAACAAGAAATCTTACACACTTTCCTGGCCTGGGCTGTGCCTTGATCTTGTGTTCCAGGTGCCAGTAAGAGTCAGGTCACCCTGTTCCAGGAGGTGTCACACTCTACAGGGCTCAGTGACTTTTGTGCCAGACTCACTCCTGTATTTCCTGTGACATGGCTTAGGACAGGGATGGAAGGGAACAACACATCAGGAACCACAAATTTCTCTCTCTGCAGCTGGGAGCTGGGAGCCCAGGTCTCCTCTGTGCTGCTGCTGTGAAGAGTTCACTCCTCCACAGTTGTTGCCCTCTGCCAGGGTAGCTGAAGTGGGATTTCCAGGGATTGTTTGTACCTCCAGGTAAACAGACACACATGTCAGGGGCAAGGCAGAGTAGTTGAGTAGTTGTTGAGATGAATTTATCACCAAGTTCCCTGGAGCACTGCCAGGCACAGTGAGCCTGAGAGAGGAGGAGGTTCTTTCCCATTCCTGTTGGGTTCAAGCTCATGTGCTCGCATGGGGCCCATCTCCTGTACACCCTCCTGCCTGCTGCAGGACTCAGCCTGAGATCCAAGCCTCCCAGCTACTCCCTCTCCATTTCACAAGCCCTGAAACCCCTCCAGGGCACAGACTCGGGACTCCAATACAGTTGTTTCAAATCTCATCCACTCAGCCATGCTGCTTTTCTTCTGGTGATGGTTTGTTTAGCCTGTCCCTAGCAAGTGACCCATGAGGAGCCTGGCAGTGTTTATGCTACCGCTGATTAGCAAATAGCCGTGTGACCCGCTGGGAAAATCCCACTCAAGTCCTTGTCTGGCTGCTGACCCATGTAAACACCAAGAATTACTCCTGTGGCTGCAGTGATGCAGGTCTGGGGTCAGGGGATTAAGCTACAGGGAGTGAGTGCTGCTCTGCTGCTCGGTGACAGCATCTGCACAGAGGTTTGGTGCCTCACAGTGACAGGCACCACCTTCCCTGCTCTGCCTAACTCAGCTCTCCCAACGCTTGGGAGACAAGCCCAGAGCACCCTTCTGTTTGATCTGCTCTCCTCGTGGGTCTGGGAAACCAGCAAGGGGTGCAAAGAAAACAAAAAAGAGGTCAGAGAAGAAGCAGAGGGAGAAAACACACACAAAGGAACAAGGGTCTCTGGATGCCAGGTGTGGGACATCACTGCTTTTCATAGATGCCACTCTGAAAGCAACCCAAAAGGGAGAGGGCATTTCCCACCCCCAGTGCCTGTCCAGCTCTAGTCACTGGATCAGAGGTGAGCGTGGTGGGGTCACTGGGGCAGAGAGACAGTGCAAAGGCAGCACGAGCTGGTGTGATGGACTCTGTGTGACAATCCTGCCATCCCCACACAGCTCAGGCCACAAGTGCTGACTCCACTCAGGGTTTCTGCTCACGTCTCTTGAACACTTACTTCCAACAAGTTTCCAGCTGTGCCTCTGGCTGTGCCTTCCATCCTTTGCATGCTTGGAAGCAATTATTCCAGCCAAGTGGCATTCGTGGTTATTCACAGAGCCCAGGCAAAAACCGGAGCTGCACATGTGAACTGACAGCTCTCAGAGGGGACGCTGCACCAGGGACACAAAAAGAAACAGTCTCTGCTCCTCCTGTGCCTGCTCCAGTTATTCCACATGAGAGGCACAGGAGGAAGGAGAGCAGTTCCTCTGATGTTTGCCAGCAGAAGGGTGAATGGGGCCCGTGAAGGGCCAGGGTGACCCAAACTCCATGGATACAGACCAGGAGGATAGGGACAGCAGGTAAAGCCCAGGGCCATGTCTGGACTGATGGCAGGGGTACACTCTCCAGGATCTATTGTATCTTTGTAGGATCCAGTGAGGCTGTGGTGTCCCTGCTGGGCTCCATCCCTCTGTCCAGAGGGTGATGATGTTTGGTTTGGTGCCTCACCCAGAAGCAGTTTGGTAACACTGAATTTTAACCTACCCAGGAGAGGTGACAGTGTGGTTTATGCTCATGTATTTCTGCTGTTACATCAGATGGGAGAGAGGAACACAAAACATGGCCTTAGCAGCTGAAATTCATGTTTGCTGGAAAAATTTCCTCACTTCCACATGGCTGTACCAGGAATTGCAGGGGAAACCAGCTGCTGTGACACAGCTGCTCCTGGCACGGTGCCTCAGACAAAGAGGATGATTACTGGGACCTGGGTGACATTAATAAAAGATAGTTATCCTGAAAGAGTTTTGTCTCTATCTCCAGGCTCCATACAAAGAGAACTCTCTCTTCCCAGGCAGTGAGTAACCACTTGTGTCTGTAACAGGCCTGGGAACAGCACACACTGTCCTGTCCAGGGTCCTGCTCCTGGTGGCTCTGCCACACACACCTTGTGCTGCTCTGGGTCCTTTTCCTTCTCACTTGAACATCCAACCCCTCCCTATACCCAGAGGATAATTAATAACACATGTTTTCCTTCATCTTCATTGTAAACTGATATCCCACCGGTGTCTCAGACAGTGCAAACCCATCCTTCACCGGCCCCAAGGGCTTATCTGATACCTGCTGCTCACCTTGGCTCAGCACAGGACCTGCCAGCAGGATATTCAAGGAGATGATTTTCTGGTTTTTGCTGATCTGGGTCACTCATAGATTTCAATTCCAGTTAAAAGCTGTCAGCTGTTTTGCCTGATAAATACACGCACATGGGATTTGCTTCAGTTTAAGAGAAAGTAGCAATTTCTTTGACTAAAAGTTGCTTGGAAAAACTGTGGCTTACAGAAATTAGTCTCGCAACACTCCCAGCTTGGAGACCTGCTTTCTGCCCCGGTATCGCGTCGCTTTGTTATTCACCTCAGCACTCCGGAGTTAATTGCAGAGCTCACACTTTCTCTTGGCTCGTTCGCTTCCTGCTGTTTCATGATTCATTACTTGTAAATGAGTCCCTGCGGTTCTCACAAAGCTGATTCCCAGCCTCACAAAACCCTCAGATCTGTCCTTTGGCTGAGCTTCCTCTGTTCGCGCCTGTGCCTGCTACTGGGGAAACTGTCGCTGAGTTACAGGTACTAGCTGCCATTTGGAGAATAATTTCATCTTCTTGAAAAAAAAAAAAATCTTTTTTTTTTTTTTTTTTTTTTGAGGTCCCAAAGTTTCTGTTGACTTCTGCCTCCAGCCAGAGGCATTGAGCTGCACCAGCAGGAGGGCTGTAAGTGCTGGCCTGCAGGAGAGCTCCCATCCTGCCAGGATTGCCAACAGCCTCGGTGTGTGCCATGGATGTGACTGCAGGGACATCAACGGCCCCTCTGAGACCTCCTGGAAATAAAAGCAGGAGGAATTTGTGTTTTCAACACACAACAGCACCAGGTAGGAGTGACCTTTCCCAGCTGAGGGGTTAGGACTGCTCCCCACGTATCACCAGCAGTGTGTGAAAGTAAAGGATCGGTCAGAAGATTGCAATGGAACCTGGCAGTCATTTGGGGCATCTTCCCTCTTCCAGGAGGGACATTTTAAAACCACCTGCCTAACAGAGGGGTGTGCACAGCTTTGATAGTGAGTGCCATGGAATCGATCATTGAATCCCTTCTCCTGGACTGATGGTGGGTGATGCAGCCCTTACCATGTCCTGTTCCTGGACAAACTGTTTCCCCCTCTGGAATGGGTCCCAGGCAGGAGGCTGGCATGGCAGGAATCTTCATCTCTGGACCCCTTCTCCTTTGTAGTCAGACAATGACAATGATTTCATTTTTGTTTCACTTTCTTCCTTGTCACCAACATTTCTTTCGTCCCTTTCCTTCTTTACAAATGTTAATTCCCGTCTTTGTCTCGGCTGTAGCTGTTTCAGTGCATTGTCTTTTGCCAACTGAAATGAAGTCCTCCTCGACAGACAGATCTGAGAAAATTAACATCATGCTGCAATTTGGAACAAGCACAGCTGCAGCAGCTGCTCAGCTGAAGAGAAAGACGCATAAGAACAACAGGAGTCAAAAGCACCTCCGACCCAGAAGAGCTTTGGGGCCATACTCTGCCTGTGCTCATCCGAGTGGCATTCCTTTATGATTTGAAGTCAGTAAAAATGCCTTTGGGACAGAGTTGGGGAGGGTTTTACCTTCCTGCTGAATTTGCATCAGTTGGAGCAAGAAGAGCACTGGGAACTCTGGGCCAGTCACCTGCCTATGCAAAGATAGGTCATGGTGCACGTCCTCTTGGCATACTTATCCAAATGTGTGCAGGATGGGGAAGTGACTTCAAAGAGCTACAAAGGGTTTACCGCGGGCAAATTGAGATTTGCAAAAAGGCTGGAGAGAGACTTTGGACAAGGGCTTGGAGGGACAGGGCAAGGGGAAGTGGCTTCACACTGCCAGAGGGCAGGGTTAGATGGGATATTGGGAAGGAATTGTTCCCTGTGAGGGTGAGGAGGCCCTGGCACAGGGTGCCCAGAGCAGCTGTGGCTGCCCCATCCCTGGAAGTGTCCAAGGCCAGGCTGGATGAGGCTTGGAGCAATGTGGGATAGTGAGAGGTGTCCGTGGAATGAGATATGCTTTATGGTCCCATTATATCCAATCTGTTCTGTGATTCTGTGATTCTGTGAAAACGCAGAGCTGCCTCTGCCTCCTTGTCCCATGACTATCCCATTGCCTTATTTCCATTCACACCAATTTGAATAAGACCACAATGGGCCCCAAAGGGTTAGAGATAATCACGGCAAGTTTTTGGTTTAAAATGTTATAGTTCAGGAACTCAAATTTAACAGACGTCATGTTATTACCTCCCAGCTGCATTATATCTTACATCTCCAATGTGCACAAATGCACTGAACAGAGGTGGAAATCTCTCTGGGTATTGTATGATTTTGAGAACAAAAGCTGAACATCTTTCTAGACCACCAAGACAAATGCCAGAATCAGAGTTAATGAACAGCACAAGCAGCTGCAGCTGCAGAACCAGGACATGAAGGAAAAATAGACTTTTCAGCACTTCTGCTTCCAAAGTGAACTTTCTTCCTTGAGCTGAGCAAAACAGCACTCAAAGAAAGGCTGGCAAAAAGGATACTGATCCCTCAAGTTTCCAGCAGCCACCACTCCAGGGATTTTGGAGGAGGTTGATGGTATTTAGTTATTTACAGGATTGAGTCCAAACGAACTGGAAAGCTCCAACTCTGGAAAGCTGACTGATAATGTTGTGGTAACCAGCAGAATGCCTCAATTAATCCTTCAATTAAATCCTCAATTAACTTATCAGATGCAGGACAGGCTGAGCTGGACAAGGCAGTTGATGTCTCAGCAGAATCCTTTGCCAGGCTGGAAGGAATGTGGAAATCATTCAGGATTAAAATTCCTCTGGCCCATCCAGTTGCCCCTGTGCAAGCACAGCAGGACTGCAGCCCCAGGGTGATGGCAGGGACAAAAGCTTCCTCGATCTTCCCTCATGGCACATCCCCTCCTCTCTGCTGGGCTCTGGAGGACATGCTCAGGGAGTCAAGAGGGAGAGAACAAATAAAAATGGCAAGTGCTTCCCCGTGGGGTGGGCACTGCTGAGTTTACACTGGCAGGGCTGTTCACTGCTTCCTCTCCGACTGAAACACAGGCAGTGGAAACACAGGCACCCGTTTATACCTGCAAACAACCCAGGTGTGCTCCTGCACAGCTTCCCTCTCTTCCTGACCCAGCTCCTCCACTCCTGACTGAAAGAAAGAAATCCTGTCACCCCCAAACTCAGCTCTGTCAGGGTTGTGTAACTTGCCCTGTCCCTGCCTAGTGTGGGAGCGCAGTGGGCAGGGACCGCCTCTCTCTTCACACCTTCAGCCCCTTTGAGCTCTTCATGCTTTTGTGCCTTTCACACTGTTGGCCTCTTCTGGGCAAGGATTTGGGTTTACAACCTGCTCACAGCTCCCAAGGTCCTGTCTGCCTGTGCAGGAATGTTCAACAAAACGAGCTGGAAGCTTTAGTTTGGCTGCAGCACAGCAGGAGAGAGCACTCAATCCCTTTGACTTAAGGGCTTCTTCTGTACTTGAGGGTTTCTTCAGTAATGACTCACTTTGTACAAGGAAATGTTAAAAACTGAGGGTGGAATTTGTAACACAAGTGTGTGAGAATTTCTTTATTGTCAGCTAAGCAAAAACAGCATAAAAATTAGCTGTGAAGTGGCCTCTAAGTGAAAAACTCATCACATCTCCATCAGCCCAGCAGAAGTAGAGTGCAAATGGGTTTGTGTCAAGAATACAAATGGTTTTATTTCAGGAGTTTTGATTGAATTAAATAGAAGTTCAAATTATCCTGCAATTGAATTAACTGAATGTCACTGTATTTCTCACACATTTAATAAAGATTTTAAAGAGCACTTACAGCAGAGTTTGGTGTCCTCGGGGCTGCATGAACGATGAGTGATTTGTCCTTTTCCATGAAGTGCCTTTTGAGGCATCTCACACCGGTTGTGTGACACTCTCCCTACCAACCAACAAAGCATGTGTGCACTCAGAAAAGGACTGAAATCCCTCAAGTTTTTGCCCCTTCGAAACTACAAACTAAATGACACAGCAGGAGGAAGAGGTCACCTGCAGAATCGCGTTCAAAGTGTAGTCCAAGAAAATCAGCACAAGGGAGTAAAAGACCATTTGGACTGCTGTGAATCCAGGTGCACATCCCTGCACTGCGGAGCTGTTGTGTCCCTTCGGGGTGGATACAGGGATGTCACTGGTGGTGACAGGCTGTTCTCAGGGGCTGTGCTGCTCAGTCACACCATGTCTTGTATTACACCTGCAGTGCACACACCCCAAATGTTTTACTTGGGGTTTTATTTTTCACTTGATCTGGTGGCTCAAAGTCCAGCTCCTGAAACAACCACCCCAGTTCTGCTGATACCATCCCTGTTACCTGCTGCAGCCAGAGACTGGCTGTTAGAGGCAAAGCTTTTTGGTGGATTTCTTTGACTGTGGACACTGCCAAAAACACCCCACTGGATGCTGGCCCCGTGGTGTGTCCGTGGAAGTGCCATCTGTCCCACAGCAGAGCAGACATGCACATGCTCAGGGCAGAGCACGAGCTCAGCTGCCCTCTGAGGTTTCCTTGCCAGCTTAGCTTCACCTCTCTAGGAGTCCATCCAGGAACTCCCCGGGGCATTCCTCCTCTCTCAGGGCTTTGTGTCAACCTGCATTTCCTTCATCCTCTCTCTTTGTGTCTTTCCTCCTCTCACCCAGCTTGCCAGGAAGAGACTCACAGGAGTGACACTGTGCGACCTCATCTTTCTCAGCCAGCAATGCTGGCCTGGAAACTCTTCTGCCTGCAGATTTGCTCCATACTTCTCCAACCCTCTGCTCATGCTGCTTTCCTCTCACCAGTTCCTCTGTTTGCTTAGCACTTTGTCAGTGGAGCTCCTTCTGCCTGTGCTGAGCTGTGCTTTGCTGCTCTCAGGCCACGGCCAGGTCCCACGGCTCCCACACATCCCTGTGCTGGTGCCACACTCTCTCCTGCTGGTGATCACATATGCTCTGCTCCCAAAATGGAAGGATCCCACCTTTTTTACAGCCCAAAATAAACCTGAGGGAAAGGGACACTTGGGTGAGAGTCTGTGTCAGCTGCTCTGTGCATCAGAGTGATCTCGTCAGATTTGTGTTGTGGAGTGAAACATGGAGATCTCTTCTCACCCCTTAACTCTGCCAGAAATCCTATGGGGCCTCCAGCAAAACACTGAGTGTCTTCATCCTTAGATCATCGAATTACAGAACCAGGGAATAGTTTGGATAGAAAGGGACCCTAAAGCTCATCCTGCTCCACCCTCTGCCACGCGCAGGGGCACCTCCCACTGGCCCAGGCTGCTCCAAGCCCCATTGAGCCTGGCCTTGGACACTGCCAGAGATGGGGCAGCCACCGCTTCTTTGGGCAGCCTGTGCCAGGGCCTCTCCACTCCCACAGGGAAGAATTACTTCCTAATATCTCATCTTACCCTTTTCTCTGTCAATTTAAAACCATTTCCCCTTTTCCTGTCACTACCTGGCTGTATAAAAAAATCCTCCTTCCTCTTTTTCCAAAGAGACATCTGCAGACTTATGGGAGAACCTAACATTTTCCCAGAGCCTCCTGGCTGATCCTAGTCCTTTGAATGTACTTCTTGCACCCTGGTACCTGTTTGCAGCTCCAAATCTTCCCGTGTAGTATTGGGAAAAAGCAGCTCCCTTATGCCTTGGATAGAGCTGAGTCTCACACTGAGATTATTCCCAGAGGTATGGGAAGACTCAGATGTTCTCTGGAAATCAGAGAACATAGGATATGCAGAGATCACCTTTGCTAGCAGGCAAATGTTGAGGTGAAAGCAGAGTTCAATCATTACAATGCAAATATTGTCAGTACAGGTTTAAAGACAGAAAAATTAAGCATTTGAGCAGAGCTTTAAATGAACTCCAGTTGTTTCATGTGGTCAATGAGCTGATGGGACACTCAGAGTCGGGGCAGAGAAACAGTATTTTTAAAAAATTCCAGTCTTTGACATGTCCAAAAAAGCATCCTGGGTTAGGGACAGGTATAATTTCACATCCCCAAAGCTCCTCTGGGATTCTGGTGCTCCCTTATAGTGGTTTGCTCTGACACATAGGTCTCCTATGGATGGTTCCACCTGATTTTCTGGCCGTAGTGGCCTCTGTGTGTGATAACCTGGACTTGACCAGATGGTTCAGAGTCCCTGTGTGGAGAGAGGGCTCAGCTCTGTCCTGGACTTTGTCATATGTAACCTGAAAATGTCCCTCTAGGATCAAGGCTGAGATGTTCTGAGAGCCAAAAAGGTGCTGGAGGAACAGTGACCCTGGCTTGTATTTTAACTCAAGGAAAAATGTCGCCGAGAATCACATTTATTCTTTTCCCTGACTTTTCTGTTGAGGATATGAATGGTCTGGGAGAGATGAGACCCCTCCCTGTGTGTCTGTGCAGTGCCTCACCTCGTGCCCTAGGCCTGGCACACATGGCTGGCACTAAAGTAAACCTTGGCCACCCTCAGTGCTTTGCTGAGTATTCCTGCCCTGCAGAGCTCTTCAGGTTTGCTGAACCTGACCTTCCCTGGGTGACTGCATTATTTTTCTAAGCACTGAGACCCTGTTCTGTACCTGGCAGTGACGTTCTTGCCTCTATGCAGGTCCCACCACCTGCCCATTTACCAAATGCCCAGACAGACAACCTGTCCTGCACTTCCTCACAACAGCAAAACACTTATGACTGACAAGGTGACAAGGGATGGCTTGGGTTTGTAGAACCTACAGGCACACCCTGAGTGAAGTAATTTAAACAAATGTTCCTGCAGATCTCTCATCTTGTCCTTTCAGCCCTCTGGACCAAGCCTTTTCTTGAACACTTGGTTCATTACCACTGCCATGACTGAAGAGCAGCTCTGTGAGATCATTTTAATAGCTTCTTGTTGCTGCTAGAAAGAAAGGGAACAATTAGTCTCCTTGGCCAATAAGAACAGAAGGTGTTACTTGACAGCAGATAAAATTTTAAGACTTGAAAATACAAACACGACAGTCAGTGAATGAAGATTTAGGCACCAGAGAAATCCTGCAGACGGTCAAGAAGCTCACAGCATCAAAGAGGCAGGTGAAAATGGACCTATGGAAATATGACAGGCTAAAAATATTAAAGGCAGATGATTGAATGGAAAACCCAACTAGCATGCTTCCTGTGGGTAGCAGGTCTCTTTTCCCTACACCATTCTTTTTCCTGGATGACTCACTACAAAGTCCTTGTCCCAGTTTCCCCTGGTCTCTACTAGAGGCACCTTACAGGCTGGAGGACTCACAGACCTGTCACAGCACTGCAAATCGTTAGAAACCTAATTCTCATGGTTCATGTACAAGGGCCAGGCAGCCCTCCTGGGAGCAGAGGTAATTAAATTTTGCTCAGTCATGCAGGTAGAGAAGGAGCTTCTGAAAATCCTGCCTCTTGTCCTTGCATGTCTTCGTAATGCACTCCGTGGCAGCTGGCTTGGCCTCTCCAGAATGCACGAGCTGGAAATGCACTCCTGCAGAGTACTGGAGCAGCTGAGGACACTCTTTAGGCTTCAGATGGTCTGTGTGGTTTCCCTCCTCAGTAAAAAGGTGTCATAGAATCACAGAATCACAGGATGGTTTGGGTTGGAAGGAATTTTAAAGGTCATCTTGTTCCAACCCTTCTGGGCAGGGACACTTCCCCCTAGACCAGGTTATCTCCTGGCAAAGCCACCACCAGCACAGTCCCCTCAGAGAAAGAAAACTTCATTTGTTAAAGGAAAACATCTCATTCTGTTTCTACAGTTTCTTCACTCACCAAATCTGCACCAAATCCCTTCTGCAGACATGAAGGCCTGTACCCTACACCCTCACCAAAGAGGCCAAAGAGTGACAGCAGCACAGGCAGCACCCATCACCCCTTTGGCAGCAACTGGCTGTGACAGATCTCCTTTGCTGTGTGCAGGACATGCAGCTCTAGCTGAAATGAGGGAACCAGGACAGTGCAAGCTCAGCCTCCTGCTCTGGACAGTGTCATGAGTGGAGCTAAACCTCACCTCCCTGTGACTCCAGGTACAGAGGACACAGTCCCACAAAAGTCACCAGCAGTGTCAGTAATGAAAACAGAGAGCTCTGACATCCAGTTCATTGTAGAGAACAAAAGAGTGTCCCCTACAGGTTGGACTCCTTGACTCTGTCTTACACAGGAGAAACTGAGGCACAGAACTGTGACATAACCTCTCAGGGCTGAGGACAGAGAGCTGGTCTCAGTTCAGCACTCTGTCCAAGGCCAGCACTGGATCCATCACACAGACTTGAGAGCTCTAATCCCCATCACACTCACCTCTTGCACCTGCAGGACGTTTTCTCCCTAGCCCCTCATCTTTGGTGATGCTGTCCCTTTCTCATTCACAGTCCTCCAGCCAAAACATTCCCTTCCTAGCATGGGTGAGTTCACCAGTGGGTTCACTCTGTGCCTCCTAGGAAAAAGGCAACTCTTTTCCATGGAGAAAAAGAAGTACAGAGGAAGAGGCCTGAAGGTGAAAACCCCCTGCCCGAAAGAATCAAGACTTGTGGAAGGATCACAATCCCTCAGTCTCAGTGGGTTTGGGAGGGGAGCAGAGACTGATGCAGAGGAGTGCTGCCAAATGCCCCCTTACACGCAGGGCACGTGTGGTGCTCCAGGATCTGGTCCTGAGAGCGGCTCTGAGATCCCCACGGGTGTCACCACAACCCTTTGTTACTGCACAAACTCTTTTACAGGCCCATTCCACCATCTAGTGGAGATCTCCGAGAGGACAGAGTGCAGCAAGGCGAGAAGGCAAGAGCTGCCACAGGACATGAAACCATGGGACAGCTAAAACTGGAAATGACCTCCAAGATCATCAAGTGCGACCTCTGCCTGAATCCCACCATGTTCCCAAATCTTATCATGAAGTGGCACGGTTACTCATTTTTTGAACGCTTCCAGGGACAGTGTCTCCACCACTGCTCTGAGCATCCTGTGTCAATGCCTGACCACTCTTTCAGTGAAGAAATTTGCCCTAATACCCAACCCGAACCTCCTCTGGCACAAACTGAGGCCATTTCCCCTTGTTCTGTCACTCATCCCCTCAGCTGCTCCTCATCAGATTTGTGCTCCAGAGCAGGGTACGTGTAGGAACAGCTCTCCTTCCTACAATATTTTGTATCTGATTCAAGATCTGCCCAGATCCTTTGGTTGCTCAGGGCAACAGATGTGTTTACTTTGCACTTTGATGAAAACTTGATCAAGTTCAGAGCTCAAGCGTAGACTTGTAAAAGAGTTTGAACATTTTACACAAACCCTGATTAATCCTGCAAATGGAGACCTCAAGGAGCCAGACAGAAGGCTCACACATCCTGCTGTGTGGAAGTGGGATTGGACAGTACTTGACACTTGCCAGTGATTCCACATCACCCCTGTGAAGTTTATATGAATCATGAGGCGAAACCCAGTGATCAGCACACAGTGGAAACCAAACACAGAACAGTTTCCCCTATGTGTTCCAAGGCCTGGCTAGCACTGGATCCTGGTTTAATACACATGATGATGAGATGTGGTTAGGAAAACCTAAAAATGGGGATTTTAACAGTCACCTCTATAAAAGGAATCCAGCATCCTACATCAAACAGTACACATCTGCATTACTAAGAAAGAACTTCCACCCCAAACCACTGAAGAAGCCTTCCAGAAGACATTTGCATCACAGCAGGAACTATTTCATCACTACTTCAGCAGCCATAGAGTAAGAACTGAGGGTGAATCTGGAGTAGGGCAGAAGGCAATCAGCCTCATGCCTTGATTTTTAGTTGTCTGCAATATTGTGTACTTTAAAATCAGCCAAGGCTGTGACTGTCCTGACTTGAATAACTGTATGTATATACCATACATACTGTGTAATTTATTATTATCACTGTCACTAATATTATATTATTGTAACAACACAATAAGCCTTTTCCTTTACAAATAGTTCCCCTAAATTACAAGGAAGTTCAAGTGAGTGTTTCAGGATTCCAGTCTATTCATTCCTTGCATAATCCCAGTAACACATTAACATTCCCCAGAGCTATGCCAGTCCTCCCAGCAATGTTTTCCAGTTAATTTGTTTTGTTGTGAATCAAATCGTGTTAAATAAACAGAGCAGATCCATTTCATCTCATTTCACATTTCTGAAAGGAAAATATTCAGTCTGTATTTTACTGAGAGCTGAGAACAAGGCACTGTGAGGGCAAAATTTACTGAGGGCAAAATCCAGGGTGAAAACCCCACATACCTTCACCCACTTCTGCAAAAAGCTGATGTAATTTTGCATAACTGGAGATATTTGTGATCTGACTTTTCTGGGTCACTGTTATTCCACACCATTTAGTGTTCACAATAGCTCCCACCGAGCGCAGCTCTCCCCTGAGCACCACGGGATGTCCAACCCCTGAGGCCTTTAATGAGGCCCTGAGACAAGGATTTGTGTGTCCTCAAGTGAATACTCACATCGAGGTTCCACACATCTCCACAAGAACGGGCTTCCCTTCAGCTACAAGACACGCGGTTTGTGCCCCTCTCGTGAAACGGGAGAAGCTGGGATGTCCAAAGGCAGTGCTGGCAGGGCTCAGCCTCCCTGTGCCTTATCAGGGTGTGCCACCAGGCAGGGACAGTGACAGCCCGAGCACACACCGCCCCAGCCTGCTGTCACCCATCTCACTGCCGCCAGACCCGCCACTCTGCACAAAAGGTGCTGCAAATGGGGCGTGTTTCCCGCTTAGGAGCTACTCGTAGCACAGTAGCAAACAAGAAGAGTCCTTCGCGGAGGAAGGAATCAGCATGGCCAGGTAACTGTGAAAGCAGATGGCTCCTGCGAGAGGGCAGCAGGCGCTGCACTCCTGTGCTGGGTCACCGTGTGCCGGCAGAGAGGGGACAGCCCCAGCGCACGGGAAGGGGAGACGTGTCTGCTCCCAGAGCTGTCAACACCCAGGGGACCATGTCCGTGGGGAAATGTGCTGGCAGGACACAGCGACATCGGAAAACGAGAACAGCAGTGACAGAATCCACCTCAGGCGCAGCTGAGGGAGCTGGAAAGGGGCTCAGCCTGGAGAAAAGGAGGCTCAGGAGAGACCTGGTGGCTCTGCACAAGCCCCTGACAGGAGGGGACAGCCGGGGGGGTCGGGCTGTGCTCCAGGGAACAGGGACAGGAGGAGAGGGAACAGCCTCAGGCTGGATATTGGGAAATTTCTTCACTGAAAGGTAGTCCTGGCTCAGGGCAGTGGTGGAGCCCTCATCCCTGTAAGTGTTCAAGAAAGATGTGGATGTGGTACTTGGGGACATGATGAGGAGGTGTTAAAGTCACAGGTTAGACTAGATGATCATAAATGTCTCCTCTAATCCAGTTTATTCAGCGACTCTCTGACCGTTCCCGCTCTCCGTGAGGCGCTGAGGGGCCGGGGCGGGGCCGAGGGCGGGGCGATCCCAGCTCCGGCCACGTCCCTCCCTCAGGCTCTGGCCCCGCCCCCTGCCCCGCCCCGCGCAGGCGCAGAGGCGCCGCTGGGCCTCATGCGTTTTCCCAGCCGAGCCGGCCGGCAGCGGCGCCGCGCGCGCTCCGCACCTCCCGCCCGCTCCCCCCGCGCGCGCGCTGTCCGCGCGCCCGGCGGCCGCAGGTGAGAGCGGCGGGCGGGACCATCCGGGCAGCGCCGGGGGGGGGGCGGCCGAGCGGGAGCACGCGGAGCCCGCGGGGCTGGCGGGGCCGCACGGGCGGCGCGCGGCCGAGGCTCCGCGCGGCGGTGGCGGGAATTTCTGGCGGGAGGAGCGGGCAGGGCACCGGCCCTCAGCGGCGGGCGGGGGAACGTCCCGGGGGTCGCTGTCAGGAATGTCAGCGCCGGGGAGCGTCCCCCCTCGCAGAGCCCGCGGTGAGGCCGTGCCGGTGTCTGTCCCGTCCAGGCGCGGGACAGATGAAGTACATCCTGGTCACGGGCGGGGTCATCTCGGGCATCGGCAAGGGGATCATCGCCAGCAGCATCGGCACCATCCTCAAGTCCTGCGGGCTGCATGTCACCTCCATCAAGATCGACCCCTACATCAACATCGACGCCGGCACCTTCTCCCCGTACGAGCACGGTGAGTGCCCGGTGTGCCCGGTGCCGGCCGCTCCGGGGCCGGCTCGGCTCGCCCAGACCCGTCTCCTCCGTAGGAGCCTTTGTGCCTGGTCGTGCTGCGGGACCCGCAGGCTGAGGCTGCCGCCACTGCGGGCTGCCTGGTGAGGCTGCTGTGTGCCCAGCCCGCGGCGCTGATGTGCTCTGGCCTGTTCTGGCGCCTGCCTTAAGGGGGTCAGGCCCCACAGCGCTGGTCCTCTCCCTTATAGAAGGCTTTTAGGTCTGTTCGCTACTCCTAAACTTGCTGTGGCAATCAGGGAAGGAGTTTCCTGGTATGGAATTCTTCCACGTGCCTGACATGTGCACTTGTGCCTGTTTTGTGCCTGCAGGGGAGGTGTTTGTGCTGGATGATGGAGGGGAGGTGGACCTGGACCTTGGGAACTACGAGCGCTTCCTCGACATCCGACTCACCAAAGACAACAACCTGACCACTGGGAAGATCTACCAGTACGTCATTAACAAGGAGAGGAAGGGAGATTATCTTGGCAAAACTGTCCAAGGTGATGCAAAGCTTCTTTCATGTATTTCAGTCCTGGCTGGATGCTTTTGCCTTTCACCTTCATTTGAGGCTCTGCAGCATCCTGCTTGTGTTTGGACTGTGCTGAACTTGGGTCTGGCTGTCTAATGTACCCAGTGATAAATGTGAACAGACTTCAGGCCAATACATTTCGGGGTTGTTTTTTGGCTGGTTCGAATCGTTAATGCTTCTGTTAACTCATGTCATTAGGAAACCCAAAAGGTTTGTGAGTATCAGATCAGTCTCTTCCCTTTTTAACCACTCAGCACAGCTGGTTGACATCAGGGCTTTTACAGACAGTTAAAAACAGAGTAACTTTCTCTGCTTAGAGCAAAGAACAGTTTGTGCTTGAATCTTTCAGCTTAAAGGAAGTGTTGCTTACATGTGTTTAAATTAAGGCAGGGTTCCATTTCCTGCCAAGGCACTTGAAAATCACAGCCAAGAATAATCACTTTAAAAATGCATAGCTCTTTAAAGACACAAATTCCTGCTCAAGCCCTGTGGGAAGCACTGGCTAGTGATTGTCAGTAATTTGCTCTATAATGAGTTAAGAGGGAGAAACGAGTGTGGGGGCTTTAACCCTTGCCTGGGTTTCTTTTCCAGTTGTTCCCCACATCACAGATGCCATACAGGAATGGGTAATGAGGCAGGCACGGATTCCTGTGGATGAAGATGGCATTGAGCCCCAAGTTTGTGTGATTGAGGTTTGTAACTTTTAAAAAAAGTAGGTGGTTTTGTTTCTTGTGTGCAGTAAACTGATCTATGTACATAGATGAACATTTCTGTAAAGAAATACGCAAACTTTTATTGTTATTGAATGGGTTAAAAATTCCCCTGGTTAACTTCACTTACTCTAATGTCTTTAATTGCAACCTGCAGCTGCCTCATGAGGGGCAGGACCCCAGGGAACAGCTGGAGCTGTGTCAGGGGGAGATTTAGGCTGGAGATCAGGGAAAAGTTCTTTTTCCAGAGGGTGCTGGGCACTGCCCAGGCTGGGATTGTTGGGGTGTCTGTGCAGGCCCTAGGGTTGGAATCAGTGAGTCCCTTCCGGCTCAGGATATTCTGTGAATTAACCTACATAATTAATTTTTTAGCTCTTAATATGCTAGTCTGAGTTAACTGTGCTGTGCCCTCTTCTCCCTCGGTGGATGGAAGGAGGGGAGGTAAATCCCCCTCTGGAAACAGTTGTCTTTCCTCCTGGAAGTGAGCAGCTCAAGCGCAGACATGGGACAGGGAATGGCACAAGTTGGTGGTGGCGGTTTCCAGTGTGTTTATGGAAGATTGTGCAGCCAAAAGGAGATGGAGCAGGGTGAAGGTTGCTGAGCTGGGTGCTGGCATTTGCTAACACAGGAGAGGGAGCTTGTCACAGAGCCCAGGTCGTGGTGACTTGGACTCTCTCTGTAGCTTGGCTGCCAATTTCTGTGCCAGGATCACAAGCCCAGATCTGAAGTACCAAGGAGGTGCTGTCTAACAGGGCCTGGGAGGCTCCAAGTATGGTCCTGTACCTGTTCCTGCGTGTGTCCACTCTACACAGTTCCTAAAGCTTAACAGGAATTTTGCTTCTCAGTGCCACCTAATGTTCATAAGTCATAATTCTCACATCTAAGTCTTTTCTCTGTAGAGAAAATAGAGGTCAAGCTGATGTCTCTGGAGAGATGCTGCCCATAGAGGAAGCTGATTTTCTTGAGGCTTTTTGATTTGTGGGGGAATTATGAAGGTAGAATAGTACCTTGAGTGGATTGCAGGCTGTGAAAGCAGTGCATACAACTGGTAAATCCTGGTGTTGTGAGTGGAATAGAGTCACAGAAGATCCTGAATTGGAAGGGACCCACCAGGATCACCCAGTCCACCCCTGTCCCTGCCCAGGCCCCCACCAACCCCAGCCTGTCACCTCTGGTGTCCAAAGGCTCCTGGAGCTCTGGCAGCCTCGGGGCCGTGCCCATTCCCTGGGGAGCCTGGGCAGTGCCCAGCACCTCTGGGGGAAGAACCTTTCCCTGCTCTGCAGCCTGAGCCTGCCCTGGCCCAGCTCCAGCCCTGCCCTGGCTGCTGTCCCTGGCCCAGAGCAGGGACTGGAGCTGCCCCTCGGGAGGAGCTGTGTTGGTGTTGATGCTCCTTTAGGCAATCAGAGGGATGTGCTGGGGAGGTGTTTGTGTGTTGTGACGTACGTTTTCATGTCTTTAGTGTACACCAGGTGCTGTTTTAGCTTTAATCCCCTCTGTCTGTGTGTCCCCAGCTCGGGGGCACCGTGGGTGACATCGAGAGCATGCCCTTCATCGAGGCCTTCCGCCAGTTCCAGTTCAAAGCCAAGAGAGAGAATTTCTGTAACATTCACGTCAGTCTGGTTCCCCAGGTAAGGAGATAGGTAGTCAGAGTCTTCATCAGTCCCAAATTTCCTAAATAGATGTTTCTGAAATGCTGTATCTCTTAAGTGTTGTTACTTTTGTGTGTCTGTGCATATATAAACTTCTGGCAGAAATGCAGAGATTATGTGCTTATGTATTTAAATAAGTTTTACAGGAATTGAACAGGAACTTTTCAAAGGGTGTAAACGTGTAATAAAAGCTTGGGAGTTGCAGAAATGCAGCATGAGCATTCCTTGTGTCAGACTGAACTGGGCTTGACAGAGCAAATTGATAATTATGGAGTGAAGCTGAATCTTTGTTCTCTTCTCCCTTTTCCCCCTTCTCTCCAGGCCAGGTGATTTACAGATTAAAATTAGAAATACAAGACATTGGGTATTTGGAGGGAGCAGTGGCTAAGCCTTAGGCTCTCTGTCCATCTCCCTCCTGCACTCCAGTGGGCAGATTGGAACTTGTTGCTTTCAGTCCTGGGGATTAAAATGGGCTGCATGAGGTTCATGTGGATTGTCCAAGAACTGAGTTAAAGTTTTTGTGAGATGGCTGAGAGTCCTGATTAACCTGCTGAATCATTGCTGCTTACCACAATCTGACACCCCAACTGCTCTTCTCTGACCAGCCAAGCTCCACAGGGGAGCAGAAGACCAAACCCACCCAGAACAGTGTTCGTGAGCTCAGGGGTCTTGGCCTCTCACCAGATCTGGTAAGGTTTGTGTTGTATGGCTGTGAATCTAAAAATCTGGCATGTTGCAACAGCAGTCTTGTCTAAGTAATGCTTAAATTGAGAGCTCTTTCATAGTGGTGATAAATAAGGAAAAGAAATGGAATAGTGGTTTTTTTTTCCTCAAATCACAGAGACTGCACAAAGACAGCTCTTTTTAGAGGTTTCTTTTATGAATGCCTGAGTATTTCTGTTCTGTGTCACCCCCCTGATGTTGCTGCTCTGTTAGATTGTTTGCAGGTGCTCCACTCCACTGGATACCTCAGTGAAAGAGAAGATTTCCATGTTCTGTCATGTTGAACCAGAACAGGTGAGGATTGCTGTCTGTGCTTCCCTGCAGTAAATACTGGAGCTGTTTGTCAGACACTGAGGGGAGTTTTGTCTGAGTGCAGCAGTTCTAGCTCTGTTCTTTTGGTAGCTGCATAATTCATTTTCTGCTTTCTCTTACCTCCCTTCCTGACACATGGACCTGTTGCTAAACCAGTTCTTTTTGTGCCAGCACCTAGGTTTTCTTGTAAGGTGATTGGTGTAAGTTTAGAGAATTTTATGGACTCTGAGGTGATTTCTGAATCACTGTTTTGACTTTAATTATACTTCCACATTCCTTCTGTGAACATAAAACTATGAGATTTTCCAGTATTTAGAGGTGAAAAGATTGCCCAAAATTAAAGGATAGATGACTGTACATACACTGCTCTTTTCACAATATTAATTCTTCTGCCCAAGAATTCTTGAGGAGAGATTTCACAGAGGTTAAAATGGTGTTAGGGAGAAACATTGCTTCACTTGAAGGTTGTGATATGCACAGATCTCATGTTTGCACGATTCTTTCTTTACTGAGACTCATAACACATTCTAAGGTGGACCTTGGAAAATAGTTACAAGTATTTATGCTTTTAGCCCTTTTCAATCCAGCTGGAGCTTGAAAAAATGTTGTCTTTTTCTGAAAGACTGAGTATAACTTCACAATTCCAAGTTCTGTCAAGTAATTTTTATTAATCTGCTCTACAGCAAGACTAAACTTGAGTCCTGCAATTTCAAGCATTTCACTGCTGTGCTTATATGCAGTATAATGGCAATAATGTTGATGTGTCATCATTAAAATATCTGCCTCCTGTTTGCCAGGAATTCAGAATAAGTTGGCTCTTGTCTCCCTTTCCAGGCAGTTTTGTGCAGTTCTATGTAGTTTCTGCTCTGGCTGCTGTTGCACTTGGATTGAGAAGTAAACAGCACTTAGGGTACAAGAGAAAAGTGTGCAGCCAAGGAGGTTGGACTGGTGCAGTGTTGAACTCTGCTTTCATTTGAGTCAGTAGAAATAGGGATTTTAAAAAGTGTTGCCAGTGTATTTTGGATCCTTAAAGTACAGGTTCATTATTAGTGGACAGGGGACAGTTGTCCTGAGCCATCTTTTCCCATTTCAGTGAACTAGAACTGTTGATGCAGATTTTCCTCCTTGACCTGAGAATTCTTTGCATGTAACTGTGTAATCCTAAATTTGAAGAGGGGCACCATGTAAAGTGTATTGCTGTACTGGGGTCACAGATTCCCTGGGTTTCAGTCAGACTGGGAGCCCTGGTTAGGAAGGACAGTGGTGGGAAGGGAGAAACTTTGCCTGTGGCAGTTTGGCTGCAGCTTCACTTGGGATTCTGTGTCACAGGAGCCTCTCTGGAGTGTTCTTTGAACTTTGCTGTGTGCTGCTCACATAACGTGCTGCTGCTGGCTTACTGTGTCACAGCACTTCCAAGGGGCTCCAGGGAGCAGGAATGCCTTGGAAGTGCTGAAGAATGGCTTTTTCAAGCATAAGGAAACCAATATTAAGCTACTGATATGTTATTCAGCATGTTACTGGAAGTTTAGGTGGTTGTATGGTTTTCTGCTGGAGACAGGAACACTGGATATCTGAGTGAAAATGAGTGTGTGGCACTGGATGCCTGTGTTTTAATGACACCCTTCTTTCATGAACAGGTCATTTGTGTTCATGATGTCTCCTCTATCTACCGGGTTCCTCTGTTGTTAGAGGAGCAGGGAGTTGTGGATTACTTCAGGCACAGGCTGGACCTTCCCATCGAGAGGCAGCCCAGGAGGATGCTCATGAAGTGGAAGGAGATGGCTGACAGGTGAGCTGCACTGCTGGGCACACTGCAGGATTGCTTTCTGTTCTTGCTTGTTGGTTGTGTGAGGTGGTGAGTGTCATTTCCTGTTCCTTGAGGGTTCTTCAACACGTTCACGTTGTTTTTTTTTCCTTTTTCTCAGAGCCCCAAAAAGTTTTCTCAAACCCTTCCAAACTCTGAGTGTTTCCAAGGTGGGGGACCCACAGCTGCTGTAGACAGCCTGTGCCAGTGCCTCACCACTCTCATTGTACAAAATTTCATCCTTGTATCTGGCCTAAATCTCCCTTCTTTTAGATTAAAACCATCACCACTTGTCCTGGCACAACAGACCCTACTAAAAAGTCTGTCCCCATGTTTCTCATAAATCCTCTTACTGGAAGGTTGCCATAAAGTCTCCCTGGAGCTTTTTCTTCTTGAGGCTGAATCACCCCAATTCCATCAGCCTTTTTCCATAAAATCCTGTGAGATAAACTTAGTGAGATCCTTATCTTATGTTGGAAGTGTACTGTCTGAGTCAAACCCAGCTTGAAGTAATTAAAAGCTGGACAGCTCTGCCCTCCCTTTTTGTAAAAAAAACCTCTCAGTAACATTACAAAGTGTTGAAATCCTTTTGTAGCTATATAGAGATGTCAGGAGTGTCAATAAAGAATATTTCTGAGTTTGCTTTCAGGCAAGTGAGACATGTGTTTGGTGCCTGTTCTGAGACTCCTTGGACACTGTTTTTTTTTTCTTGTGAGGAACAGACTCAATGTTCATGAGGGAATAGTGGATGGAGTCTTCTCAGAAAGGGCGTGAATGTCAGCTAGGCCTTAAATACTGTTCTTATATAAAATACTGTAAAATTTGTTCTTAAATTAATTTTCAAGATCTAGATGCTTTTCTTTATTTCTGTGCCAGCCCTGTCAATAACATTTCCTTTTGATGGGGAAAGCCCTTGGTCACCAGCTGGGCTGAAGGTATTTAGCAATTCTGAGAGAAACTTTCAACAAACTCTTGCCTGTAGGCAGGAGTGCTGTGTGAATCCCATGCTGCCAGGTGCTGGGGCTTGAAAGTGTGGGCAGCAACAGCCTGAGGACTCCAGAAATGCTTTCTGTGTTTGTAGCTGCTGATATGAATCCATCAGCAGTGTGGGAAGTTACTGTGCTGCACAAACATGTGCCAAGCTGTGCTTTGATCTTCTCCTAGGACTTCACTGCAGCCTTTGAATCTAAGGCAGCTTCCTGAAAAGGCAGTTTGGATCTGCTCAGAATGGCTTTTCATCATCAGGGGAGATGAGTTAATTTATATATGTGGCTTTGTGCAACTGTTTTCCTCAGTCATTGTTTGGGTTTTGATCTCGCTTTGATGTTTCTAAATCGTAATTATTGTGGAAGGTCACTCTTCCAAAGATGTCAGCTCTGTTGGACAGACAGGAGAGCACACAGCTGTTTGTTCCTTGGAAAGCTGAACAGAATGGAAGTGATTCCCATCCCTCTCCTGTTCCTGCTGGGATAATAAATAACCTGTGTGTTCCGTAGGTACGACCGTCTACTTGAGACATGTTCCATTGCACTGGTGGGCAAATACACCAAGTTTTCTGACTCCTATGCCTCTGTCATCAAAGCCCTGGAGCACTCTGCCCTGGCCATCAACCACAAACTTGACATTAAGGTAGGGATGGCTCTGTGTGTGGGGAAAAAACTCCCCCCTGTCCTACTCCCACCTACAGTGCTGCCCATCCTAATGCAGATTTTCACAAACCTACAGACAGGAAGGGAGAAGTGATTCAAGCCAGTGAACATCCCAATTGTCCTTGCAGCAAAACAGCTGCATTAAAACAGCTGTTACTAGGGCATAAACCAGCTTCAGAGCAAACCAGCCTCTCCTCCTGTGAGCTGTATGAGATGTCTGGAGTGGGTGGAAACTCCTCAGTGCTGAGCTGTGACAGTGGTAGATGGGTTGGAGGAGGGCACTCTGCTTTAATTTCTCTGACACTTGTTGCAAGTGATCCTTTTTGGGGGTTGTTGCTGTTAACCTTGTGGCATTCAGGTTTTATGATGCCCCTGCCTCAGGCTTCATTAAGGTTTTCATGCTGTTTTGGCTGCAGTGATGCTTTTAGGGGTCTTGGTCATAGCTGGATGCTCTGAAGATGTCAAATATCTACCCATTGCCAGAAATTTTATTTTTGTTTCAATAGACCTCTAAACATCCAGCAGTTTCATGATGTCAGTGAGTCATGGGATTAGGTGGTTGCTTTTTAACAGTACTGATCTAGGTCAGGGTTTCCTTTCAACTTCCAGAATCAGTAGAGGTGAAAATTAACAAAACGAGTGAGACTGGTCAAGTGCAAACCCTGTGGGTATTCCCTGGCACAGCTCTGTGTGACACAGCTCTGTGTGAGTGAGCTCTGTGAGCCTTGTGCACTGAGTAGCTGTAGTTAAAGAGCTGATAGGTTGTTCTGCAACTTCCAAGAAGCAAACAAACAAAAAAAGAAGGACAAAATAGTTCTTTTAAAGGATTAGCAGCCTGCCAGAATGTCCAGAAGTTCAGAGGTACTGGAGATGAGAAAATGGAAAAATTGCAGGGTTTGTTTCCATTGTCATAACGCCCTTTAATTACAGCAGCCTGTGTTTCACCATATCCTATTTCTTCTTCAGTGCCTCTTGAAGAAGATGTTTATTTGATGAGAGAGGGATAGTTCTTTTTCCTCTCTGTGCAGTGGTTTGTGTCTGCACAGCCCCATGTTCCCACCTTGCTGTGCTTTATTCACACCTCACATTGAACATCACAGCCTCAGGGGCTTGGTGTAAGTCACAGCAGAGCTGCAGAGAGGGCAGGACAGAGAAATCATGGGTCTGTTTGTGCACCAAGAGCAGCGTGGTGAGGAGAGTCGTTTTGTTGGCCAACAGATGGGAAATCAGCCCAGGAAAAAACCTGAAGTATCCACTAGGAAACAAATCCAGGAGGAATGATGCTGTCTTAATTTAATAAGAATTCAGGAGGTCCTGTACACTCTTTGTGGCAGTATGTCATAATCTTTTTCTTTGGATTTCTTCCCAGTACATCGACTCTGCTGACTTGGAGCCAGACACTCTGCAGGAGGAGCCTGTGAGGTACCACGAGGCCTGGCAGAAGCTCTGTGGTGCTGAGTAAGTTCTGCTGTGGCCCTTTCCTTGGAGAATGTGTGATGAACCTGCTGCTGCTGACAGCTTTGCAATCAAGGGGCCTCACTGGAGACTTGTCAGCACACTCTGACAAGGCCCCAAACACCTCTGGGGGCATTTAGGATAAGATGTTAAAAGGAGAATTGTTAAATAAGTGAGGGAGGCGGTGAAAGGCATCAGTGGGGGAAATGATCCTGCTGGTGAGGAATGCACATCTGCAGGAGCAGGTGGAAACAGTGAGGGAAAATCAGGAGGAAGGAAAGGGTCTGGTGAAGGCTGTTAAAGCCAGGGTGAGAATGGAGGGTGTAAACGGGGTAACAAGTTCTTCAGAAATAAAGTGTGAGAGAAGGAAAAGCATTAGTATCAAAGGAATGCCAAGAGTTGGTACAAAACCAAGAACAAGTGGGGTCTGTTACCCCTCAGGGTGGCAGGATTTGAGTGAGATCAGAAGAAGGAACTTCCTGCAGAGTTTGGTGTTAGCACAAGCTGACATTGTAGCCAGAGACTTCCTCAGCATGGGCCTGGCTGGGTGATGTGTTTGCAGACATGTTTGGTGCAGGGTGTGTGAGCCCCACAGCATGAAGCATTTCAGTATGGTAACCTGCAAAATATTTGGGATGTCCCTTTGGGAATGTAAAATTGGCATTTATAAAATCTTTCCCTGTAAACTCCTCTTTATGTGACAGCTCATGTGAAGTCATGTGGAAACTGCTGCAGCCAGGCCTTGCCAAGTGGCTACTGCAGAGCCCTTTTCAGGGGAGAGGTCTTGTAAAAACATGATTTTAGGGGAGGGAGGTGATATGTGTGGTTTGGGTGTGTGGTTTTGGGGCTGAATGGAATCTTTTCATCCTCATGCAGTGGAGTTCTGGTTCCTGGTGGATTTGGTGTTCGAGGGACAGAAGGCAAAATTCAAGCCATTTCCTGGGCAAGAAAACAGAAAAAACCCTTCTTAGGTGAGAAATGTGTTTCATCCATAGGAAGAAATCAAGCAAAGGGGAAAGGAGGTTGATGAACAGCCTGACTGGTGTGCAGCAGGAGCTCCCCTGATTTTCCCTGTGTGTGGGATGAGCAGTTCTGCAGCAGTTGTCTGAGGAAGGCAGTGATCTGTGCTCAGCTGAGCTGGGAGTGCAGCCTCATCCCTGGTTAGCTCTCAAGTGGCCAGAGTTGGCTGGGATGTGCTGGCAGGGAGTCTGCAGTGAGGGGAGAGCAGTCTGGGGATGTTTCAGGTCGGGCTGTGGTGATCTTGGCACCAAGAAAAGTGTGAGTGCATTTCAGTGAAATGTCTGGTGAGAGACTGAGCTGGTGTGTGAGCAGAGGGCATGGTAATGGGAGAGGGAAGTAAAACTTGTCAGGACTGCAGACCCCT
Organism: Sylvia atricapilla; assembly: GCF_009819655.1. NCBI lineage: Eukaryota > Metazoa > Chordata > Aves > Passeriformes > Sylviidae > Sylvia > Sylvia atricapilla. The sequence goes on from NC_089163.1 coordinate 4,632,863, forward strand.
GCATTTTAGCAAGAGATCTGCCTCATCCAGGTTTTCCTGTGACTCAGGATACTCTGTGAAGGTGTGTGTGCTTTGCAGTGTGGGCTCAGAGGTCCTTGTCCTGACCTGATCCATGTCCTGCCTTTCCCCAGGAGTCTGTTTGGGAATGCAGTTGGCTGTGGTGGAGTTTGCTCGCAGTGTCCTTGGTTGGCAAGGTAATGGCACAAAGCCCTTCCTGCCTTTGGTCATTTCTTGGGTTGCTTGAGTAATACCTGTGATTTTTTTAGATGCCTGTGATTTTAAGTTTTTCATAGGTAGGTTTAATTTTTTTACCTAGGCCTGTAAAAAATCCTTATCTCATTTTGCTAATTCAAAGTAAGAAGAGCATTGTCCTTACCCTATTTAAATAAAAATCAATGGAAAAAGCCATGCTCTATAATGACAGAAAGCTTCCTGTTGCTTAACATGAGGTTCAGCTCCTGAATGAAACACCTTGGTGGCCTATGTGTGCTGGGCATCCCAAATTCCCATCCCAAATTCAGGCAGTGGGAATGGAGCCCACAAAGCAGTTCAGCAGTTGCAGCTCCTTCAGTGAGTGGAGTTTCCTTGTGAGCCCCACTGCTTGAAACGAGCAGGTCCCTGTTAACAGAACTCCCTAAATGAAGTTCTCAGCCTGGCTCTTAATTCTCTGCAGCAGGGAGGGTGGGGAAAAAGGAGTTTCTCAGACCACTCTGCTCCTTTCCCCCTCCCTGCTGTCATTTCTGCATTTGAGGCTGTTGAACACGTGTTTTTCCTGAATGAGGGTGGGTTATCCTAAGGCTGCAGCCTTTGAAATTGATACCAAACAGTGCTGACAGCCCTGTTCCTGCTGCCTGGGCTGCTCTGTGCCTCAAGGGAGGCTCAGCACGGCTGAGGATGAGGAGCAGCTCTCCCTGGGGCAGCTCCTGTAGCTGATGTCATGGTGTGAAGCCACTGGGTGTTTCTGATTGCTGAACATTATATTGCAGATGCCAACTCAACAGAGTTTGACCCCAAAACTTCTCATCCAGTGGTGAGTTTGTGGGGATTTACTTGTGATACCCTTTACTAGACTTGCCTGCACATCCCTGGCCAAGATTGCCAGGAGAAGCTGTGGCTGCCCCTGGATCCCTGGCAGTGTCCCAGGCCAGGCTGGACACTGGGGAGCAGCCTGGGACAGTGGGAGGTGTCCCTGCCATGCCAGGGGTGAGACTGGATGAGCTTTATGATCCTTTTCAACTCCAACTGTTGCATGATAGCTACAGACAGACCTGAATTCCTGGGAACATTTGTGGAAGGCTCTGTGTTTCTGATCCAGGGCCCACTATAGTGATTGGCTTCTGCTCTGATTTAAAATGCTACTCAAAGTGAGGAAGTTATCAAAAAACAGCTTATGGTATTATTTATCAAAGAGTAAGCCATTCTGATCTGGGGGGTTTGTTTCCATGAATTTGCTTGTTTGTTTAACGTGCAGTTCAGTAAACAGCACAGTTTTGGTGTGTGCAGTGTGTGTGAACTCTCACTGAGGCCATTTCCTTTGTGAAAGTTTCCTGAATATCCACAAACCTCCCCTGTGTACTGTGCAGCCTGTTCTGAACAACTTGGCCAGCTAACCTACATCTGCTGGTCTGCCTTGGCAAGACAGTGCTCCCTGGGCTGGTCTCCTTGGTTTTTTGCATTAATGTTGGTGGGATTTTTTTTTCCTTTAATGTGTCAGAATCTGCCTGTTATTGTTATTCCTCCCAGATTCTCACCTCCCTCTGAATTCTTTCCACAGGTCATAGACATGCCAGAACACAATCCTGGGCAAATGGGTGGGACAATGAGGCTTGGAAAGAGAAGGACACTCTTCCAAACCAAGAATTCAATCATGAGTAAGGCCCTTCTTCCCTCTTTTGGAAATGTTTCCTGGGGATGGCTTGCCTCATGGGAGGGGGAAGTGAGACTTTTTGAGCATCCTTGTATGGCAGGTATTTACAGACTGCTCTGGTGGGGAATGGGGATCAGGGAATTTGATCCCCTCCAGAAGTGGCAGGTTCTGAAGGATGCTGGTGAGATGGATGTGTTAAAAGCTGTGATCAGTGCTCTAAGGAACATCTTCCTTCTGCTGCAGGGAAGCTGTATGGAGATCATGATTTCTTGGAAGAGAGACACAGACACAGATTTGAGGTAAAAAGGCTCACGTAGGTATTGAGCTTTCCTGTGTAATCCAGACACAAGAGATCGTGGCTTGTCTTGCTTCTGGTTTTCTAGGTCAATCCAGAACTGAAAAAGTGTTTTGAAGAGCAAGGTCTGAAGTTTGTGGGGCAGGATGAGGAGGGAGAACGGATGGAAGTGGTTGAGCTGGAAGGTGAGTCCTTAAGCAGTTGGTTTGTGGGTGTGGGATGGACAAGGGAAAGTGTTTGGAGGGTAATGGGGCAGCTTTTCGTGTGGGACCCATTCAGACTGTCTGAGAATGATTCCATCCATACAATGATGGTAAAAATAAAATCCCATGTCTCTCTTCATTTCTGGACAAAAGTCATGGAAATAAATGATGAAAGTTTCCCCATCATCAGGGTTCCAACATAGGCAGGATTTCACCTGCAGCTCAGCCAAAAGTTTGACAGACTTGACATGAATGTTCTGTTTGTTCCTCTCAGAGCATCCTTTCTTCGTTGGTGTTCAGTATCACCCCGAGTTCCTCTCCAGGCCCATCAAACCATCACCCCCATACTTTGGGCTCCTCCTGGCATCTGCAGGGAGACTCACCCACTACCTACAGAAGGGCTGCAGGCTCTCCCCCAGGTGGGTGTCAGACAGTCAGAGCTGTTGCAGGACAGTGCTGCTTCCTGCAGGATAACCCAGAGCATCCTCTGGGCACAGTTCCTGGGGATAAGCCGGTATTGCACCAGGCCTCCTTTGCACTCCTCTTTGGAAAGCTCCTGTCTGGTGTGTTGGGGCTGGTTGTGGGGCCACAGAGCTGTCCTGCAGAGAGGCCCTGGCTTCAGGGGGAGATCTGCAGCTTTGTGCTGTCACTCAGGGTCTTTGGGGAAACTGAGCTTGGGCCTGCTCTTCTGCATGACTGGAGACCTCACGGGCTTTTCCCTGCATTCCTCAGACAAGTCCCACCTCATGGTTGGGCCATAAAAAACTTGTTCCTGTGGCTGGTTTAAAGAACAGCCCCTGGTGGTTGCAGCTCCTTTTTTTTTTTTTTTTTTTTTTTTTTTTTTTTTTTTCCTACTGCCTTCAGCTTTCTTTGGTTCAGTTTGGAAAGCAAAGGATTTAATGGTGGTTTTGGATGGATTTAATGGTGCAGTTACTTGGTGGCTGTTCTCCAGTGTCTGAAATTCTTTTTGGCACTCAGGACTGCAACAAGTAACAACCATTTGGTACTGACCTGTTCTCACAGAGAACATTGAGGGGTCGCTGAGTGCTGACAGACACTAAACAAAAACCAGACTAAATGCAGAGGAGAGTTAGCAGTGCCTGTATCAAACCCAGGCAAATGCAAGGCCAAAAGGAAAGTGTTGGCTTTGTGGGCTGGGCTGCAGTGCAGCTGCACCACAGGATTCCTGTGTTGGTGTTGACATCACAGAGGTCAGGTGTGCTCCAGGAGAGTTTCATCTGTGAGGGACTCTCATTTCAATGCCTCCAAGGGTTGAGGGATATTTGAATTCTCTGCTTTTGCACATTTGAGTTTGAAATGGCTCATTGCAGCAGAGCCAGACTTTTCCCTGTGCTGCAGCATCCCACATTAATTATCAGCCCTTAAAGCACTTTGTGCTCCCTCACCCCAGATCTTTTACTCCTGCAGGGACACCTACAGTGACCGGAGTGGCAGCAGCTCTCCTGACCTGGAGATAACAGAGCTGAAGTTCCCTTCAGCAAATCATGACTGATTCCTGGTAATGTTTCATGAGCTCAGCCTTTTCCTTTGGGAAGAAAATCCTTGCCCTGTGTTTGCTCCTGGCATCTGCCTTCCACATTATTTCTCACACCCTGAGATGTGCTGGTGGCCACACACGTGTTCCAGCCCTGCTGAGGGCTGGGTGGTGCCTCTGTCTGTGTAACAGCTGGGGCTGAGTGTCCCTTAGCAAAGTGACACACAATAAAATACAGATACACCCAGAGGAATTCGGAGTTAGATTCAGATAAAAGCACCAGTGGAGCATACATTCCTGAAAATGGGGGCAGAGCTGTGCAGGGGGTTCCTGGGTTTAGGAAATTCAGTATTTTGCAGTCCCTCAACATTGTAAAGGAACATCTTGGAAGTATCCATTGTGTCCATCTCCTGGGACAGCAGTTCCTGTCAGAGCTGGGGCTCAGGCTCTGGTCTGTAAGGGCTGCAGGTGTCACAGGGATGTGGCAACTGGGTGTACACAGTCCTGGGAAGGAGAAGACACTAAAACCTGGCTGCACTCAGACTGCACCAGTAAAACAGGCAGTTCCAATTTTCATTCTCCCTCTGCAGTAGATGGTCAGTGATGAGGGATGTGGTGCCTGCCCCTGCTCTGGCTGGTTTGTGTGGGGGTTTTGCAGGAGTTGAGCAGTATCTGCACACATCTCTGGGGCACTGAAGGGCTCCAGCCCTTCCTCCTCCCCCCTCCCTTTGTGCTAGTGACACTTCCAGAGTGCCCTGCAGAGGGAAAGCCCCAGTCTGTCACGGGACAGCTCCTCATCCCTGGGTGCAGGGTTGGGACCAGATGTGATTGCTGGGTCTTGGGCTGTTCCTCAGCTGGGTCAACACCAAGAATCGAAGAATTCTCCTTGTCAATTTTTATCTAAAGATACTCTGAACCTTGGTCTCACTGTCAGTATCCCATGTGTTCCCTAATGTGACAAGTCCGGTGGCCTGGGGGCTGTCCCCACGTGAGGAAGCTGTGGGGAGGGTGGCAGTGTCCCTGGGACTTGCCCCAAGGGAGCTGAGCTGAGACTGCAGCACAATAAAAACGTTGATTTGGTGCTCAGGGGCTCAGTCCTGGCTGAGCAGGGCCACTCCCTGTGCTCTGTGGGTGTGTGGCAGGAGCCTGTGTCCAGGGCAGCAGGTCACAGCCTTTGGTGGTGGCACAGTGCCCTGTAAGGCTGACAGACACCCCTGAGCTGGGGACAGGGCTCCTGCCAGGGCCCTCGTGTCACACTGCCTCCAGTGCTGTGCAGTTCCAGCCTGTGGCTCTTCCCTGTCAGTAATTCCTGCTCCTTTTCTCTTTTTCTCTCCAGGTGTGTCCTTGCTGCAGAGAGGAGTCTCCATTAGGTTTTCCAGGCTTTCTTAGAGCAGTAGCTTCAACACCCTCAGCTTTGTGCTTTCCTAACTTACGGGTTTCTAATTTTCATTCTGAGATCCTGTCCCTTATTCCCTCAGCTCTTCTGTCCTTCCTTTATTTTCGCTATAGATCTTGGGTTAGTTGTGGAGGAGAGTTCACAGAGGCCCCTGCAGACTTCCTTCAGTTGCACCAGCCTGGAGGTCAAAGCAAACTGGGGTGTGGGATTTGCTGTGTTGAGGGCACTCCATGGCACACGTCCTTCCCAGTGCAGGGAGTGTTTGGCATCAGGGTGCCCTGGACACTGACAGTGGAGATGCTTTCTCCAGTCTTTCTGCTCCCTCCTCAGTCTTTACTTACTGCTGAAATTATGTGGCACAAGATTTTAGAGGCTGGCTTAGTGTCTGAGCTGGTTTGCAAGAGAAAACTCTGGGCAGCTTCATGCAGCCTTTTTGGTTTGGGTTTTTTTTTTTTTTTTTCAGGGAAAGGGGGGGAAGGGGATGATTTTTATTTCTTTTTTCAGTAGCATTTGCAAACCTTTGGCACTGGTGCTCTTGGTGCATTGTCACTATGAATTTGTAACCAGGAAAGATCTTCCTGGAATAGTGTTACTCTGGACCACGCTCAGCTCTGGCTGACGTGTCTCTGCAGGGATGTGATGAACTGGGATCAGGTTGTGGGGAGCAGGGGAACAAAGCTGCCAGGGAAGCCCTGAGCCCAGGGGTCCATGTGAGCCCTCCCTGTGCCAGCAGCGCTCCTGGGGCTGGGAAACTCCGACCCCTTGCATCAAGGGGGAGGTGAGAACAGAGTGAACCACTGAACCACTTCACTGCTGCCTTGAACTGTGTCCCCAGCCTGGGGCACAGCAGCTCCTGGTGCTTTTTCTCGGATTTGAAGCGGAGCCTTTTGTTGCCTTTTCGTCCACGTTGGAGCCGTGTGTCCTGTGCTCCTGCAGTTCCCAAGGGCTGTTCCTGAGGGAGGGGCTCCACGTCCCCTCGGTGTTACCTGTGCTGGGTGAGCTGTGCAGTGCTGAGGGGGCTGAACTGCCTTGGTTCCCTGCCTGCTGCTGCCCTGGAACACCCTGTGTGGCCTTTGGGTGATGGAGGGCGAAGGAAGGAAGGAAAAGTGTCTCCGTTGTGTGATGTCGCACACTCAGGCTGCAGCAGCTCTGGAGTTGGGGAGAGCTGCACAGTCAGACCTGGCTGAGCCACGAAACCAAACCCTGTCCTGTCCCTCCTCAGTGATCTCCTCCCCAGCCCCCCTTGCTTTAGTCCTCAGTTGTTTTAAAAATTCCCTGTAAAGCTGCTGTGAGCCTGGAGAGCTTGGAGCATTCCTCGTGTGCCAATTGCAGCTGATGTGCAGGAATTGCCGAGCTGCAGTGCTCTGCTACTGTCCAGTGCTGCCCTGCCCCGGCTGCTCCTGGGGCAGGGTGAGATCCTCCCTCAGCTGCAGCACAACTGTGGTTTTTTTCCCTCCTGAAATGTTGTAGCCAAAACCGTGCAACTGACTTGGTCATTAAATGCTCATTTGTAACAAACCGAGTACGGAGCCCTGAGCTCGCTCTGTTCCTGCAGGGTCAGAGGGAGGGAAGAAAAGGACTGAAGCACAAAATTCCCCATCTTGAATCCCCTCGAAGACAGCAAAAACTTGAGAGCTGTATTCACTGGGTTTAGACGTGGAGCTCTGGAAGTGGTGGAGTTTCCTTCCAGCGGTGGAGAAACCGGGCTGAGCCTGCAGGCTTTGAGCTGCCCCAGGAGGGTTTGTCCTGGGAGTGTTTCTTGCCCTGTGAAGGACACGCAGGACCAGGCCCCTGGTCAGAGCTGTGTCCCTGGGGTGGTGTGGGGCTGTCACTGCCACCACTCTGTTCTCCCCAGAGCAGCCTCAGGTTCTGGGTTCAGTAAAAGCTCCCCTGTGGCAAGTCCTGGAGCATCCTCACCCAAGGGCACCCTGTGTTCCTGTCCCCACTCCCCGTGAGGAGGGGGAAGTGCTGTCCCCTGTGCCCCCTCAGCACTGGGGCTGGGACTGTCCCCCTGCTCTCCATTTCAGGGTTCTGATGGGTTTGAACACCCAGCAGGGCTCAGCAGCCCCGGGTGCCCAGCCCAGGCAGGACTGGGCTGTTCCCACTGCCCAAGCCCTGGGTTTGTTGGTCCCACGGCAGCCCTGAGCCTGCTGGGGCTGGGAGCTCTGCTTTGGTGCCCACCCTGAGCTGCTGCACTTCAGCTCCTGAGCTGCGACAGCAACAGAAACGAGCAGTTCAAGAAGATGGAGTGAAATTTTACAGATAAATTTGGCACCCCTGGGGCTTGTCACAGAGATCTGGGAGTTGGGTGGCTTTGGGGCCATCCCCAAGCACTGCTGTCCCCCAACTGCAGCGTCCCTGCCCAAAACGTGGGTGGATCCAGCTGTGCCCAGGCTGTGCTGCCAGGGGAGGGCACAGACACTGGTGCTGCAGGCCCTGAGGGGATGGTGCTGGCTGTGCTGCTGCCACTGGTGACCCCAGGACCTCATGAGCCTGGCTGGGGTCCCTGTGCTGTGACTGGTGACCCCAGGAGGAGTCACCTGGACAGGAGCCCTGGGGTCCTCAGGCTGGGGACAGCAGAACTCAGCCTGCAAGGGCAGACCTGGGGGCTTTTCTGTCCCATCACCTGCTGCTGGACCTTGACCAGCCAAGACTTTCCAGCAGCCACCTCACTGCCCTCCCTGGGGCTGGGTGCCCCTCGCCTGCCTTCTCCTGCCACCAGGATGTCACCAGGGGGGTGCTCCAGTTGAAGCTGGGACACAAACCCACGGTGATGGGTGAGCCCCATCACCCCTGGCTCCATCACTCGTCCCCCTGGTCATAGGGGACAGCCCAGCTGAGCCCCAGGTGGGGTCTGGCCAGGTCTCCTCTGGCCCCTCCGTGTCACCCTGTGGGATGGAGCAGCCCCTGGCCGCCCCCAGGAGCTCCTGGGGCTCTGTGCTCATGGCCATGGGCTGTTGGGGAGCAGTGTGAGCCCTGTCTGGCCCCGGGGGCTCTTTGCCCACCTCCCTCACCGGCCCCAGGAAGGGCTGAGGGGTGTGGGCAACGGTGGGCTCAGGGCTCAGTCGGGGGCTGCCCCTGTCCTGACAATCCCCCTCCAACTCCAGACGGGAACAAGGAATTGCCAAAGCCTCTGTCAGCGGCAGCAGCACGGCAGGGACAGGCGGGGCTGCCTCGGGGGCCGGTGGACACAGGGAGGACACGATGTGCCTCGCCGGCATCAGGAATCACCCCCGGGTCATTCCATCCTGTCCCATTTGAGTGTCACTTCGCTTCCCTCAGCCCCACCCTGGCCCCGCTCTCCATCTCTGCCCCGAGGGGCAGCCGGGGGTCAGTGATGGGGTCAGTGCTGGGCTGAATCCTGGGGTCAGTCCCGGGGTCAGTCCTGGGCAGCCCCCACTGCCCGTCCCTGTGCTCCGCTCACGGCCGGGGCTCAGCCCGGCGCTGCCGTCAGTGCACAAACAGCGGGGAGGAACTTGGTATCCTTTTATTTATAAACAAATGAAGGTAAAATAAGTGCAGAGGAAAGGCCTGGCTGAGCCCCGGGGCCGGTCACAGCGAGGGCTCCGGGGCGTGCTGTGAGCCAGGGGCTCTGTGAGCAGCCCCAGCCCCGGGCCGGCAGCGCAGGCTGCGCTATGGGACAAAAAGCCATTTTGCCTTTTTATTACTTTATGGTTTGGGGTGGGTTTTTTTTTCTTTTTTTTTTGCAACTTTGCCCCTTAGGGGTAAACCTGACTCAGTGCAAGAGCCTGGAGGGTTGGTCAGCACAGGGGCCTGTCCTGCTGCTGGCCAGGCCCTGGAGGCTGCAGGGGAAGGTGTGAGCTGTGGCTCTGGATGCAGAGGGTGAGCTGAGGACAGGAGAAGGAAGTGCTTGGAGTGGAGATTCCGTCCCAGCCCTTTGGTCACTGCAGAGGAAGCGTGTGTTTGTGTGTGTATGTGTGTGTGCACTGGGGACAGCCTGTGCTGGCCCCATCAGCCCTGTCCTGTCAGCTGTGTCCTGTCAGCCCTGTCCCAGCTCAGGCCAGGCTGGTGCCAGTGATGCTCTGGGGGTCCAGGCAGCCCCCAGCTGGCAGCTGCTGTCCAGGGGACACTGTGGTGGCACAGCTGGTGGCTGCACTCCAACAGTCCTCGTGCAGCTGCAGAAACATCTCTGGGACCACGGGAACCACTCAAGTGCCATCAAAAATAAATACATTTAAACTGCCTGAGACCAACAGGTACCTCGGGAAGGGCAAAGCCCTCACAGGAAGAGCGATGCCAGGGCAGGTCACCACCCCGGGATGCTCTGGCCAGACCCAAAACTCTCTTGCACACGTTGAGCTGGGACAGACCAAAACTCTAGAGGAGCAGGAGGGCCCCTGGGAAGACAAACCTCAACAGCTCTGGCATAAAACCACCAAGAGTTGCGAGTTCAACACAGGTAGAAAAATCATCTCATCGTTTGAAACAGACAACTCCTTAGTAAAAAAAAATTTCCAAAATGAAAAAAAAAGAAAAGGAGAAAAGGCGAGAAGGATCAGCTGAGTCCTGCAGCATCCAGGCAGCCTCCAAGGCCAGCCCAGGCCCAGCCCTGCTCCTCAGCTCTCCCAGCTGGCTCCACGCCCCCACACGGCCTCCCCAGCCTGGAATAAATAGGAAGCCCCCCAGCCCTGGCTCGGTGTGCCCAGCTGCAGCCAGGGCAGGAGCTGGGGCAGGCAGAGGCGGGTGGATGGGCTCCCCCAGCGAGGAAGATGAGGCTGGGTGGTCCATGCTCTGAGCTCGCCGTGGGTGACAGTGGACTGGGGCACTGAGCCCCTTGAGGCTGGGCAGGCTCAGTGCCCAGGGGGCTGCCACAGGAGCGCTGAGCCACAGCGAGAGCAGGAGGAGCCGAGGCACACAGCCGGTCCCCTCCCCACGGGCACTGCCTGGAGCGCTGCTCCATCCCAGGGAAGCAGGAGCTCACGGAGAAGTGCTGCCTGGGCAGCAGGGAAGAGACCCTCCGCTCCCAACGCCCACAGCTCGAGTCTGGTGCCAAGGCCAGCTGTGCCGGGCTCCTCCTGAGCTCTGTCGGGGCCTGGGTGGGGCCCCGAGGGCCCGGCCGGCGGCGGGAGTGTCCGTCTGCGGCAGAGGGGGAGTGTGCATGCGAACCTCTCGGCAGGTGAGCGCGGGTGGGGACGGCCGGGAGCCGAGCTTCCAGGATCCATCCTGCCAGGAGTCCTCTCAGAACTTGCCTTGCTTTAGCTTGTCGATGTGGTAGGTGAGCTTCAGGGCTGGGCCCAGCTTCAGCCCCATGTACTTCATCATCATGTCACTCCGCAGCAAGAGCAGGGCTTTCCCGTCGATCTCCTGCGAGGACAAAGGACAGTGTTTGTGATGGCACCTGGGAGCCACAGCCCTGCCCCAGCCAGGGCAGGCCCGAAATGCAACGGCAGGGCTGGAGTGAGAGCCCTGCTCAGCAGCATCCCAGTATGGACACCCCAGTATGGACATCCCAGTATGGACATCCCAGTATGGACATCCCAGTAGGGACACCCCAGTATGGACACCCCAGTATGGACATCCCAGTATGGACATCCCAGTATGGACATCCCAGTAGGGACACCCCAGTATGGACACCCCAGTATGGACATCCCAGTATGGACATCCCAGTTGGGACATCCCAGTCAGGACATCCCAGTTGGGACATCCCAGTAGGGACACCCCAGTATGGACAGCACAGGCAGCCCTACATCCACCCTGCTGCAGCCCCGACCCATGTGTGTGATGGGAATTCTGCTGGGTGATCCAACATCCAGGAGCCATTTTTAGAGCGCCAGCACATCCTGAAGGGAGGTGGGGAGGAAGGAGAAGGGAGCTCTCACTGACAGGAATGACAGAGGCAGTGCAGTGCAAGGGAGCAATCGCTCACTCCAGGGCACTGCCATCCCAGGGCAGGAGGAATCTGGCAGAGGATGTGTCAAATGGTGACAGCCCTGCTGTGACACACACAGCCCTGAAGTCACAGCTGAAGATGGAGGTGAGGGAATAAATCCTGAAACCCAAAGAGTCTGAGCTCTGTGACTGGATATTAGGAAAAATTTCTTCCCTGAAAGGGCTGCAATCACCACCCCTGAAGTGTTCAAAAAATGTGGATGTGGCACTTGGGAAATTGGTTTAGCGGTGGCCTTGGCAGTGCTGAGGGAATGTTGAACTGTACAACCTCAGAGGGCTTTTTCAGCCTGAATGAGTCTGTGGTTCTATTTCTGGAGCTTCACAGCACAGTCCCAGCCACTGGCAGAGAGTGGTGGAGCTCCTCATCCCCACATAGCAGCTTTCAAAGCATCTGATGCTTTACAGCAGAGCCAGATGTGTCCCTCCTGAGACTAAGGAGGGGATGGATCATGAAGCTTAGAACAACCAGAAAACAGCTTTGTACTTGGCATTTGCCAGTGGAAGTCTCCCAGTCCCTGGCAGCACTCCTGTCCATGACCCAGGCCAGGCTGGGTCCAGAGCTTTGTACGGGACAGTTTTCCATGAGGAAAATGTTAATTGACATATAAGTGAAAAATTAAAGTCACAACATCGGACAACAGAAAATCCTGTCCTATGTCAATGGTCAGTTGCTTTCAGGTTGGTGAGATCTCCAGGGATCTTCAGTACTAGGTTTGATCTGTCTTTCCTTTCCATAGACAAAAGCAAGGTTCTCCTTAGGACTGACAATCCAGGGCACTTCTGTCCCTTGGCAGCTTTTCATAATTAAAACAAACATTTCTCAATTACTGGTGTTTCTAAAATAGAACCAACTCAGAAAAGAAGTGTTGAGTCAGCCCAGCCCAGGGCAGGACACAGTGCTGGGTGTTTGCTCCCGCTGCTCCTCAGGAGCAGCACCAGAACACAGACTTTATCCTAAGGCAGAGGGAACACAGCTCTTGCAGGGCTCAGGACATGCAGCTGCCAAACCTCTCTTGTAGCTGTCAGGGTACAAACTCCATGCTGTGTCTGCAGCTGTTTTACACTTATAGGTGTGCACAAGGACCAGAGCCTGAGGAGACTCCCTGTTACAGGAGCTGAGCAGCAATGCACTCTGTGAATCCCACTTGGAATGTGTTTCTTGCCAGGAGAAATTTGCCACGAGGTGAGTATTAGACTCCAGGAGGAGCAGAGTTTGTGTTTTCAGCACTGGGATTCACTGCAGAGGTTCTGTATGCACCCAGGCTGCCCTTGAGGGGTGCTAATGAGGATCCAAGCCCAGACAGGGCACGAGCAGGATTTATGAAGATCTTATTAAGCACAAAACTCTATCTGGTGTGAAGTGCTGCCGTGTTCTGACTCTCCTGGATCTTGTTTGTGTGATTCGTCCCCTCCCAGATGTAACCCACACCCACATGAGCACACGACCCGTGGCACTCACATGTTTTCTGAAGAGGTCAGCGTGGGGGCCCAGCTGTGGGTCTGACTCACGGATGAACTGCATCACCTCCTCCACGGTCCAGGACGAGGGGTCACGGCTGCTGAGCCGGGAGACGTCCCGGGAGCCCAGGTACCTGTCTGACCCTGGGGACACCAGACAGAGCTGTTACTGGGGGTCCCTGGCACTGCCCCACGGCATTCCCCCTCAATCCACCACTCAGCTCCTCTCCCCCAGCAGGGCAGAGACACAGCAAGGGGCACGTCCCAGGTGTGCCCCGGATTCCTGCAGGGCAGGCCTGGCACCGAAGCCTTATTCCCTCTCCTTAGGCCTGACTTTTCAGGGCACCTTCTACACTGAGCCCTTGTCTCCTCTCTCCCACTGCCCTTGTGTGTCTCCAGCTCCCACTGCTCCTTGTCCACGGCTGACACTTCCCACCTCAGCAGAACACCCCCCTGCCATTCCCACATCCCTTCCCATGCACGGTTCCTCCTCCCCTCCCAACACCTTTAGCACATCTAACACGGCAAAGCTGGTTTATGTTTTCACTGGCTGCACCTTCTGACAGACCGAACCCACAGGTGACCTCCCCTTGTCCAAAAGCACAGCTTGAGCTGGCACAGGTCCTGCTCCCAGCATGCACAGACCCTTGTCTCAGCTCTGCTTGAAAACCTGTGGGGGAGGCACCAGCAGCCTGAGCTTTTCAGAGGCTTTTACTGATGCCATGCAGCTAAAATGATGCTATTTGCACCCCACATGCATTAATGAGCAGTTCAGCTCTCCTTCCTCTGTACAGACAAGTGCCACTCATGCATCTGTCCATCCTCCCAGCCCCACCAGGCAACTTTCAACTCCCCAGCCATTCCCAATCCATCCTCATGGACTCAGACACCCATTTATCACTTGGACACAGTTCAGCTCCTGCCTGTTCCTTTCTCCCCAGCGACCTCCAGGTCCACCCAGTCACCAGCCAAAGGAGAAATGTCACCTGTCCAAACTGCCACCTGCCAGGTGCCATCACACCTAACAGACTTGGTTGGCTGTGCAGAGCCCAACCTCTGGTACTTGCTGCAGTTAGAAAGGTGCAAGTGGAGTTAGAATAGCCCTTTATTGCCCAATTTACAGCTGCAGGGCTGTTCTGAGCTCTTACCCCCAGAGCTAAGCCTGCGCAGGGCAGAGGTGCTGCCCTGGCTGAGGCTAGAGGGCTGGTGCAGGTGCCTGTATCCTGGCAGGCGATAGTCTCTGGAGCTCCTGCTGTGGCTGGATGAATTGACAGAGTTCAAGGCAGAGTCCATGGGGTCCAGGCGAGGCTCTAAGGGCCCTGGGAGGCCATCTGCCAGGACAAAGGTTTCACCTGGAACGCACCAAGCTGCGGTTAGTGCACCCGAACGCCACGGCCCCGCGCTCTGTGTGGGGCAGAGCCACAGCAGTGGCAGCACTCACTGGGTCCCACCCCTGGCTGCTCTCTCCCCAGCACAGAGATCAAACCAGGCACTGCTGAGCCCTGGTGTTCACCAGCTGCCAATCTGAAAATGTGTCACCATCTGCCAGTGCCAGTCCAACCGGTGTAGTGACCACGGTCTCAGACTGGAGCAGCAGCTCCTTTGTTCAGCTCCTCTGTTCATGCCACCACCAGCTGTGGCCCAGCCCTGTGGCCTGACTGCCCTGGGCCCCTCTGGGTGGGGTAGGGCAGGGGATGCTCCCTGAGGGGTCACACACTGCACATCCTCAGCATCAGCCTGCAAGGGACTGGCCCTGGTGTTTGGCACTGGGCTGTCAGGGACGTGCAGAGCAGGAGGGAGCTGTGCCATAAGGGCCAGCCAATGCTCCCACACTGCACTGGTCCTCTGGCCTCAAAAGCAACACGCTGGTGGTGAGCTGCTCACCCCTCCTGGCCTCCTGCTGGGCCCTTTTCCAGCCTAACCACATCAGAGGCCAACTCCCTGTGCTGGAACATGCACAGAGGGCCCGGGCTGAGGCTCTCCCCAGGCAGGGTGTTAGAGCAATACTGGCTTCCTCACCTTCTCCAGAAATGCACTGAATTTGAAGCTGTGTGTGGCACTACTGGGATAGAGGGGCTGAGGAGACTGTCCAGGGTGACAAGCTGCATTGGCTGAGCAGCAAGATCTGCCTCTGCTGTTGCACTGTCACAGCTCCATTGCAGGGCCACCTTTGCAGGTTTTACTATGGCACAGCTGAGTCTCAGCCCAGGTGGTCCTTGTGCCTGGTAAGGCACCCTGAAATACTTGTGTTCTTTATGATGAAACACCTGCCCAGGAGGGAAGCAGCTCCACAGTGAAGGGCACTGCCTGTGCACTCCAGACCTGCCAGCACACGTGGCTGGGAGCTGCAGCTCCTCCACCAGCATCTGCAGGGACCTGAGGGCAGCTCCTAGCCCTGAGCAGCTGCCACACAACCACCACGGCAGGTGATAAGGCTGCAGAAACCTGAGCACTGGCCAGGCCCTGGGCTTCTTCCCTGGCACTTCCCAGACCACAGGAGCAGCAGGTGAGAAGCCACCACAGCTCTGCTGTACTAAACTGGGATCATGGCGAGGGTGCAGGATCTGCAGCCTGTGAGACTCAGAAGCTGTTGAGATCTTCCCAAATTCCTTGCTGAGCTGATGGTGCCACACTCTAGTGAAGGGAAGTGCAGCTTGCCAGAGCCTGAAGTGGTTCCCAAGTGCTGCAGACGTTGGGTACCATTGACTGGGGCAGCCTCTCCTGGCTACACCTTATTGCTCTGATTTCTATGAACTGTGGCACTATTGTGAGAGCTGGGATCTGGCTCATGTCCTGCTGCCTGAGCAGAGATCCAGAGGCCAGTCCTGCTGGTCCAGCCCTGACCTTCCAGAGCTTCACATTGTAAGGATATGAAATGGGAACACTCTTGTCTGGCTGTTGGCCAGCCTGCTGTGGGGTTATCACTGGGTAATTGCTGTTCCCACCTCTGGGCTTTGCCACCCTGCACTTGCTGCCTTTCTTTGCTTTTAGGTCTCTGGGGTGTGCCCAGAAACAGCAGCAGAGCCTTAAAATCTCAGGTCCCAACCACTGGTGTGCAGACTGCCACCCCTGGTGACACGTCCTGTGCTGACCCACTTGTCACTCACTTCCTGCATGGACAAGTGTCATCTCACCTCCTCTGGATGCATACAAAATGGTTTGCTGACTCATGGTTATTGCTGAAAAACTTCAAACTCCTCCTGCACTCCCACCATTGCAATTCAGTCCCAGACTGGACACAAACCAGAGCTGGCTGCTCTGGAAACCTGCTGGAAATCTCTTGCCCAGCCAGACCCACCCATGGATGTCACACCAATGGTTTTCCACTGTAGCTGCTTCCAAGCAACTACATTTGGTCTCCTGTTCAACAGGATAGTTCTGTTTGACCCCAAAACACTTCCCATTAAATATCTGGGGAAGCGTGCTGGCTGCCAGGGAAGGACAGAGGCAGGAGAGGGGTCAGTGGGCACAGCCCTCTGAGCTGTCACAGGACTGTGGCTGTGGGCAGGGGAACATGTCCAAGCTGTGCATCTCAGCCCTCCAAGGAAACCCAGCACCTTCTGAGGTGACAGAGAGCTTCAGCTTGCCAGGAAGTCCTGGGACACTCACCCAGATGTGCTGGGTCACACAAACACACAGGTCTGAGTGCTCCCAAAACCCCAGAGCTCTCACAATGGGGATTGGCATCAGCAGAAGGGATTTCAGGGCCCAGGCCGGGAGAGCACATGCACAGGTTCCTGTTGGTGCAAGGCTGAGGATCCAAAACTCATCCTCATAATTGACTTCACTCAACAATTAACACAGGAATTAATTCATGACAGGAATGTGCTGTGATGCATCCTGCAAATATGGGATCCTGTTCTCACATGCTGGTGATCACACACCCAAGGACCACGGATAAAGCCCTGGGAGCACGATGTTTTTTTGCCCAGGAGGTAAAACTGAAGGCACATGGTGATCCCCAGGTTCCCTACCCCTGCCCAGGTGAGTGAGTGCCTGGTTGGACTGTAACACTACAGCAGAGCTGGGGGGTTTGTGGCAGGGTCAGTGCAAGAGAGATTGAGGGTTTTCCTAGAAATACAAGCACACAGGGAATTGCTCAATGAATGATATTTCCAGGGAAGGGAAAAGGAGATGAGGCAAGAGGGGAATGATTCCTGCCCCTGGGAATTTGTAGATAAGATGCTCCTGCATGTGGCAGAGCATAACTGCACTCAGGCAAGATCCAGAATCCTTCACCCTTGATAACCAGAGCCAGAGGAGGAGGTGGCTGATCCTTAGGCAGATTTCCTTACACAAACTGCAGGATTTAACTAAAAGCTGGCAGTTGGCACATTGTAGGGAAATATGCCACAATTAGTGGCTGAGAGGCAGGGAGCAGATAATTAAAGTTTAATTAAACAAATAGTGCTATAGACTCAACAGTGTCATTTTACTGCTAAAACACGGGAGTTTGGCCACAAGCACAAATGTGATTTGCACTACTCCTGAACACCCACTGCTTCCAGCAAGTGATGGGCTGTGAAGGAAGGTCCCCACTGTGCTGGGACTGCAGTGTTTCACTAAAAAGCCACACAAACACCACTGGATGCAAGAGGAAAAACAATGTAAGATGTGAGATCCTCTCCCCATGTCTCTGCTTCTTGCCAAATGCACAGTGAATGGAGATGTCCCACTGCTGCTCACAGCCTTCCATATGGCAAACTGGGGTGTGTTCAGGAGCTGCTGTCTGAGACAGAGCTCATTCCCATGAGAAGATGTACCTTGCTCAAGAAATACTCAATATCTGAGTATTTTAGGTGCATGTTCTTAAAATATATCCTCTGAAATGCAAATATTCCTGCCTGAACCTCAATTTCATGGTGGCGGAGGATGTATTCATTACAGCTTTTAGCTGTGGGATAAGAATGAATTTCTAGATGGAATTTGAAACTGCACCTCATTGCTCCCTGCTTGGATGAAGAACAGAACCAGACCAAGGTGCTGCAAGAAGGATCACCCCCCTCACATGCAGACACACTTCCTGCCCACTTGTTTTTCTGTGCTTTTCTGGAAGAGGCTGGAGAATTCTGGCATCCAGATGGCACAAGCCATTTGAAGGGCAAGGGATAACTGAATAAACTTTGAAGCAGACTAAGAATCGATCTTGGAGAAACCTAATAAAGGCTCCTCCTTGGAATTACCCATTATGGAAACCTTCTCTCATCACTGACAATACAGAGTGTGCAATATTCACCACCCAAACAAGGCTTCTGAACCTTTGGAGCAATCCAGTGCTTCAAGAACAGGCTGAACACCCCATGTCCCACCTGCTGGGGTGGAAGGGCTGGGCTGTCCCAAAGGTTCCTCAAATGCAGTGGCTGATGCATCACAGAGGAATGAAGGAAACCAGCCCCCGTTTGGAGGTGAGAAACAGAAGTGGCCTCAGGGAACAGAGTTTGACTTATCAGTATGCTGGAACAGGTGAGGCACTGCCACACACCACCTCTGTCTTCAGCTCTGTGACAATTAAACCCCACATTTTTAATCACTAGATAATGAGATAATGAGGCCACCAGAAACTGTCCATCATAGAATGATGAAATGGTTTGGGTTGGGAGGGACCTTAAAGCCCATCCAGTCCCCATCCTGCCATGGGCAGCAGCACCTTCCACTACCCCAGGCTGCTCCATCCCCATCCACCTGGCCTTGGAGACTTCCAGGGATGGGACAGCCACAGCTGCTCTGGGCAAGTTCAGCCCAGCTGTGCTCAGAGACAGGGTCAGTGACTCTGCAGAACACAGGACACAGACCAAAATCACCCACAGTGGTGCCAGGCTGGGCACTCACAGCTCCATCAGCAACCCCAGCAAAACCAGGGGAACGGGGATTCTAAAGGGACAGCAACAGAGCATGAAGCCACAGAACTGTGAGCCCACCCAGGAGTCTCCAGCAGTTTTTTTAGGCATTTCAGTCACACAGAATTGTGACTAACACCTTGGCAGATTTCACCATCCATTAATTAAAAGCCTTAGTAAGATTAAATCTTCAGTCTGCATTATGAAGGGTTTGCAGCTCAGAACAAAAGTGGGAGTGTATTTACGGAAGATTACTCAGTTCAGGGAGTCCTCCAGCTACATGGACTTTCTGGAAATCTCCCACATGTGCATGCAAGGGACACCTGTGGATCCCACACCCACGAGCACACTCCTGCAGCTGCTGTTGGGACCATGGCCCAGCACATCTGCACCAATGGTATCCTGAGGGGCTCTGGGAAGCAGCAGCCGTGGGATGGGGATGGTGTGGCTGAGCTGGCGGAGCCAGTGACACCCCCTGGTTTTTTTAGGGAGGCCTGTGAGGAACAAGGTAAGATCCTGGGAAAGGGCAGCAAGTTCCTGGCTGTACAGCTGCACATCAGCATCTGTACAACAGGCTGCAGCAAACCCTCAGGGAAAAATCCAAGGGCAGATTGACTGAGGCAGCTGGGCAGGTCGAGCACTGTTAATCCCATGCACAAGCGAGGGAAATTAAAGCAGATTATGTGGTGAGAGATGATGACTGTCAGGGTTAGAAGGAATTCCCACTGCATTCCACATGCCTGACACATCTGTGTGGGGAACCTGTCTCACCAGAGAGCAGCTCATCCACTCCCCTCTGGGATACCAAGCACAACCCATGCCAGGGGACAAGCAAAGCAGCTCCCTGAAGCCACGGCTCGGTTTGGCAGGGCAGAAGTGACCCTGCTGCAGCCAGGACAGGGCACTGGGAACAGCTTTGGGAAGAGACACGCTGTGCTCACCTTCCAAAGGGTGACGGTCATTCTTTGGTAACTTGGGGGAGAGAGGAGCACTGTATGGAGGGGAATCTTGGGAATAGCGCTTTGTACCCCGGCCTGGTCCCTGCAGAGAGCCGTCTAACGAACTGCTTCTGTCTAGGAAAAGAGAACAAGCCCTCTTTAGGAGTGGAGACCTCCTGGGAAATGCAGTCTTGATAGAATGTCCCCTGAGCCTTGTGTGTATTGCCAGCCTGGGCACCCACCACCTGTTCGAGCTGCAACCCAGCAGCTGGCAGGGCTCAACGGAGCACAGTTTGCAGGTTTTCTCAGAGAAAAAGGGTGGTAAGAAAACTAACAAAGAGTCTTAGCCACGTTGTGCTGTATTTCACCCAAATATCACCTCTAATTGATTTAAATCCATTTCTCCTCATTCTACCCCTTGGCTCATCTCACACAATTCCTGCTCACTCCACTGGCACCATTAGATACACGTAACCCTTGGACAACCGGCAAACAAGCCTTGGATGGTTTGCAACCCCTCTGTGCAACACACAGAGCTGGATTAAAACCTACTCCAATTTTCAATCTCCCCCCCCCACGGACCCCTCAGGTGCTGTCACTGCTGCTCCTCTCCAGACACATCCCAGGGATGAGACTCTCCATACCCTGTGCAGCAGACGGGACACTGGGATGGGCTGGGACATCTCTGCACACACGGCGTCAGTGGGTGGATGGACAAGGAATGGAAGCACTGACACTGATGGGGACAGCAGCCAGGTAAGTGACACAGAGGTGGCAGAGCCTGTCCCAGCTGAGGTGCCCCTCCAGCTGCCCCCTGCCCACACAGGCCAGCAGCTCCCAGCTGGGCCCTTGCAGCCACCCCGAGCACGGGTGACACGTGAGAGCTCTTAGCATTCCTGGGGTGGGCACAGAGGGGTCAAATGCTCCTGCACAAATGCCAGGAGCCACCAGCAGCCTGGAGCAGCCCTGACAGCTGGCACAGGGCAGGCACAGGGGCAGGAGGGGCAACAGGTACGGCGGGGAGCAACGGGACCGACACCAAGGGAGATGCAGAATGCCCAACAAACAGGGGTACAGCTGGGGGAAACGCCAGATGGGCACAACTGAGTTGATTAAGGAGAAACACAAAGGTAGAGAAGGTCCTTGTTCAATCAATATCCTTTAGGGAAATGAAAGAGCTGCTTGCACTGAGGCCCTGGGACTTCACAGGAGTATGACCAAAAATCATTGTGACATTGCCAGAAAAACAAATTCCATCCTCAGGATGAGTTCCTGTAAGAGACACTCACTGCCCAGACAAGGGAACATATGCTCTTGGTCATGTCTTTGGATAGCCCTGTGTCAAACTGCACCTTTTCACCCAATAGCCACAGAACCACAACATAAGGTGATGCTTTGCAAAGGCTTCACCAAGTTCTGGTTATTTTTTTTAAGTGGTTGATGTTAAAAATAATGCAAACACAGCAGGCCAGGTTATAGAAGTTAACCCTAGGAATCAGAAGTGAGGTCGGTGTAAATTAATGAGGATAAACCAAAACCAGAATTCTGGTTTTAAAGGAGAAGTTTTAAGAAAATACAGAAATGGAGTAACAGACAGAGCTGCACTCAGATCATCAGGAATAAAAAGAAAATGCCTTCAGTTCCAAAAATGACATAAACCTCATGAATGTATATCATCAAAGAGGAAATAATCTGAGAGGGAAGGATATCAGTGGATAAATGCTCACTTTGAGAAGGATACTGAGAACAAGCAGATCATTTACTTGGATGAGAAAAGGCCCTGCTCAGCACAGAGCTGTGCACCTCAGAGGATGGGGAGTGTGGGGATGAAGGGAGGTTTTTAACTCATTCTGTGTTTTGTGACAGTGCAAAGGCAAAGACGGGCCCATGTTTCAGCCACAGAAGGAACAAGCACAGGGGAACAGAGCGAGGGGACACTGCAGGAAGGTAAGGATTGAGAGAAAAGGAAAAAGGGTTGTCCTTGCCTCCCAGTGACAGGACAGCTGGGAGGGATATTCCACCTCCCCTGCCTTGGGAGGCTGGTGGGGGAAGAGCAGCTCATCTGCTGTGCCTGGATGATGCTCTGGGCCATCCCAAAGCCATCAGCAGGGACACCTTTATGAGCAGTGACAATCATTCACCTCATCTTGTCAGGCCACTCAGAGCCTCTAATTTAGGACAATGCACCTTGCAGTGAGTGCACTGGCACCTCCTCCCTGGCTGCAGAGCACACCTACACACTTGGCTCAGGTGTTGATGTGTCTGTGACATTCACTGCACTCAGTGCACTTGTAAGCTGAAAGATGGTAGATTTAGACTGGATATATGGAAGAAAAGTCTTCCCTGAGGGTGGGGAGACCCTGGCACAGGGTGCCCAGAGTAGCTGTGGCTGCCCCATCCCTGGAAGTGTCCAAGGGCAGGTTGGATGGGGCTTGGAGCCACCTGGGATAGTAGAAAGTGTCCCTGCCCATGGCAGGAGGTGGAATGAGATGACCTTTAAGGTCCCTTCCAATTCAAACCATTCTGGGATTCACTTCCAGCTGCAGCCATGCTGACCACCGGGGGCAAGGCTCTGAGGATAAAAGAAACAGGACAGAAACCAAAATATCCACCATCGGCTAAGTCAGACAACGGAACACCCTCAGACTGGAGACTTGAGGGTGCAGAGAAACCAGGAATGACAGTGCACCTGAAACTCTGGGTCTGCTGCAGTAAATTCTAACAGAATTCAGCATTACTGAGAGTCACTTGGAATGTGGTGCCAATATTTGAAAAAGGAAGGTGGAAGACCATGATTTTTCCAATAAAATGCCTATGTCCCCCACCTCAGCAGCACCACAAGGCTTGTGGCAGGCTCTGAAGAAAGGGCAGGAAATACACATGACACATTCTGTGGTAAGTATTCATCAGAGGAGGCCAACCCAATGATGGGGAAATCCTGATCTATGACATGAAGGAAGAGAAATCAACCTCACATACCTGGAATTCAGCAAAATGTTACATACAGAGAACCACCAGCTGAGACAGAGCATGAATTACCAGGAGCCTTGTTCCATGCACAGAAATCTGATTTGAGAGGTAAAGCTGTTGGCAGCACACTGAGAAGGAATAAGAGACTGGGAGCAACTGCCAGTGAATGTGCCTGAGGATCATCCTTGAGCCCAGTGTCATTTCACAACTGTAATAAATCTGGCAGAAATTTTAGAGATTTACCGATGAAATCTCCTGATGTCTTCTCCTATCAGGCCAGACAAAGTAGTATCTAAAATCAGGCAGGAAGGATATATATAAAACCAAGAACCAGCAAAGAGGAAAATCCAGCAGCTAAATCCACATGTGTACTTGAAGAACTGTCCCATGAGCTGGTGCCCTGCAGGTGACAACAATGGATGAGAAGAATGGTGTATGTGACCAAGACAGGCTGATCATCACCTGTTACAAGGTCAGTGACTAAAAGTCACTGCAGAGACACTTCCTGTGACCATGGTGGTGCCAGTGCTGTGGCACCAGGTCCCCATGAGCTCCTCCCCAGAGTGCTGGGTGGCACTCTGGCCACCCCATGGAGTTTAAGTCAAACCAACACTGTCTGAGGACAGTGAAAAGCAGCCAAAAGATGAATTCCTTTGAGCACTACAACTGCTCTGCAACTACTTCCAGAAGAAGGAGAACCAAGTTAAGCTAAAAGACAATATTAAGAACAGGAGACACAGACACCAAGTTGCCCAAGAATAAATTAGGGCTGGAAATTACAACATAGTTTCTAAAATCTCGGCACAAAACCCTGGAGCAGTCTCCAGCGGAAAAGCAAAATCTGCAACTCCAGAGCTAATCCAAGAAACACCATGTGCTGTGGTGCTGTAAGGAGCCAGGGCTCAGTGGTCCAGAAGATCTCTCCAGCCCTGTGTTTTCAGACAGCTCCAGGTCACATCATGTTCATGTTGCTATGAACAGCAATCAGCTGCCCAGTTCTCTGCAAATGGTTCATGATGTACAACTCAGTCTGTCTCTTCTTATTTCCATTTACTCAGTAAGGCAGAATGGCAGGACACTGCTGACCTAAGGGTTGCTGCAGACCTTCCCTCTGCCCCAAGCACACACCCCAATCCTCCATGGCACCCACAGGGGTGCTCCTGCAGAGCCAGTTTGCTCTGGGAACTCACACCAGCTCCCAGTCCTAACCAGTGGCTGTTTACTGGAAGAACCAGCCCCATACAATACATTCCTGTACTGGAGAGGAAACAAGGCAGGACATGCAGAGCTGAAGGTGAGACCACAGCAGCCTCGACATCTGGTGTGATTTAAGGATGTACAACTCCACCCTCATTGCTCCATGACCAGCCCAAACTTCCCAAAATCACCGGCATTGTTTCCCTGTCCTCACCAGAAGCCACTGCAATGTGTAGATAATAAAGTTTACCACCTTCTTTCAGGTGCAAGAGAAAGGTGTTATATGAGCAGATGCCCAACAAGCTCAGACATCAGGATGAACTGCAGGACTAAGTGTTGTCACACTTCTGACTGTTGTTAATTTGTCATTAAGTGCTGCAAACACTCTGAATCAGATTTCAGGATGGGCAGGTCTCAGCATCGTGTCAGATCCGGTGCTCTGCCTGAGTTTCCCCGAATTCTGATTTACTTTCCCACTCTGCCCAGCAGCCCAACTCTTGGCCCAGCCACCACTGATCTCTCAGGGAGGCTCTGAAATGTGAGCTCATCCATGCGCAGAGCTGGGCGCTTTCCTTCCCACTCAGGTTTTGCTCTCTCTCATGACGACACTCCACACTGAAACATGGGGATTTCTTCTGTTTGAGGGCTCCTCAGGGGAAAGCCTCCAGTCCCAGTAACTAGTCAAACAGCTCCTGTCCTTGCATAGCCTACAGTTCCTCTGCTCCTGGCCCTGCTAGCTCCAGCCAGGAGGAAGCAGAGAACGGGAAGATCCTCTTGCTCTCTAGACTCTGCCTAAGGTGCTTTGTGATGTGCAATCAACAGAAGCACTGTGGCATTTGGCTGTTGCTCCTACTCCTCGTGCTCCTTAAACAGTTCTTCCTAAGTGCCCATCCTTTTACATTCATACAACTTTTGCTTTTCTTGCCAGAACCATAATTATGCAAAGGATTTATTTTGGAAAGACCTCAAACAACACAACAGCTATTTGCTGACTGGAGGGGGAAGAAAGCAAGGCAGGAGAGGAGATCAGCACTTCCCTACCACCTAAGAGGGTGCAACCAGCTTTGATTCTCTCCATGACTGACATTCCTGGAGCAGGAGCTCCCCCAGAACCCCCGAGAGCCTGTGGGGCAGCCATCACCCCAGGCCTGCTGCCACTGCCCAGCACTGTGGGGGAACTACCAGGCTTGATTTCCACTGCTTCTGCTTCAGAGCAGTTTTGCAGCCTGACAGTCTGCACTGTGGCATGGGCATGAGCTGTCTTCCAGGGCTGAGCTGCTTCAATGCCATACCAAGGAAAACAAAACCACCTCTGCCTTGGACTGCTGCATGAGCATCACCCCTGAACAGGCCACGCTGTCACAGAGGGCTGGGTGCCCTGGCTGCTGCCTGCAGATCCACAGCCAGCACAGAAACCACTCTGCTTTAATTAATTCCTAATTACAGTTTACATGCTGCCTGTTACCACTCTCCTTTCTCATGCAGTGTTTCACACCTGAATTCCTAGCTGTATGAAGTCACCATAATCAGATTACAGGAAGAGGGAAGGACTGGGGGACGAGGAGAGGAGGGAAGACAAGGAGACAGCACGGATGAGCGGAAACCTACAGCGGAGATGGAAACCAAACTGACAGGCAGAAAATGCAGCTGGAATCCTACACAACAAGAGCCCTGAGGGCATGTGCACGACACTGGGTGTGATGTAATGAACCCTGTGAGAGGGCTCTGGAACAGGAGCCTGCCTTCGGAGACAGAGATAAAATGTGGGTTAAGACACGGAGCACCTGGGTCCCTACAGCGCCGCCCCCGCCCCAGCTCCTACCTGGTAGATACCTGTCGTGGTCGTACTCGTGTGAGCGCTGCATGTGGCTGTTCTGAGTGAAAGGCTGGTTCCCAAAGAGGTTGTCACTGCGCAGATTGTGGCACAGCTTCTCCAGGAAGCGGAGGACGTAGGTGATACTGTTTACTGCTGGCAGGTTCAGAGTGTGCTGTTCCCGATCAAACACAGCTGGAGACAGAAACAAACAGAGCCCAACACGTGAACCCCCCGCCAAGGCGGGAGGCTACGCCCAGGGCCGCACAGCCAGCTCCTGGATCTCGGCATCGCCGGGGCTGTGGAGAGCCAACAAAGCCACTGCCTTCCGCTGCCGGGGCAGGCCGGGACCAGCCCGCTGCACCCAGCACGGGGCCGGGGCAGCGCCAGGGGAGCCGCGGCCGAGGGAACCCAAAGGATTCGAGCAGCAGCCTGGGCTCGCAGATCCAGCTACGCACGGGCTTAAAGGAGAATGAAAACCCGGGGAGTTTCTTGTCTTTCCGCGAGGAGCTGTGGAATCCCCCCTGCTGTGGCTGTTCCCAGGGCAGGATCGCTGCCCAGGCGGGTGCCAGGACTGAGCACTGCCCGCTCCAGCAGCCGTGCCCGCGGGCCACGGGAACTGCTCCGCTCTGAGTCAGCTGCCAGCTGTTGCCTCACTGACACACATGTGCGGCAAGAAAGAGAAGACAGAACTCTTCTGTCTGTCCCTGGCCTGTGGCTGCAGCGAGCTTCGGGACAGACATCTTCCAACGAGAGAATTCTTGCAACAGCCTCTCTGGAGGCAAAGTGCTGCGGGCTCGTTCTCACCTGAGATGACCTCTCCCCCGTGGCCTTGTTTTAAGAAGGAGAAGACTGTTTTCTGATGATAAGCACAATCAATGCAGGCCTGTACTGCTTGCTGCAGGACAACAGAAGCTCGAGCTGGTCCAAAATGGTCTGGCAGCTGCTGAACTTTCTTCTTGTCTAGGTGGGGCCCAGTGCTGCCGTTCTTGTTCAAGTAAATGCAAACTGCCAAGATGAGAAATGTGTTTGCCATTAACCCACTCAAGAAAGCAAGAAACAGATGCCTAAAATCCAAACTGAGAGATGCTGAGATTTTAAGACTGTCCCATCACTCACAAAGTGGAATTCACCACGACTGCCTGACTGCATCCTCACAGTGGAGCTGCTTCTAGAGGGGAATCACCTCCAAAATCTTCCTGCCTCATGCACACCTTCCAAACTGCTGCTGTTTCTCCCATGCTCTCCCCTGCAGTCAGGTAAAGTGGTTTCCATGCCAGCCAGGTAAGGTGGCTGTGATGTTCAGAGGGGAAGAAAGAATGCAGCCTCCACTTTCTAGGGGGTTCCCACAGCATTTCCTTTTTAGGGAAACTGGCTTCTTTAGGTTCCTCTGAAAACTGGCCAATTACATTCTGGGGAAACAGAGGGCTCAGCCCATATCCAGTGCTTGACTCAACATGTCAAAAGCAGCTTTTCCTTAGACTTTCCTGACCAGATTCATCCTCAGCTGTAGCAGTGCATACACTCTTCACTGCTGCTCCTCCTCCTCCCCTGCTCCCTCCTGTCCCTGTGTGCCTTGTTATCCTGGCTGGAGCTGGGCAGACCACGGTCCTTCAGCACCTCCTCTGCCCCTTGAGCAGTTCCAGCAGCTGTGCCATGCATGGTGTGGGAGAGCTCACACTCAGGGCTCACAAGAGGTGCTGCACACCTGACTGCCCCCAGGCACAATGGGCCACAATGTCCCTGGAAAGCTGTGGAGTCACCAGCATGCAGGGGAAAGGGGTCCTTCCACTCAACAGATGGGCTTGCAATCTTCCTACTTCATTATTTCCAACAGAAAGATAAATGAACAGCTGCTCTGGACTCAGGTGCCTCTCTCAGGCCAGCCTTTCTGGAGTGGTAAGGATTGCTGTTTTACAGGCTTAGGAAGAAATGAGACTCTCGTGGGGTGTTGCTGCCTGCCTGCTGCAGTTCCTAACTGTGCAATCCTGTCAAGAATGTGGTCCAAGACCCTCCTTACCTGTGGGAGCCTGCATGGCAGAGCTGGGGATTGTAGCAGCGTCCTGGGGCACAGTGCTTGTGTCTGGCTCTGGGGTACTGGTTGTTGGAGAGGTGGGTGCTGGGTTCAGCAATGTCCTAGGTTTCCTCTGCAGAAAAAGAGGAGATATTTCTCCTTTTACCCCTGCTCTCCTTTACCACCCATGATCACTACACTCTCTCCTCTGCATCCAACAGACAAGGCACTGTGGAACATGACACATTTCTGATGGTGATGACGGGGTGTCTCAAGAACCTAGTAATCAATACGTGTGTATTTGACAAACCACAACCCTGAAAAATAACAAGCCTGGGATCTGCCACCTCTGTTTGACTCAGACTAGCCACACACAAAGGACGGGAGAGCTTATTCTACCCTTTGGCCATCCTGTCATGCTCCCAGCATCTGCCATGCTACTCCACAGCCAGTGCACTTCCAAAGACACGGATTCTTGATGGAAATGATCTTTAGGACACAGACATTCTCTACAGCTCCGGGGCTGGGCTCTGAGGATACTCCCAGCCCACATACCCCTCTGGTCTCCTACTTGCTGCAGTCACACAGCCAGAGGCTGAGACAAACGTGCACAAACACACGCATGCACCAACCCATGGCAGGACCTGCAGCACCTGCTGTTCACCCGCCTGCATCAGCATCAGCTTTTACCTTACTGCCAGGCTTGGGGCCTCTCTTTCTGGGGAATTTCAAAGGCTCCACTGACTTGGAGGGTGTAGGCATGGGGTGGTGGATTAGCGCTTTGGTCGTTCGACCACGCTTCTTCCCTGTTTTGCGACGCCTTTGCCCTTGTTGATGCCCCAAAACAGTCTTTGTGCTACTGTGCATGCTAGGTTTCTCCGAGTTTACTTCGGAGGCAGGTAAAGGGCTCTTTGGAATCACAACTGAAATAAAAAGAGAAAAAGCAAATGTAATTAAATCAGGTGAGAATCAAAACAAGAGCAGCCTCCATCTTTATACAGTGTCATATGGATAAAAACCGGGAGTACTCCCAGACCCCTGGGCGGGGGGACTGCTCTCCAGGCCAGAATAAAAACCAAACACATGGTGCCCTGGCTCAGCACTCGAGCTGGGGGACACTGGGGCTTAACCTGGATGGGCTGAACTCCAGAAGGATCATGCTTGCAGCCATTCCTTCTTTCCTGAAAGTAACTGGTACCTACAGCTCTTCCTTCTGCAAGCGGCGACCTGCCAACAGCCATGGAAAAGGCTGAGAGCCTTCCTAGGGAGGGATCAGTCAAGACCTGTCTGACAGTCACAGAGCCAGTGCTGCCAACTGGAAATCCCCTCCCTCAAGGCTGACATCAAATCTGTTCTGTCCCTAAATTTCCAGCAAACTGCAGTGGAAGGGACCAGCTCCATCCTCCCTGCCTGCAAGGACTACTGCTCCTAGCCCTGAGCAACAGCTCATCTCAGCTGGACCAGCTGCCCTGCTCCTCCCACATACTACCAGAGACAGGTCTGTTCCTTCTTGTTTTCTCACTCTTTCCATCACAAAACCAGGTTTCTGGTATACCTGCCCACAAATCCCCTAAATTTGGTTAGTCATCTTTCCCAAGCCTGCTAAAAGCCAGAGATAAGATGGCCCAGCCTAGCAGACCTGTATTTTCTTCTGTTTTAAATTTCTGCTAAAAAGAAGCAAACCAAAATCCTGCTGCATTTTGAAAACTGCAGAGTGATCTTTAGGATGTCTTGTTTCTCACATCTGGAAACCTCAATGTGTGTGCAAGGAATTAAGGAAAAAAACCAAGCAAACACTTTTGAAATCAGGAGCTTTGTACTTAAGGAAAAAAGTCTTAGCTAGGGAAACAGAGTGCAATAAAACATTAATGCCAGGATGGCACAACTGTGGGCACATACAGAGATTTTTAAGTTTTCTGTAATGAGGATTTTAGGAGAAGTTACTGTGAACAAGGATTCGTTCCCCTGGCACAGTGAAGGTGTGGCTGCCATTGGAACCCTGGCAGTGCCCAAGGCCAGGCTGGACATCGGGGCTTGGAGCAGCCTGGGACAGTGGAAGGTGTCCCTGCCCATAGCAGGGGGTGGAATGGGATGGGATTTATGGTCCCTTCCAGCCTACACCGATCCATGATTCTAAAGCTCTCCATACTTCAAAGAAACTGTAAAATATCAAAGGGATGTGGGAGCACAGGGCAGGGAGCATTTCATTTGAGATCTGCACAATGCTCAGTGTCTAAACCAAGCTGTGCCACAATGAGGTTTCTCCAACATGGAGAAAAAACAGAATTCTACAGACAAGCTGTGAGGCAAACCCATGTTCTCAGTTTTACTAGTAATAAACCCAGAGAAATGGTCCATTTGGGAAGTTGGCATGCAGTAGGCAGAGCAGCTGGACTGCCTCCTTTGCTCCAGGCTGGGACCACATCACTGGGAACTCAATGCCAGGAAAAAGGAGAAAAGGAGACTGCTGTCACATGAAGTCCTGGAGTGCAAGCTTTTACTGTATAATTTTATGTTAAAAAGAGATTTCATCTTTTGGTGAAATAAATGCAAGAAAAATCTGTTGCCCACTTCAGCTGTAATGACAATACATACAAATAGTAATTTGCCAGGCTTGAAGAATTGTTTTTGGGATTTGGGCAATAAAAGCCCATAGCTGGGTGCATGCAGATCCCATGATGGGACACCTC
Source organism: Sylvia atricapilla (assembly GCF_009819655.1). NCBI lineage: Eukaryota > Metazoa > Chordata > Aves > Passeriformes > Sylviidae > Sylvia > Sylvia atricapilla. The sequence continues at coordinate 4,662,946 of NC_089163.1, forward strand.
ATGTCATTCAGCCACCCAGAGGAGTTCCCACTGTGCCTGTGCCCCTGGCAGCACATCTCTGGTCCCTGCTACAGGCACAGCTCCTGCGGGGATGGAGGAGCTGTCACAGCAAGGGAAGCTGTTCACAGGCTAAATTACATCTAAATGTGCAGCCAGCTCAGGCCAGAGAGACACAGACTGTGACCTAGATTGGAGCTGTGTGCCCAGCAGTACTGCTGAGCACAGCCCTGAGCACAGCCCTGGACAGGCACTGATGTTTTCCCTGGGGCTGATTCCATCAGACTGATGCAATGCACAGACATTTTTCTGACCCGGAGTGATTTAATGAAATGAGGTCTTATCCTCCCACAATCCGGCAGACTTGCCTGGCTTTTTGTTGGATTTGAACCAGAATCTGAGTAAACACCAGTCTGTGCTAATACATTTCTCTGGCCCTACCAGATGCACTGAGCTGTAGGAGGAGGAGGAGACACCAAGAACTCCAGAGCAGAGTCCTCCCACCAGCTGTACCTGCACATCAACGGTGCAGCTCCAAAATCACAGGATTACAGCTCTGCTTCATCCCCAAGGCACCACTTCCAGTGACTGGATGCTTCCTAAAGGAGCTTGCAGTTTCTTTAAAGGTGCCTGTTATTTCCCTGCAGGATTTCAGCCCCTGCTGTTATGCAGATGTGGTCTAGAAACATGGGATTGCTATGCAGGGATCAGTGCCCAGCACTCAACCCTGCCTGCACCAACCACAGCACTCACAGAGCTCCAGAGATGGAAAGAGCTGTGCCCAGCAAGCAGGATTATCTCACAGCTCCAACCACTGCCCAAGTCTCCTTTAACTGCCAAAAGCTTCATTTACTGCGTCTTATTCTTACTATTACTACATCTTAATTATTAAGGATCTAAAGCTATCAAAAACTGTCCAAAGAGGAGCCACAAAGATGCTGAAGGGCCAAGAGGGGCAACACAAGGAGCAGCTGAGGGCTCTTGGTGTGTCCAGCTGGAGCAGAGAACCCTGAGGGCAGAGCTCAGGGATCTGCAGCTCCAACCCCTGCTCTGGGCCAGGGACAGCAGCCAGGGCACGGCTGGAGCTGGGCCAGGGCAGGCTCAGGCTGCAGAGCAGGGAAAGGTTCTTCCCCCAGAGGTGCTGGGCACTGCCCAGGCTCCCCAGGGAATGGGCACGGCCCCGAGGCTGCCAGAGCTCCAGGAGCCTTTGGACACCAGGGGTGACAGGCTGGGGTTGGTGGGGGTCTGGGCAGGGACAGGGGTGGACTGGGTGATCCTGGTGGGTCCCTTCCAGCTCAGGATATTCTGATTCTGATTCTGTGATTCAGCTGGTGACAGTGCCAGCCCAACACTGAGCAGCTGCCAGAGACATCCTCACCTTCTTCTTCCTTGTACAAGCCACTGAGAGGAGCCACATTTTCAGAAAATCAAGTGAGGCCTCTCTTATTTAAAAAATCAAGAGTTTGCTGTTCCTGACTAAAGCAGCACCTCTCTGTGCTACAAGTTTGTTGCTCACCTGATCTCTGTGCAATCCAATCAACTTCAAAGGTGGCCTTGCTTTGGATGAGTTGAGTCACACAATCCTGAGATCCTTTCTGACCTGAATTATTCATCGATCTGATTTCACGGTTATTTCAGTTTATTAAGGGGACAGAAAACTAATAATTGGAAATTTTCTGCTGTCTTGTTTTGGGTCACACAGGCATCCAGGACAATGGCAGACACGGAGGAGGAGGAGCTGGCTGGCATTGGATGCATTTGGCACAGTGAGAAACATCAGCCTGAAGATGCAGCTCAAACACAACTGAACTCAGAGCCAAAGAGAACTTGGGCACCACTGATGTGTTACTCATCACTGAAGGATTAGTTTAAACAAGAGTTCTGAGCTTTCTGCAGAAACAAAGAGACTTGACAGAGAATTCCTGATTTCAGGCTCTACTTCCTAAATGCTAAAATATCCTGTCAGCTGATACATGGCACCTGCAGCTGCCCACCACACTGTGACTGAAACTGTTGCTTACAGGAGACTCTGCACAGTTGCCATCCACACTCTGAGGGTTAGCCCATGCTAGGAGGCAGCATTTGTCACCCATCAGCTTATCTGAGACTTGTCACAGCTTGAAGAAGACAAAATTATGTCCTCGGGACAAGAATTATTAAGTCAAAACATGTAGAAAAATATGGAACAGAAAAGTTGAAGTTGCAGAAGGGTTTCCTGCCTTTCTCTCCTATTTACAATGTTCATTTACCAAGAGCTGCAGGAGCACAAATCCCAAATTCCCATTTTCTGTGTCAAGGGCTCTGTACTCTCAGATACAGCTGTAGTTCATGTGCTTCTTCCTGGAGATGTCCAGAATGGTCCCTGCAGTGTCCTGAAGTGCAGGGAGAGATTTCTGAGCACACCACTCATGCCCACTCCAAAGCTCCTCTGACTGATGTCCTGCAGGCCACCCCTCCAGTGGTCTTTTGGTGCTCACTGCCCTCTGTCCCATCTTCAGCACTTCATGGGCAGAAGCAGCACTCAAAGAGGTGAGTTAAAGAGACCCATTTAAGATAAGCAAATTTGTCAGAGAGCAGAAATCTTGTTGAGATCTGGCTGAAACCTTCTTTGCATGAGGAATTTCAATCGTGGAGGTTGGAGCTGGACAAGAACTGGAGCTCACTGCCTGTCCCAGAGTAAAATGTGAATGCTTCAAAGCCCTGTGATTCTTCCCAAAGCAGAGACCATCATCACTGGCCACCATGAGCATGACTGGGACAGAAATACAGGCCCTGGGAAGGCTCCAGACTTGGGCTGTCTGAGCTCTCACGACACATGGCAGACACAGCACAGGATAAAGGGTTGGAGCATGGGTGGGAGACATGAGCTCCGTGCAAAGACAGGGATTAAGAACAGGACCCCAAATTCTGGAATTTAAAGGTGAGAAGACAATTATTCTGATAATTCAGTATTTCCTGCAAGGATTCATGCTCTCCAGCCTGAAACACCTGTTTGAGCTGAGACTAGAGGAGATATCCAGCACAGTGCTGGGATCCAAGTGCTGCAGGATTTGGCATGTTTTACCTGTTCTCACGATGAGCTCTCTCTTCTCCCAAAGATATACTTCCTTTTTACACGAGATGTGTCTAGCTGCAGGTTTTGACTATTGAAATAAGGTTCTTTTATCCACTAATCCCTTGGCCAGTGGTTACACAGTAGCATACAAAGAAACCCAAACCCACAGTCCCCAAAACTCTCCATCCCGCTCATCCTCACCATGGGGGTGTATTATAATGTCATTTTTAGGCAGGACATCCACAGTCACATGAAAAGCTGTAACTTCAAACTAAAGCAATGCCTTTTGTGCATTTATTGAAACTGAGACAAGCTCTGAACATTCCTCATCAGTGTCCCAAGGCTTAGAAATCTGCATGGTTTGGAGCAGCACTCCTTTTAACTGTTGGCACACACTTGGATGAGCTCTGTCACTGCAGATGCCACTGTACATCCCCCTGGCACGAGCTGTGCCATTTTATATGGTTGTTTTATTTGTTTTTCCAGTTGTTTTATTTATCAAAATAAAACAACTAGGGGAAAAAAAGTCTTAAAAGTCACAGTGATATCAGCACTGCTGTTTGCTGTTTGCAGCAGTGTCACATTTTCAGCCTCACAGCAGCATTCCCGTGTGCCCTAAACCATACTGGGACTCACACCCAGTGCTCTCTGAAGCAGCTCAGCAGGGCTCCTGCAAACCTTGGCAGGTGTTCCCAGCACCTTGTACCATGTCTCAGAGGTGTGGGGCAGCTCATGACAGAGCTTCAGTGACTTGCCTCAAGTGCCAGAGCAGTCACTGAACTGCAAAACAGCCCAAGTGTCCCACCTCTGATTGTAACCAAACACAGAGATGGGGAAAAGAACTGCAGACTGCAGTGGGTGCTACCAGAGCTGAAGACAAGACCCCTATTCTGGACCTACAGGGTGTGCTTACATAATTAAACACCAGAACTCGGGACCCAAGGCTGCCCTTGGCACATCTCAGTCTGCCCTATTCACCCAGGCATTGATTAAACCCAACCAGATGATTCTACCCAAGCACAAGGCACATCTGCTGAAACATTTTCCAAAACAAAACAGAGGTTTTACCCAATAACCCACAAGAGCAATCTGAGCCACTTGGGCAGTGTCAGTCCAGCTGCTGCAACAGAAACGTGGAGAGATCTGGACTGGTCAGAGACCATGTGGAAGGATGTGGCACAGCCTCATCTGCCTCCAAGATCCTCACCAAAGGCTTTTACAACACCTCCAGAGCCTTGGGATAAGAAGAAAGGTTTCTAAAGGGATAAATTGAGGATTACAAGAGGTAGGGGCAAAGAATCATCCTTGCAGAGGAGAGATATCCACACTGCTCATCCATGAGTGACCTGATGAGGGGATGGGAGGTGAGGAAGTTGAATGATTCACCCTTCCAGGGCAGGCAGGACTGTGGCAGCCCACGAGCAGAGACTGTGTTTCAGGGAGAGAACACAGAGGTGACCATCCCAGCCATAAACAGAAAGCAGTGAATGTGGGGAGACCCACTCCTGCCTTCAGCTGCACAATGCTGGGCTCTGAGCTGCCTCCTGCTCCTTCAGGATGGAGAACTCAGGCTGCAACACTCACTGCACGTGAACAGCAGCTCAACACACAGCAGTGGCCAGACAGAGCCAGAGAGAAAGCTTCCACTTTGGAAAAATGAGAGACCACAACACTGGGTGTCACCAACTAGTAACAATTCTAAATTCACTGGTTCAAATCAAGCAAAAAGCCTGCAGCTGATGCCTGGATTCTCATTTGCACAGAGTTCCAGACTTTCTGGGGACATTTCATCCATGGCTCAGCTCTGCCTTCCCTGCTGCACACCAGGATCCTCCAGACTGCCCTTCATTGGTCCTATCAAAACTCATGGGTCACACTGAGCATTTTAATGAGTTGGTTCACGCTGCTTTGGCTCTTCTGCACACAACACCCAACATATTTTAACAGTTTTCATCAGTTTCAGAGGCAGCAACTCTTATTGTTACTTAGCAGCTTTTGAGCAGTTTTTGAGTTTTAGAGTATAAACATCTGTGTGCAGATATTCCTCAGTGAGGGGAAGAGCTCTGAGATGCAGCACAGCAAGGGTCAGGATGTGCCACACAATGAACATATCCCCCAAACTGCCTTGGGGTCAGCACCATCCCTGCTCTGCTGAGGACAAAATAAACACAGAGAAGTGACTGGCTCTTGATCAGAGACACACAGTGACAGCCTGTGCAGAGCAAGGATACCCAAATTGTTGTCCTCAGCAAAAGTCGTGTTCAGCTTTGTGCTGAGCACACAGATTTCCTTAGTCCCAAACCCAGGTCTTCATTTCTTTTCCACACAGGAAAGAAATAAACTGCTCTGTACTCACTGAGTAGCATTGGGAAATGAATGGGGAAACTGAGTCACACATCTTTCCTATAAACCCTGTAAAGTCTGGCACTTGGATAGGGAAAATGGCCTGTCCCACCACTGGAACTGCCAAGCAAGTTCTCCCTCAACAGCAGCTCAAAGCCCCTCCTATCTCAGCACATTTGCTGAGGAACATCTGCACAACCAGCCACAAACAGGCTGGCAATTACATGTCTGGAGCCTGTGAGAGCAGCAGCACATTCCTGCTTCTTCAGCCCTTCTTTTCCCTACCAGCCCCCAGAAGGCAAAGCAAAGGAGCAGAAGGATCATGCTGGGAACAGACCTGGCCACAGGCATTTACACCCTGGAGAAGAATGGCAGTTCTGGGCAGCAGGACTGGCTCAGTGTGCACATGCAGATTACACAGGCAGTCCTCAGCAGAATTACTGCCCAGACTGCAGCAGGGCTGTTTTCATTCTCTGCAGAGTGTCCTCATCACCCCCAGAGAAACACTCACCTGTAGGAGCCAGTGTGCAGCAACCTCTGCAGCCCAGTTACACAAAGCTGGTGGCCTTAGCTCACACTCTTTTCTGCACTGTTTTTATTCCTCCAGTGCTCAGATATTTGACTCAGGGTCCAGTTCTCAAAGTCAGCCAGATGTTCCTTGGCACAGGGGCTGCCAGCTCCCCCAGCCTGTCTGGAGCATGGCTCTTCCTCCCACACAGCTCCCAGGCCAGACAACAAGGAGCTGCAGTGAGCCTCCTGCAGCACATGGTTCAAATGCAGAGGGCAAGGAAATGCCAGGTTTATCTACAGTAACTCTCTTCTCATCCCAAATCAGCAGTTCTTCTCCTGTTCCCATCCCACCACTTCTTATTCCAAATAAACTGGCTGCTACACAACCCAGGTTCTTGCTTGCTGTGATTGCCCTATCACAGCCTCAGCTTCTGCACTTCACTGCAGAAATAAAGCTGTTGAAGCAGTGTGTTGTTTTAATCAGCTGTGAAGCAACTTTGGAATTAGAACAGAGATTCTGAACTACAGAGAGGAGATGAGAACTGAGCTGGGCAGCTCCAGCCTGAGAACCACATTAGCAGAGCTGAAAGCCAAGCTTCTGGCCGAGGGGACGCACCAGTGGGTGAAAGGAGAGACAGAGGGGCAATCAGGAAGCTCCAAGAGAAATGGCAACGCCCAAGTCAGAAGAAAATCAAGTAGAAATCTGAACTTTAAGCCTGGTTTGATCACCACAAACCCAGGCTTTGTCTCCTGCATGGCAGTGCCCATGGGCACAGAGTGAGCACCCAGCAGTAAGAGAAGAACCGAAAACCTGTGGCCCCTGGAGCTGTTTGGCAGAGGGAACATGAGCAGCACTGGCACCTTTGGTCCTGATGCAGACAGTGACAACATAAATCAACTGATTCCACACCTCAGGAAAGCCATCACTGCAGCTCTTCCAGGCTCAGCTTCCAGGCCACAGCAGAGCCTGACCCTGCAGGACACTGCCAAAAGCACCAGTAGTGGCTTGTGACAGTGTTGTAGTTTTGAAAACAAACCAAGTGAGAGGCTCTAAGTCAGAAATAAAATTTAATGAGAAGAAAAGGAAAATAGAATAAAATAAAATAAAATAAATACAAAAAGAAAAACCACTGACAGAGTCAGAATACAACTTGATCAGGGTGATGGAAACAGTCCAGATGAGGTGGTCTTCCTGAAACAGAAATCTTGTAGAAAGGTCTGGTAGCTCCGGTCTTCTGGGAATCCAGTGGGTGAGGGCTGCTTCTACTGTCCCAAATCCCAGCTTATATCCAGGTGAGAATGCTTGGCTCTTCCCCATGGGCAGAGCATCTCCCAATGGGATGATGAGTCATGGAAGAGAGCCTTAATGGCCCATTAAAGAGAGAGATAACTCCCGGAGGGAGTCATCTGTGAGTCATGCAAAAGGCATTGATGGGCCATTAACTGAAGATGGTGATAGAATACATCCTAAACTACAACCCAGGACAGATAGTGACATGTCTGGTCCTCAAGAAGACCCCAGAGCCAAACTTTAGTGAGCAACCAGCCCACAGCCTGTCGAGCCTTCATCTTGAGCCATGCTCAAACCCATCTGAGCCACACCTGCAGCAGGACAGAGCTTTGGTTTCTTCACAGAATGCAGTCCCTGGGAAGTTTGCTCTGCTGCTATTTATACTCAGCTGTCTCAAGGACACTCATCAGTGAAAGCATGTGCCACAAGAGACCATTACAGTCACACTGATCACATCTTCTGCCCCTGGGAGGTAACTGCCAGGGGGTTTCCAAAACCCCACACTGAGAATGGTTCTGTAGTCCTGCCCTATTCAGGTTATTCAGGGCAGTTCCTGGGGTTTCTGCTTGTTCTGATCCTCTCTGAAGCTCTTTTTTTAGCTTTGGCTTCCAGGTTAAATATTAGCAGAACGCCTTCAACTTATCAGTGCTCAAACAATGGGGAGAGTGCTAGGTGGGTGTGGTTTGTTCCAGCTTCTGTTATTTTTTAAAGCTCAGAAGTTACAAAAAGATCAAGAGAAGAACAATGACAGGGTGCAAAAGGTCTGATCTCTGTAACACATCCTAAGTGTTCCAGATGGAACTCCTGGATTCCATAAAAAATGCACCCGGGCAACTTAGGTCTCTTCCCCAAAGCCAGAGCCAGAGCTGGGATCAAAAGCATTTATTTCCCCTCTCCAAAAAAATGAGGAGGAAACAAAAAACTGAAGAAACTCCCCAGCAGGTCATGAAAAGATGATGTAATGTTCCTGCTTCCATAGAGTCACTGCCAAAAATCCCAAATCCCAAAATTGGGCTGTTTCCCCCATATGCACCTACCTTGCTCTGATCACACCCTGCCCATCAACCATCACAACCACCATGACTGCCCCACCCCTGGAAGTGTCCAAGGCCAGGTTGGGTGGGTCTTGGAGCACCCTGGGATAGTGGAAGGTGTCTCTGTCCATGGCAGGGGGTGGAACCAGAGGGGCTTTAAGGTCCCTTCTAACCTGAAGGGACTGGAGAGTCACCACGTGCAGCCTTTACAGACCTGTGTGAAAGGAGACTGGTCGGGCATTTGCTCCTCCAGCAGTTGCCCACATCAGAAGCAGGACCCCTACAAGGGACCAAGCTCCTGTCACCAAGGCTGGAATATGCTGCCAAGCAGAAACCAGGAGTGGAGCGTGAAATCCTTGAAGATCTCTAGAACTGAGTGTATAAACCCTTTTATCCTGATGGGAAATTCTGCTCTCCCTCTGGTTGTCCTACACAAACTGTCACCCTGGGCATACTTTAAGCTGACTTCACTCAGCTTCCAGTTGAGCCCACCAGCCCTGCCTGCAATCAGCAGCTCAGGACATCCCGAGTCAGGCACTTTTAGACTCCCATAAACAACAGCTCTGAAATACTCTTCTTCCTTGAGGTTGTCCAATTCCATCCTGAAAGCACTCAGACTTCCACCCTGCACCATGTCCCAGTGAACAGGAGTGTTGTTACTGGTCAGGGATCCTGCAGAAACAAAGTGATTTGTTCAACCAAAGAGAAGTAGTTTCCAACAGCAGGGTCCTGCTGAAACCTCTTGCCAAGACTCAGTAACACCCTGAGATATTTAAACTCTGTTCTGGGCCAGGAAGTACCATGGAAAAGGGAAGGAAACATCCTGAGCAAAACCCAGATTCTCTTGGGTACAAAATATTTCAAAATAAAACATGAGGAAAAGTCAAGCTGAGAGGAAGGTCTAGACACTGAGAGTAAGGACAGGCTGGAGACCAGAGGAAACCGCTTTTTCCAGGTCAGATCCTCATCTCAGATGCTCCTGCCAGCCTCAAGACATCACTCAGTAACCTCAGGTCTCTGACATGCCATGGCTCTCACTGAGCCACAGATTTGTTGTTTGCTGAGCCACAGGCACTGGCAGCACCCCAGTGCCTCCTGCAGTGCTGGGCTCCCTTATCCAAGCCCCAAACCTCCAAACCCCACAGGTATTCCAGGACACACATCCAGGCTGAGCCAGGGCCACTGCTAGGAGCCTTGGCTTTGTGCTCCAAACAGCTCAAGAGATTTTTCTTGGGATCTTCCAAGATCCCAAGGCAGCACCACCCAGCTTCCAGGGCTGCTTGTGTGATACACTCATGGATAAAAACCTGAACTCCTTCCTCCTGCTGTTGGTGCACCTGTGTGGTCCCCAAACCTGCCATGCCAGCACAAACCAGTGTCACCCAGCTTAATGTGTGAGCTGCACATCCCAGCTCAGTCCTGAAGAGATAGTAATTAATATTTTCCCATCTCCTCCAAGCAGGGGCTCACCTGAGTGTTACCCTGTCAACTACTCCTGATGAGGCTCCTCTTCCCACCACTATGTTCTCACCCTGAAGAAGGAAGAGAAACCAGCCAATATCCAAAATAAAATAATAAAATACACATTACCTTTGCCCCTGGGCAGGAAACCTGGCAGCTGATCACCATATTCCTTTGAGGAGATTAAGCAGTTAAACAACAAATCGCATGACAGCAACGGTGGTGAGAAACAAAGAACTTCATGAACTTTCTATCCAGGGTCAGCATCTTGTAACCCCCTGGAGTCACTGCAGCAGCCACCACAGGCAGCTCTGGTCCCAGGGTAACACAGAGCTGTGAGCCCAGGGTGGATGGAGCTCCTCTTCAGCCTATCCCCATGGTAACTATCCAAAACTATTGACATTTGCTTGCTCTGCAAGCAGAGGAAGCAGCAGGTGAGCCCAGGCAGAGGGAGCAGGGTCTGAGAGCCCACACAGACCTGAGCAGTGTCCCCAGTGCCCTCAGCAGCTCTCACCAGCCCTGGCACAGTGGCAGAGGATGAGCTCAGTGTTAGCTCTGCCCTGCCTGGCTGGGCTTGGGGCTCTCTGCCAGCTGGGCACCTGCCAAGGCACCAATTCCAGTCCTCCAAATTCCAGAGCTGGAGCAGCTTCCAGCTCTGCCTGCCCAACGTTAACGCTTTCAGTGCTGTCCCTCTCCCACAGCACAGAGTCACCGCTCTGTGTGTCACAGAGCATGCAGAAGGGTGGAAAATGGAGTGACAAACACATCAGGAACTCCAGAGCAACTCAGCATCAGCCAGGGCACAGCCCAAAGGGAGGAACAGCACAGGGACCTTCTGAGATACAGATATTGAGGGCTTTACCTGTGTCCCTGGGCAGGTGTGTCCCTGCTTCCTTGTGCCCAAGGTGACAGTACTTCCCTCCAGTAGTAACACACGGAATATGGGAGCAAACTTACACTGTTACAGAGAAACAGGTGTGTGGGCAAGGTCCTTTCACAGGTGTGGATTAAATCCAGATTCCTCAGGATGGAGAAAATGAGCTGTTTTTTTAAGAAGCCAAGAAGACTGTCACTGCCACAGCACCTCCCAGCAGCAGCACTGTTGGGACTCTGCACACACCCACTGGCACTCAGCTGTAGGAGGGTCCTGTAAAGGTCTCACACTTTTTGAACCAAACCCCAGCTAAAGTAAAGCTCTTGATACTGTGGCACAAACCCTAGAAAAATGCCTGCATTTCTCCAAAATTTAAAGCTGGTGTTTAAGTAAGAGCCTTTTCCTGTGCAGACAGAGATTCTGTGGATATTCTCAGATGCCTGAGCCCAATCACACACTCAGGCAGAAAGCCCCATCCCACCTGCCCAGGCCCTTCTGCCAGCCCATGTGCCTTTACCTGGCAGAGACAGACCCCTCAGTCATCACCTCCTCAGCTGAAGGGCTCAGAGCATGAAGCCTCCGTGCACAGGTACCTGAGGAGACTCTGCTTTAGTTGCTCCTCCCCCAGGGGCTCACAGTTCTCCATCCCACAAACCACTTCAGAAAGGAAAATAACTTCCCACAGATCCTCTTCCAGCACGTGCTTCCCTGACTACAAAGAACCGAACTTTCCTCCAATCTGTGATTGGCTGTGAACTCCCAAATTTCCCATGAATTACAGAGGCAGATACATCTCCCCACAGAACCATGCCTTGGCTGAGGGGGATTTCCCTCTTCCCACCTCCCTGCTGAGGGCAGGTGGCCCCAGAAACGACAATCATTAACCAGCCTCTTACCTGTTTCTTCTTTTTTCTCATCGATTTTCCCCACTGTTATTTCCCTCTTTGCTTCCCTGAAGCTCAGCAGCAGCACCTCCATTTCTGTGTGCATCTCCCTCTCTCTTTCTCCCCAGCCATGATTTAAGGTAACTAAACAACCACCCTTATTCTTTGGGTTGATTCCAAATATTGATTTTCTATGCTACTTATAATGGGGACAGACAAAGCAGCTTCCCAAAATCCACTCTCCACTTATGGCAGTGACCTGTCCTAAGAGCCCACAGGCATCCCAAAAAGCAGGATAGCTAGAAAAAATAAAATTCATGCAAAAGTTTTTTCAAAGCAGTGGGTTTGGCTGGGCTGGAGTTCACTACCTGCAGTGACTGTGCTGGGATTTGTGCCCAAGGCAGGGCTGACAGCACACTGTGGTTCAGCTGGGCTGAACTGGGACTGCACAGAGCCCAGCTCTGCTCTGTTCCCATGGCTGACACTGGGCTGGGGGGCACAGCTGAGACCCCACTGCCCCAGAGATATCCCAGACTGTCCAGCTCTATGCTCACCTTGGAGAGCTGGGGAAGGAGGGATAAGTGGGAATGGAGTGATGCTGTTTGTCATCCCAGTCCCTGTCCCCTGGGATGGAGCCAGCTCTCCTAGGGATGCTGAGCACCTGCCTGTGCTGGGGAGCAGTGACTGTCTGCCTTGGCCGTGCACCTGCAGCTTTTGTCTACCTGTGAAACTCTCTGTACCTCCAATAGTTTTCACCCTTTTGCCCTTAAGAATCTCTCTCCCATCCCACTGTGGGAGTGAGTGGCTGTGGGGCTCAGCTGTCCCCTGGGACAACCCACCACACCTGACACGCACCTTTCCCTCCTTCAATCTCTGCTTTCCTCCCACATTACACTTCTACCAACCATTGCTACAGTGCACAGACTCAGGCACTCCTAAACCTTGAAGTTCTTGGCTTGAGGAACATCTGCCACCTCTTGCACTGTACCTGGATCACTATCCAACTGGAAAGCAGACACACCTGACAGGTGTGGGTAACTCCTTCCCCACCCAACACACCTTCAGGGTTTTCTGTTGTTAGCAACATGCACACGGTGTGCTCTGGCCTTGATTTTTGTGTGCTGAAGTATCTAAAGATGGGGAGACACCGTTCTTCTCTGTTTTGCCCTCATTGTGAAACTCTGACCCCAGGTTTGGGTTTGATGCCACCTTAATTCAGCTGGTTTATGTCTATGTGCTGTGACAGATAAATATTTCTCAGTCAGTACTTCTCTAGGATGAGTGCTGGACTCAGTAAGAGCAATCATGCCAGCAGCACTTCCAGGAACAGTTAAACCCCCTTAATTTCTGAAACTAAAGTGACCCCACGAGTCCTGAGCAAGGGAAATGCAGCAGCCAAGCCAGACTACCATTGTTCTGACTTCTGAGGGATGATCCAGGAGGTACCTGGAGAAAACATTTGAGAAAGAACAGTAGAGGCTGTTTAGAGGCTGTTCAGCTTTGATTGTGGTTGTCCTGGGCTGGGCCAGGAGCTGGACTTGATGATCCTTGAGGATCCCTTCCAGCCCAGGAAGTTCTCTGAGTCTATACCCTCTGAGCAGAGCTCCAAGCCAGCACTCAATTGAACAGAAAGTCCACTTCACCTTATATTCCTAAAAGCCCAGGTATGTATTTAAGGGTAAAAAAGTACATGCATAAGAGGCATGAAAAGACACATAAAGTGCTGTACACCACAGATGAGGAGTGGAGCTGGGATTCCTGGCCAATGGACAACCCTGGGAGCACCCCACTGGAGTGGGTGGGATGCTGAGGGAAGTTTGAACAGAGATCCCCCTCCTTTGGGACAGCCACTGGACCTTGCTTCCCCCAGCAGCTGCCAGGCTGAGGTGGAGAAGCTGTGGATGCACAGGATGAACTCTCCCACAGAGAGAGCAGAGCCAACATCCATCCCTGGCCCATGGCTGACATGCAGAGAGGACCAGGACCCACCACAAGCATAGGCACTCCCAGAGCTACATTTCCCCATGTGCTGTGCTGGTTTGGATCCCCCAGCTCCGAGGTGTGCAGCATCCAGAGAGGAGCACCAGGAGATGCCCAGGAGCCCACAGCCATCTGGCCACAGAGGTCTCCTAGCAGGCTGCAGCACATCCAGCAATGGAATTACCAAGCAGGCATGCAGGCTGCTCCTCCTCGCTGTTTGACCTCCCTTTCCTTCTTTAACACACACACATTCCCTAATGAAAGCTCCCTGGAGTGGCTGGCTGGGCCCCAGCTCCACCAGCTCCCTGCCCAGCCACTCCAGCTAAGCAAACACTGCTGGGGGTGGGAGACCCTGGGGATGGAGAAGCACCATGCCTGGGAGAAGCCCTGCACTCCTCCACCTCTGCTGGCAGGCAGCAGCACAGACAGATCAGAGCTGAATGGAGTTACCAGCATTAAATAAACATGCCTGCCCTCTTTGAAGTTCTGCTTCCCACGAATATGAGTTCATTCCAGGAGGCCTCTTTATGCCCAGCCCCAGGAAGCCACGGGTTACTCATTCTCCATGGAGTTAACTCTTCCCAGGATTCCTCAGCTTCCAGAGAGTTAACTCTTCACAGGATTTCCCAACTTCCACAAGAGCCTCACCAGTCAGTCCAGTATACGAGCACACACCAGTACTACCACAGTGGCACTTGACTGCCTGCATGTCTCTCCAGTTCTCTTTAAGAGGAATTCCCACCAGGAAAGGGAAACTGCCCAACCCCACCACACAGTCCTGCAGGCTCCAGGCTGGCACATGGAGAAGGTTTACTGGAGCTCAAGGAAAGGGCAATTCCTCTGTGGTGATGCATCCTTCAACCCTGCCAAAGAGCAGCACTCTCAGGTCTGGGAGGACCATGCTCAACCCTCCACCACAGCAGGGCTGAGGAGTGAGGAAACACAGGAGGAATTTCACTAGAGAAATTTCATTCCCAGTACTCTGTTCTTTTGGTTTAATCCCACAAAGTGTAAGTCAGAAATTCTTGGACAGGAAAGGGAGCAGACACTCACAAGAGGAAGAAGTAAAACCACAAAGACAAGGCTGATCTCAACTCCCTGGCATTTTTGCATGGTTCATCTAACCCCTGCCAAACTCTGCTCTTGTCCCAAGAGTTGAAAAAAAAGGACAAAGAGAGCAGAAATCTGCCTGAGAGTGAGGGCTGCCTCTGCCTGTGAGTGGGGAGATGTGATTTTTAGGGGGTCACTATTTTTGTACATGAGCAGGAAGTGCACATGGAGCCGATGGGAAAGGGGGAAGCCATCACAGCCAAGGGGGAAGCACAAGTTTCCCAGGATGGCACAATGGGGTGTTGTTTCTGGATAATTGACTGGGCTCTGCTCACTCACAGCTTCAGCCTCTGGCAAGAGGAGGCTGGGGAGGAACAGAGCTGCCTGTGCTGGGGCTGAGGGTCAGACAGAGGCTCCCACTTCTCCTGAGAAGGCAGATTCCACCCTGCTCCTGAAACCTTCCACCCCCAGGTTACTGCCAGGAAAGCTCCCACCAAACACAAACATGTCTTGAGCCACTCGTGCAGCACCTGAGAGGCACCCTGGAGATGCCTGGTGAGATGCCTGACTCAGGGCACCACTGGTTGAGGGCCCCAGTGCTCTGCAGAGCCTGCAGGGCAGCAGCAGGTGAGACACATAAAACCAGCAAGAGAGGGAGAGCCGGGGAACATCAAGGCAAAATGTAGAAATCCAAGATAAAGAGGAATCATCTTCAGCCAACGGGAGCCCAAAGCTCAGCTTGCACAGAGGTCATGTGAGATAACCTCAGGCAATCCACTGAGACCAGTCCTGTAGCCCTGAGCACAGACCTGGCCCCTGTCAGGGACACAGGGCAGCACCAGCCTGACAAGGCAGCATGAGCTGACCCAGGACTTCCAAAAGGAACGCTCTTGTCAGAGAAATACCTTTCCTAAGCAATCCTCCAGCTCTGGCAGAGAGATTGTTCTCCTGCCCCTCATTTCATTGACAAACACATGCAGGGCTTACCAGCCAGCAAATGCCAAAGGGATGTGTTTGGGGACAGTGACAGCCCCCCTGAGCCCAAACACAACTGTGATGTCAGAAAGCATGAGATGTCTGAGAATCAAATCAGCCACTGCTCAGGCCTTTGCAAGGCAGCAAGTTCCCCAGCACTGCTCCTACACAACAATCACAGCCCTAGTAGGAACAAGGCAGGTCCAACCTGCTTTGTCCATGTTCCCAGCAAAGGCAGACCAAGAAAACTGTCCAAAGTACAAAGAGGCGCAGTCCTGCAGCTTCATAGTTCTCCTTATTTCAGGCCCCCTGAGAAAAACTGCATAGGAAAATGTGGTTCAAAGGCGCAGGAAAAACTTCAAGGAAAATTCCTGGAGAGGAGCAGACCTCAGCAATGTTGTACAGCACCATCCCCCACCAGAGCCATCACCCTGGCCATCTCTATGGATAGCTGCTCCTCAGCAGCTGGTGCCAGGCTGTTTTCAGTGCTTTAGGTCTGATCACCTGTACCTTTACCACGCGTGAAGCAGCACAAAAACCAGACAGGGCACCCAGGTGTCCTTGCTGCCAGTCTCTGCCTGCTTTGTTGCTCTTTGAGAGCTGAGTGGAGGAGAAAGACAGCTAAGCAACAACGTGGGCCTTACCTTTTGTACCAGGGGGCTGCAGATTATCTCCAGTCAGCGAACACCAGCCTACGGGAAAGATGTCCCGGGAATCATATCGGCACCAGTAATCGAAGGCACCTCTCCAGCCATCAAATGTTATCAGGACCTCAGAACCTCTCACCTCCCCAATGGTGGCCGGGCAGATGAAGTGAGGGTTCTTCCTGTCCACTGCCTCCAGCTTCATACCTGTCTTGAAGAAGTTTTGGGAAGGAGATGGTGGTTCCTACAAGAAGAAGTGGAATATATGCTCAAAGGGGGTATGGCAGCGCCTCCCTACACCAGGGCTGTGCCCTCTCCAGCAAACTCACCTCCACAAGCAGCTGAAGGGAGTCAGTGGGCTGGATTTGAACCCCAATAGGTGTGCACACACTGGCTGGGATACACAGCCACTGCCCTTTAATCAAGAGGCAGCAAAATTCACTACTCACTGCTCTGCCTTTGGCTGGCTGCTGAACCAAACCCAGGGAGTGGGACATTTCAGGGCTGTGCTGACGTTCCCACCTTGCATTCCTCACTTTGAGCAGCACCTGCAGCCCCAGTGGAAAACCAGTTCCTGCCTCAAGCTCTAGTGCTGAAGCCCAAGGCACTTCCTTGGCAGACTTCTGGCTACATCTTGACATTGCTGTGACACAGCTGGAGAGGACACAGGTCTGTCCTAGAGCAGCCCCGAGGCAGAGCTGTGCAATGTCACCTCCTACGGGAGCAGCACATCTCTTACGAAACACCAGCTCTGAGTCTGGTGCTCTGCAGTGAAGGGACCACTGCCAGAAGGGTCACTGCACAAACAGTGAAATACCTTGTGAAAAATCCGGACAGGAGCCATCTCTGCTCCATTCAGAGTCTTCAGAAGGAACATGGGCCAGGAGGAGGCATTCAGCCGGAAGCCTGAGGGGAGGGAAGCAGAGATGGAGACTTTTAGACTGTGGGGGTTGATGGATCTGGCAGCACATGCCTGCTTTAATGGGAACTCACACAATTGTGATCTCATACCACCCTCCTCCCAAGCTGGAGTCAGGTGGGACTTTATCCAGATATTCTGCATGCAAAGCATTTGTGTTATTGAAAAGAAACATCTGGAAACAGCTGTCTGACTGCAATATCCACTTATCCTAACAATCCCATTGACCCACTGACCATCCAGGCAGAGCACTTTGTGCAGCATCAGTGCTGCCAGCTCCAGTGATCCTGCTGCAGGGGAGACATGAATCAGCAAGTGCACACTCAGGCTATGGAATTCCTGCCTGAACAGGGAATCACAGCTTCTGGGTGGCCTCCTTCACCTCCAGTGAGAGCTGCACGCAAGCTAATCTGAAGAAACAGAGGCTGTGACTCGGCTGGGAAACAGATTTAACCATTATAGGGAAGGATGTCAGGTTTTGGCTCAACACCTGCTGTGAAAAAAGTGGAAAAATAACAGGAGAGGGCTGATGGGAAGAAAAAAAGCAGTTTCACATGCTCTGAAGCATGCGGCACTGACTATGACTATACAACAGCAGAAGGCTCTGGGTATCACAAAATATCTTCTTTGCTAAACATGCACCTTCCTACATAGGGAATTTCTGCTGCTCAAGTGTGTTTGGTCTGTGTTTGAGGGGTTTTGAATGTAATCCTGGCACTGGACCTGTTGTAGCAAGAACATGGCAAACTTTGCCAAGGTTGCAGTGCTCAGCACAGGTCACCCTGCCAGCCCTGAGCTCTGTCAGATCAGCTTGGAAACCAACCCAAGCAGCCACAACTGCAGGGGATGGGAGAGCTCAGCTCTCAGAGTGGCAAAGAAAATGTTTTATGTGAATCATAAAATATCCTGAGCTGGAAGGGACCCACCAGGATGATCCAGTGCCACCCTTGTCCCTGCCCAGACCCCCACCAACCCCAGCCTGTCATCCCTGGTGTCCAAAGGCTCCTGGAGCTCTGGCAGCCTCGGGGCCGTGCCCATTCCCTTGGGAGCCTGGGCAGTGCCCAGCACCTCTGGGGGAAGAACCTTTCCCTGCTCTGCAGCCTGAGCCTGCCCTGGCCCAGCTCCAGCTGTGCCCTGGCTGCTGTCACTGGAATTATCTGTGTAAAGAAAGAGCAGCAGCAGATGTGTGCACATGGAAAATATGATAGGAAACAGAAAATCTTTGCTGGGTTTTCTAGGCCCTTGAACTCTGCAGGCAGGAAGCACAACTGCAGCACTAGCTCAGTTACCTGCCTTCATGCTGGGTATGAAATCATCCAGTTCCACACCCTGCCATGGGCAAGGACACCTTCCACTCTCCCAGGCTGCTCCAAGCCCCATCCAACCTGGCCCTGAACACTCCCAGGGATGGGGCTGCCACAACTCCTCTGGGCAACCTGTGCCAGTGCCTCACCATCCTCACAGGGAAGAATTTTTTCCTAATATCTCACATCACCGTGCTCTCTTCTCTGGCACAGGGTTAAGTAGGTTAAGTAGAGCCGGGCACAGGGAGCAGCACTCCCGGACCTGTTCCCGGCACTGCCAGGGCCGTTTTACCTGCGCTTCGTGCCCTCTGCTGGCCACGCCCGGCCTCGGCACCGCAGCCGGGACAGGCCTTCGGGAGACATGGGCAGCAGAAACACTGAGTGCTTTGGGCTGGAAGGGACTTCAAAGCTCATCTCAACCACTGCCGTGGGCAGGCAGATCTTCCACTAGACCAGGTTGTTCTAAGCCCTGTCCAGCCTGGCCTTGGAGATATTATTTGGGGATATGCTAATTGAGAGAGAGATTTATGAAGACACTAGGATTGTTGGGCAGCATAACACAAAAGCAGGTTAATTTTGAAGGGAAGAATCAGCAAATCAGTTCGTCACTGGGCCAGCATCAAAGAAAAAGGGAAGTGTGTGTTTAACAGAAGACTGGAAGAAGTGTTAGACTGTCCAGGCTGTTTATAACATTGTAGCCAACTAAAATTAAATAAATATGAACTATTTCAAGTATCCCTTCACATGTGACAGGACTTTAGTCACTGTGAACCTTTTCAGACACTATGTTTCTCGTCCAGGTAACCTGGTATAGAATCCTAGAATCACAAGGTAGGTTGGGTTGGAAGGGACCTTAAAGATCAAGCAGTTTCACTCCTCTGCCATGGACCAGTCACCTTCCTCTATCCCAGGTTATTCCAAGCCCTGTCCAATCTGGGCTTGAACACTTTGAGGGATGGGACAGCCACAACTTCTCTGATCAACAATCCAGAACTTGAGCTGCAACCAGGGCAAGCAGCTCACCTTGGTGCAGAGACCTCTTTGATCTACAGTGTAAAGGATCTCCCTGTCCATGTGTCTGTGTGGAAATACAGACCTGGTGTGGTTCATGTATCTTATGTCTACTCTGGAGAAGGCAGGGGCAGACCAATGGGCCTCTGTCCCAAGCACAGATCTATAAAAACCCCCGAGCTTTCCCCACCATCAATTTGACCCTTGCTGGCCAGCTCACCCAGTGGAGGCTGCAGCATGCCTCCATTCTTCTCACAGTTCCCAATGGGCTGGATCTCAGCAGAGTCCACCAGCCTCCAGAAGTCGTTCTTGTTGTCGCTGCCGTCGAGGCGCAGGCGCAGGCGGGCGCCCGTCAGCCCCACCACGGTGGCGATGCACGTGGACGTGGTGTTCCGGGGGTCCTGGGCCTCCAGCTTCATACTGATCTTGAACTCGTTTGCAGGTGGAGTGTAGGACTGAAAAGAGTGGAACAGGGGCCAGTCAGAGCCAGGATTGCCAATGCCTGCAGCAGCTCAGGCACAAAGCTCCAGCACTAGGAGCAGCCGAATGGAGTCTGCTGAAGGCTGATGGCTCCTCCAGGCACAGCACAGAACAGGCACCACAGAGAACCCAGCCAGCCCTGGCAGGTCTGTAACAGACCCCCATCCTTACATCCTGCATCATCTAGGCAGCTAAAGCCTGTTCTATTGGAATCCCAGAATCATTCATGCTGGAAAACACCTCTAAGATCATTGACTCCAGCTGTTCCCACAGTACTGCCAAGCCCACCAGTAACCCATTACCCCTAAGCACCACAACTACAGGTTTTTTGAACACTTGCAGGGATGGAGTCTCCACCAGTGCTCTGGACAGGCATTTCCTTGGCCTGGTCACCCTTTCAGTGAAGAAATTTTCCTGATACACAACCTAACCCTCCCCTGACGCAAGTTGAAGCTGTTTCTGCTTATCCTGTCCCTTGTTCCCTGAGAGTAGAGCCTGACCCCCCCGGCTGTCCCCTCCTGTCAGGGAGTTGTGCACAGCCACAAGGTCCCCCCTGAGCCTCCTTTTCTCCAGGCAGAGCTCCTTTCTCAGCTCCCTCAGCCACTTCTGGAGCTCCATTCCCTTCCCCAGCTCCATTCCCTGATCTGGACATGCTCCAAGCCCCTTGATGTGAGGGGCCCAAAATGATCCCAGGATCTGAGGTGCAGCCTCACCAGTGCTCAGCACAGGGGATTAACCCTCTCCTGGGAAGACTGACCCAGCCAATCCCAGACCCACACAGACACTCATGCTCTCCTCTGCCTGGGCCCAGGTGTCCCACACTGATTCACTCCTGCACCTCCTGTACCCAGCACAAGCACCTCTGGGCTCAGTATCTGCTGCCCAAGGGCTGCTATTCTATCAAAACAATTGGGTAAATTCTGCTGAAAATCTCCTGACTGAGCAGGATCCACCAAAAGCTAGATCCCAGCCTACCCAGGACATTTCCTCCCAAGGCCCATGCTTGACAGAGTAACAGCATACTTGTGTTCCCAACACTCACATCTGACAGGAAAATTAGTGCTACTCTAAATGTATCTTTTTAATCTTTGCTTCAGCACTTGCATTTCTGTTAAGTCTCCAATATCCTTAAGTATCTTCCTCCCAAACCAGGGGCCTATCCCAGGCACAGAACTCTGGGGTCCCCAGTGAACCACAGCCCTTGACTTCTCTTGTATTCACCCTCTTACCTGCTTGAAACAATGGGCAGGAGCTGGGATGGCACATGTCTCTTTCAGGTACTTCTCCCAGGTGAAATGGCCTGAGAAGTAAAAACAGAAGGATTCATATAGGAACGGATGAGTAAAATTCTCAGCAAAAGAACTGGGCAGACTCCTAAGCCAGCAATTCTGCACTTCTCACAGAGGAGGTGCTCACAGGCAGCATGTTTTCACCAAGAACCTCCGATGCTTGTGAGCACGGAAGATTTACAACTGTAACTGACAGGCAGAACAAAGCACAGCGCTGCCTTCGGCATCCTCCCGCCTCAGCACTGCCGGGAAGGGGCTGCACAGAGTCAGGATAACAACCTACAACTTAATGGAAAACACCCAGCACAGATGGGAGTCTGTGGAGGCTTCCAGACAACTGTCCCTTAAAAACCATTCATTAAACACATCACTCAGTCTGGGAATTGCAAACAGTCACCGTGGGCTACGAGCAGCACAGCTTGGGGGTTGGAATGAGATTATCTTTAAGGTCATTTCCAATCCAAGCCATTCTGTGATCCCATGATTCTAAATCATGGATTTAGAACAGGAACCTGCTTTGTGGTGACTGGATTGTCCCCCTGGTCCAGCACACACACAGCCCACCCCATGGCTAGGGATCAGCCCAACCCCAGCAATAAGTGGCCAGGTCAGCAATTAATTTCCTGAAGTGCCATGAAGTCCACAGGAAAGGTGAGATGGGAGCAGGAATCTTCCAAACAGGGATTTACTGAGCTCACTACCTCACACCTGACATCAAACCCCCTTCCACCAAGTGCTGCTGCCAGGGGAAGCTCATTTCATCCTTGCCTGCACCTTCCTCATGTACAGCAGGAAGGGTAAAAGCAGTATGCCACCCAGGGAAACCTGTTATTAAATGAGGAATTAAAAGCTCCTGTGATCCGAGCAAATCATGACTTCTGCCATTTAAACCGAGCAGCTGGGAGAGGAACCTTCCAGCATGACATTCACTTGTATTCATCCAAGCAGCTCCCGGGAGACCACTGTTTTCAAGGCATTTCAAGAGCATTGGTGGCAGCACAATTAAAGTCAGCCACTGCTTCCCCGAGTCACGGCAAGTTCTTAATCAGTCTATTTTCAAAACAAAAGCTACATTAAGAGCCATTTTAGCTACTGCAGCACACACCACACCTCTGAAAATTGAGGCAGTAAGGTCAGCACACATTGCTTCAGTGCTGCCTCGTGCACAGAGGAGCTTTCATAATCTACAAGCTTCAAATAAATGCAAGGAACGCTGCTGTCTCACCACCTCCCATGCAGATGACTAGCACACTGTTAAAAATGGGGAAAATGAACAGAAAAAATACAGTTTCATTGCCACACTGGCTGAGTATGGCTGTTTCCAGACTGACAGCAGTCTCCATGCCCCTGAGTACTCAGCTCCATCCACTGGCACATATTTTCCTTTCAGCCACAGTCTCACACTGAGTGAATGAAGAAATTCAGTGAGTTACTGCAATGGTGCTCTCACAAAACCAAAATCCTTTTGCTTTAATTGAAGATACAATTTTATATTTGGTTCTGTCAATGAAACTCTTTGTATGAATAATGTGGAGTAAACACCCAGGCAAAGCAAAGCCAAGCACTCCTGGCCAGGAAATGCCTTGTGCATCTCACTCCTTAACTCTGGCAGCTGAACAGGGCTCATCTCAGACCAGGGTGGCCCTTCAGAGGTGCCCAGGTGACAGTACTGGGTCAGCAGTGCCAGTCTTAGCCCCAGGCCCTGAGACAGAAGCTTGAACAGGATCAGCTGTGCTTGACAATCTTATTAAAAAAACCCAAAGCCTCCCCTCAGCTGGTCTCGATCCATCACCCTTAAAAGTTGTCATGGTTTTAATCTTTCCACTTTTCACTCCCTCCACAGCAAGCCAGGCCATGCTGCTCCCTGCAGCAGCTCACCCCACAGCAGAGATCCATGCTGCACAACCCCAGTGGGAGCAGAGAATTTCTGAGACAGCTGCAGGCCTCTAAAAATAGCGTTTGGACATGGAACTTATTTGAGATTAATTCTAAAGCCTGCTGGGATTCAACCACTGTATAAAGACACACACAGCACTAGAACTGCAGCTTCTCTAGGACCTGAGGGAACAGCATGAAGCTGGGCCAGGGCAGGCTCAGGCTGCAGAGCAGGGAAAGGTTCTTCCCCCAGAGGTGCTGGGCACTGCCCAGGCTCCCCAGGGAATGGGCACGGCCCCGAGGCTGCCAGAGCTCCAGGAGCCTTTGGACACCAGGGGTGACAGGCTGGGGTTGGTGGGGGTCTGGGCAGGGGCAGGGGTGGCACTGGATCATCCTGGTGGGTCCCCTCCAGCTCAGGCTGTTCTGTGATTTTCTGATTCCTGTGACTAATGGTTCTGGTTATTTACCTTGCGAAGCAAAGCAGGAGCAGCAGAAAGACTTCTAATAAAAGACAGAGCTGATACAGCAGTGTTCAGCCTTTCCTCCCTCCCTCTCTGTTCACCACCAGTCATCCCCTTACACACAGATGGCACAGGTAGAACCTACACTTCTGTTTCAAGATTACCCTCAAATCAAGGTAGAGACTGCAGACTGCAGCTGGAAGCTGCCACCACACCCTTAGCATGAGAGGAAACTTCAGGCCCTTGTCCCAAGTCCCTCTCTGCCTCTCTCCAGCACACTGGATCTTCTTCACAGGAAGAACTGAGAGAAAGACACTTAAATGAGAAACACCCTGTTTTTGCAATTACATCTGTGAGCCAAACAAAAGCCAAGGACTGGGAACTCGTGTGACTCCCTGTGACTTGGCTGTGGAAATGCCACTGGGGTGACTGTCTGTCACTTGTGCTTGCCTTGGGAAAGCTCCTTGTCGTGTGCTCATGCCAAAGGCAGATATTACTTCCAGACAGAGAGTCAGAGTTGGGCTCTGATGTCTTAACCTTCAAAAATATTTACTCCAAACGAAACACTCCACGCACCCAAGGGGTCAAACTGCAGTAGTTGTGAACAATGCAGCTCTGCACCCTCATGTTTTGATTCTCTTCATGTTGCATTTAACATTGATCCTTTGCCCAGAATTTAAATGAAGATGGAGTTTCTGTTTATATCTTTAACTGAAGTCTGGTTTGGACTCCATTAGCATTTTGGCTCCCTAGGGGTCATCAATCCAACTGAAACAATACATGTGTGTCTCAGGTCACATCTGTGAAGGAGAACGCGCCTTGCCCAGATCAAGGCATCCCATTAAAGTCTGCAGCCCATATGTGTGCCTGCTAAGGAGCACCAAGGCAGCACATGAAAGCAGCACAGTTTGAGCCAGTTCAGTATGAAAATGAGCAGAGCATTGTCTATCCAAGGTGACAGTGGCAGTCTCCGATGTGTGAGCATGGCCTCCCGAGGGGTCAGCTCTCCCACAGGCACAGCTCCTGCCTGTGCCACCCTGCCCCTTCCCAGGCACTCTGCTGAGCCATCAATCCAGCTACGTGTGCTCCATCGGTAACAAGAGCCCCACTGCTCAGTAAAATGTGACAATGTGCCAGTCAAAACTAACAGCTCTGAAACACCAGGGTGCTGTCTGGTCTGTCCTGCTCTCCTCAGAGGTGTGCCAATGCAGATTTGAGCCAGAATCCTTCCAGCCTGGATTACAGGGTGCTCCGTGCCAGAAAAATGCTGCACTTTTACCCTCTCACTGTGCAGAATCACAGAATGGTTTGGGCTGGAAGGGACCTTAAAACCCATTCCTTTCCACTGCCTGCCATGGGCAGGGACACCTTCCACTGTCCCAGGTTACTCCAAACTCTGTCCAACCCAACTTTGGACACTTCCAGGGGCAGCCACAGCTTCTCTGGGCCAGGGCCTCCCCACCCGAACAAGGAAGAATTTCTTCTCAATATCCCCTCTAACCCTGCTGTCTGACTGTATGATGTCATTCCCATGGTCCTGTCACTTCAGACCCTTGTCCAAAGTCCCTCTTCAGCTCTCCTGGAGCCCCTTTGAGGCACTGGAAGAGGTTCTATGGTGTCCTCAGACCCTTCTCTTCTCCAGGCCCAAATCCCACAAGGATGGGGCCCCAAGCTTTGAGCAGTGATGAGCTGTTCAGAGTTCCTTGCAGGTGATTGCCAATCCTCACTGCTGCACCATGCACTTGTCAAAAAAAATCTTTAGAAATCATAAAAGGGAGAAGGGAGGGTGAAAAAAAGCTGGGAGGAAGAAGGGACTTCTCTTACCTTGGTACTGGGAGGGAGACTCTGACGGGCGGCTGTACTTGTGCTTTTTACCATCTTTCCAGTCTATGGCTGAGACAAGAAACAGAGCATTTGTGTCAGGGAAAGGAGCCAGATACACCCTTCCACACTATCTGTTTTACAGGCACTTCAGAGGAGAGCAGTGACTTCCCTATCATGACCCAAATAACATGAATGATTTGCCTCTATCTCTGGGGTGTGCTCCCTCCCTCCCCACAGCTCATCCAGCTACCTGACAGGAGGCATCTACATTTGCACCTCATTCCCTGTTTAATTCCCACCAGCCACTGTTCTCCTTCAGTGACAAGCAATAACAAAGAACAGCAAACTGCTAGAGCTCCATCATTTTAGCTCTGAGAAGAAGGACTTGAGAGTAACAAACTTAACAGCCACTAAAAATGGCTCATGTGAATCTCTGGTGCAGAATGGCTCTTTATGTACCAGCTCCAGGTGATTCCACACAAGCAACCCCAACCCTTTGTGGTGATGGGAGAGGACTTCTCTGAAAATCTGCACAAGTGCCCTCTCCACACACACCACCAGGTTTCCTTGCATCCCTTGCAGCTCTGAAGAGAGCACAGCAAAGCAGCACCAGCTCAGCAGAGCAGCTCACCTGAGCTATCTTTGCTTATGACAGCTTTGGGTCTCAGAGCTCCAAAAAAAAATTAAAGTTCTCAAGACAGGTCTGCAAAGTGATAGAGCAAGAATTGGGGAATGCTCATCCCAGCCTCCAGCAGCCTGCAGCCCAAAGGAGGGATGAAAAATCCCTGTGCCAAGGCAGAGTTCACCCTGAGCTCCTCGACCTGCTGCTGCCAGGCCGGGCACCCTGGGAGTGCTGCTACACTCCAGTTCCTTTATTTTACAGACCATTCTTAGGGCTATTGTAGACAGCAGCTCAGTAGGGCCCTACAAAATGTGCCTTTCCCCCATGAAAAGTAGTTCCCTGTGAAAGGAAAAGTTTTGAAACCTTCTGACATGTAGCTGGAAGATGCAGGCTAAGAGCTGCTTCTAAAGTGGCCTGGGGTGTCACAACGTGACTGGAATTGCTTTGGGACCATTATTTTTGCAATCTTCTCTTCTTGACATGCTCTTTTCAGCACAATGGACAGGACAGCATGTAGGTTTTATTGCCCTGGAAAGTGATAGATCAAGAAGTGGGGGATGCCCACCCTTCCTCCAACAGCCTCCAGCTCAACAGAGGGATGCCAGATCAGCATCCCTTAAATGAACACGAGGGACATATGGAGTGTGGTCACAGCGTCACTAGACATGGGCCAGACAAAGAGCCTCCTTGGAGAGACATAAATGAATGAAAAGGATTGAAGGACACCCTTCCTAATAAATGCATTACCATGAGGCACAGTATTGTGCCATCCCCCTAAGAAAGCAAGAATAAAGGACATAAAGTATTTAAGTCAGAAGCAAAAGAGCCCCCTGGGTGGGAAAGGCTCCCCTCAGTGCTGCAGGACCACTCTTAACAGCATCCATGCACTCAAAGGAGCTTCTCACCATACTCTGCAGGTGAAGGTACATTTTGTTCTTAACCTTTAACATGCAAAAATCCTCATTAAGCAGGATACAAAAGCAGTAGAGAGAGAGAGAGAGAAACAAGAATTTTTTTTCAGACAAATAAAGAAACAGAGGAAGTTCAATGCATTATTAAAAAAGCAGGTAAGTAGGACAGAAACCCACATGTGCACGGTGCAGGTGTTGCCTCTGCAGCCCACAGCCTGGCATTCTGAGCACAGGTCACAGAGGCAGGCTGGCTGGGGGCTCCAGGAGCACAGAGAACAAGCTGTGAGTGAGGCTGAATCCAGCCAGCCCGGGCCTCAGCCACGCTGCTGACTAATCAACCGGCCTCCTTTATTGCCAAGCCCTCCAGCTGCCTCGCAGCAGGGTCTCCCCATTCCCTGCTTTCCTTCATTTATTTTCACTTCATTAAAGGACAAGCAGTGTTAGGAAGAGGATAATGCTGCTGTAAGATGAACCACGACAGAAGCAAAGGAGACATTAAAAAAAAAAAAATAAAGGGAGGAGAGAAATCGAGCATAGAAATCTCCTGCAATAAACCTTGGGAGTGCAGAGCAGATGTGAACAAAGAGCTGTGGAGGATGCTCCATCCTCTCGCTTCTCCCTTCCCCCCTCCTCAGGAGCGCATGTGATGAGATCACTCCAGTCAAAGGCACATGCATGGCACAGCACTAAAGGAAATCAATAGTTTTGTTAAGCACGAGAAGCCAGAGCAGCTCAGCTGCAGGCAGCCTGCTTGGCTTCACCCCTTTTCGTTGGGGATGCAGGACCCAGGAAGCACGTGCTGCATTGAGGGGACTCGGTGGCAGGGTAACCTCCTGACAGATTTCCTCTCCACAAGGTAGGCTGGTCTCTGGTTTCATGCCTCATTAGAGGGGAGAGGCCTGTGCCAGCACAGGCAGTTTGCCTCACGCTGGGAGCTCTGCCAGATGGTGCTGTGGGTTCTGCAGGGCACCCTCGCTGCCGTCACTGTGCCCCACGAGCTGCAGGGATAGCCCTAAAAGGACTCTCCTCTTCCTGTCACGGGGCTGGACGGATGAACTGCTCTCTGCACACTGACTGAGAAACACACAACTCTGTTTTGGGCTTCCAACCACATCCCCTGGGCTCCCGCCCCACTGCCAGCCCCTCCAGGCCACATCAGCTCACTGCAGGGCCCTTGGCTGTGCCCAGCATCACTGCTCACCTTTCTGAGGGCCTGGTTTCCGCATTCTACCACCTGCTGCTGTCCTGATCCTGGGACTGGGTTGCTCTTACAGAACTGAAGATGCCTAGGACGAAAGAAATAATGATGAGAAAATTCCCCATTCTAGAGCACACAGTCATCTGCACCATGAACTCATCACACAGTGTGGGGAAACACATGGGCTTGCACAGAACACACACGATTCATTTCACCCCCTGAAAACTACAAGACTTTCTCCAGTTTGAGGACAACATCAAATTCATGGCAGCAGGAGCAGCATAAATAAGCAAAAGGAGCACATGCCTGTCTCTGTGCTCACCCTACTGCAGGTCCAGGGCGTGTGTGTGGAAGGAGAAGCTGCTCCCCCTCACTGAAAAAGGGGAGCAGAGCTGGAATTTATGAAAGAAAACACATGGAAACATAATGTTAACTCTGGAAAACAGCACAGCAATCCCCAGGCTTGCCACTTACAATTCAAATTGCTCACAGCAGTTTCTGGGGAATAAGGATGAGAAATTGGACAATGACCCAGGAAATACTTTTGCTGTTAATACTGCCACGGATGTCCAAGTTTTGCTGCATTTTTTTTTTTCCTTGTTGGAGGAAAACTGGTTGGACTGTGCCCAACAAGCAAAGGCATTTGCATTCTTGTTATAAAGAAATATTCCTGAAAAATCTGAGCTCTTGGGAGATGTGTGCTGGACATGTACAGTGCCCCAGCACAACCACTCTCACAGGGCAGGGCCTGCTGCACCCACAAAGCCCTGGCATGCCCTGCCAAAAAACACCCAAATGAATGGCTGAGCCACAAACAAGCCCTTGGGAAAGCCAGGAATAGCATGTTTTGACACTCCACTAACTAATGAAAGATTAATTGTATCAATATAATTCCATTTTGTTCACAGTGGGGCAGTCAGGAGGAGGAGGAGGAAGCTGTCTCAGGACACAGCACTGAGTAGCTGCTTAAAGGGTTATTTACAGATTCAACTTGGCAAGAATTTGGGGTTTTCAAAACCAGGCTTTTTCCAAATGTAAGAGAAATAGAGTTTAATTTTTTTGTAGCAGCTCTACAAACTACAGCCTCTTGACATGCAACACTGAGCAATACTCTGAGAAGAAAAATACTGAAGGAATATTAAATACTAAAGGAAAAAATCTGGTTTCTTTTAATCCGAATAAAAAGGTGCATAGTAGTTACTTATTGCCTCTCTCCTAAATAGTGTGTGTGTCTGTACACACTTGTGAAAGGAGTAGGGTTGGTTTCCCTTTCAATAGCAGAAAGTAACCTACATGTGAAAGGTTATTTACAACTTTTAAAGCTTCTTTTCATCATTTCCTTCAGTCATTTATATTAAAGACTAGCAGTCCTGGCAGGAAAAGTCCCCTAGACATAAAAACCCAGGCTGAAAGGTGTTTATACATAAAGGCACCAGACAAGCATTCACCACCTCTGGCTCGGCCCCTCTGCTGTCCGTGGGACTTTCTCAGGTACCCACCCACACAAATCTCATGTGTTTGGCACAGGAGTTTCTGTGCTCCTCTGAGGGCTTCTGAAAAGCTGCTTCAGCCTGAGCACCTCAGAGCCCTGCTGGGAGGGATGTGTGACCCCTGCCCTTCAGAAGTATTAGGAGAAAAAAAAAATATGTGTTTTTGACTGTGACTGTGTTTGAGCTGCTCAGACAGGGTTTGTGAAAGGTTATGGCCCAGGACAAGGGTGCACTACTGCACCCTGCATCCTCACAGTGGGAATAACCCTAATGAGGCTCAGGAGAACCTTCTCACCCTGCACAACTCCCTGGCAGGATGGGGCAGACAGGTTGGGGTCAGTCTCTTCTTTGAAGGAACAAGAGACAGTTGAAGAGGAAACAGCCTTAAGATGTGCCAGGGGAAGTTCAGGGTGGACATCAGGAAGAATCTCTCATGGAAAGGGTTGTCAAGCATGGGAATCTGCTGTCCCAGGGAGGTGGTGGTGTACTGAAGAAAAGACTGGATGTGGCACTAGTGCTCTGGTGTAGGGGACATGGAGGTGTTCAGTCTTGATGATCTTGGAGGTATTTTCCAACCTTAGTGATTCTATAATTCTGTGATACTGATAAAGCACAGAGCTGACTGCTGGTGTTCCTCAGCCAACACTGCAGCAGGCTCTCAGCAAGATCTCATGTCATGGGAGAGAATCAGATGTTGTAAATGTTCAATTTAAAGAAATAAATAGACAAATGGTGACTCTTCCCCAAAGAAGAAAACATAAACTGCGTGAGGAATCCCACTTTGCTGAGAGCCACATGAGTGCCAGCTCAAGGACACTGCAACTCCAAAATAGGCCTCCAAGAAACTGCCCAAAGGTGACAGCCCCAGCCTGACTCCTGCCAGCCTTCATGAGCCTCCACCACAGCTCTGCACCACCCAGATCCCCCATACAGCTCACATCACAGGACAGCAGCAACATGTGGGTTAATCCAGCAAGATCATAACTCGAGAAAAAAAGGAAAAATAATTTGTGTGCTCAGAGTCATGTAATGCCTAGAGAAGGGCAGAGCCAAATTCCATGATACACAGCTTCAGCCTGCCTGCCCCAGGGGCAGCTGGACCTACACAGCCAGATGGCAGCCAGCAGCCTGCCCTGGGATACAGGGGTGCCCTTCTTCAACCATGGAGACAGACACTGTGTACCCCAGCCCTCCTGAAACTTGTACAATCACAACCAGGAGGGATCCACAAAGATCACCAAATCCAACTCCTGGCCTGTCACAGACACCCCAACAGTCCCACCCTGGGGGTGTCTGAGAGCATTGTTCAAACTCCTGGAGTTCTGGCAGGCTCAGGGCCACGACCCTTTCCTGGGGAAAGAACCTTTTCCTTACATCCAGCCTGACCCTCTCCTGACACAGCTCCAGCCATTCCCTTGGGTCCTGTCCCTGCTCAGAGGGAGCACAGATAGGAGCTGCCCCTCTGCTGCCCCTGGGCTTTATTAACACAGGCCTTGGGAACTGATGATTTCCACTGACTGTCATTTATAGTTGCCCAGAGGAGCTGTAAAATCTCCACCCTTGGAGACACTCCAAACATTACCAGCTCCCTCCCCTGCCACCCTGATCTAACCTTGTAGCTGACTCTGACTTCAAAGTCAGCCCATCTCTGCCTGCAGCATCGGAGCAGACAACCTCCAAAAGCTCCTTCCAACCTGAAACACCCAGGGACTTTATCTCACTGACAACGGACTGGATGGCAAGAGGAATCACTCTATAGGTTTTGACAAGGCTGAAATGCCCCAGTGAGGAGACTTCAGTGTAGAGAGAAGAGAGCCAAAGGCAGAACAGACAAGCTCACAGGCACTGCAGGACAGGAGCACTGTGGTACCAATGAACGTGGCCTTTACTCCATTTGGGGACTGAAGACTGGAAAAATGTGAAAGTAATAAATAGCAGAAGCTACAGTCTGGTATTCAAGGGGCAAAACTGGACTATCCAGAGAGACAGATCTTCCAGAATCACCTCAGGCACAAACATGCCCCTGATGAGGACCTGTTGGGTTGGATCCATGGCACAAAGCACAAATCTTACTGTTGTATCACATAAAACCTTTGAGATTTCTACAGCCCAGCACAAGCTGCAATGCTCCATCTCCAGAGCCTGACAACTGCACAGAGCTGCACACCAGAGTTAAAACGCCCCTTGTTTTCAAAAGCTGTGTTTCTCCTGCTTGTGGAGATCAAGATAATCTCCCAAGCATGAACTACAGCATTACGCAGTGTCGGTTTCCAGAATTTATAACCTGAAAGGAAAGACCAATGTGCAAATTCATTTCAGCAAGATGCTACCTTAAAAATGTAAAAAGACCAACTGATTTGCTGCCTTTAGTAGCAGATGAAGTGCCTCTCCCAGAGTTTCAAACAACTTTCACTCACCGAGATATCAAAAGTGCCAAGGGCTCCACTGAACTGTCATGGGCTCTAGTTCCCCATCACTCCTACAAGACAGCAGAGTCAGTACAAACACTGCGGCATAGCAAAACCTGAAAGCAGAGAGACAAAATGAAAAAGTTTGCATTTAATTGCAGAAAGGCTATGCTACCAGCTGCATTATTCATGTTCATATTTAATTCATTTAAAACATCCAAATTTAAATTTAAAGACAGCTGTAACAAACATTCCCACTTGCACTTGCAAAGCAGCACAGAACTTGACACAATTTAAGTTCAGCTTGCAGTGAGTACACGGGACTGCGGCTGTTAAACACCTTTGATATGAGTAAGATCACATCAACTGAGCTGATAGAAACTAGTTCAGCTTTTGTAAAATGAAACTATCACACAAAGGAGGATTGGAAAGACTAGACCTGATTAGTAATGAAAAGGAGAGAGACCACAGGAGAGGCATATAAAATAATGAGTAGCATGAAGAGAGAGAACTGGGGACTCCAAATTATCCCTTCCCAGAGCAACAGAGCAAACCTACAGAAGTAGAAAATTTCCCAAGTATATAACAGGGAGAAGAAACAGTTCATTGGAAACGAACAGACGTGCAACTTCCTTATGGGGGAAGTTATCAAGAGAAGTAAACGAATAACCTTAGAAATGACACAGTCATTGAAAAGCAAACCAGCATTTGTAAGGGTATCAAAGCATGAGACCCATGGGCCATCAGCTCCCAGGCCTCAAGCAAGAGCTGAATGAAGGCTGAGTGCCCAGCCAAACTCTGCCTGCCACATCCCTGCCTCAGCTGCTGTGCTGTGGCAAGGAAAAGCTGAGCCCTTGCACTCCTGCCAGGCTGCTGACACCGGCCAGGACACCAGCTCAGGACACGGTTTGTTACACCCTGGTGAGCCCTGGGCTGGGTTACACTGACATTCACACCTCTGATGCCTTTTTCTCAGGCAGCAGAGAGGCAGCCAGGGCAGGAGGAGCATCCCAGGGCATCCCCAGCTCAGAGGGCTGCTCTCTCCAGCACAGCCCGCAGCACAAACACTGCGGAAATGCATCTTAATCTAATTAAGTTCTCCCCCCACTGCTCTTGCCAACAGGCTCTTCCAAAAGCTCATCCCTAAGGGCAGACGGATTCAATTTACCTGTGCCAGATTGGATGGGAACTGCAGGGTTAGAGGGCAGCCTGCTCTGCAATATTCTTCCACAAAATGTGGCAACTACAGTATCAGTAAAACAAAAGTGAGAAAATGTGGACGGGAGATGCTGTCCCATCTTTCCAGACCTCATGAGGCGCATGTAATCCCTTTATCTCCAAAGCCTCCACTCCTTCGGAGCGCATAATTATGAAAAGAGTTAGAGCTGAGGCTCTTCATGTCTCTTCTAGGCACTTCTTTATTCCACTCAAGGCACCAGTCACATCTGAATTATTTCCTGGGGTTGTTTGGACTTCCTATTATACAAGGATGATTATGGTGAACCTTGGGATGGAATCCAAGTCAGATCTCAGCACTACCATGTTTGATTGAAAGGGAACCTGAAGGTTTGTTGACAGTGTGCCAAGCTTCAAACCTCACTGGACAATGCTGCTGCCAGCAGGGCAGAGGCTTTCAGAGAGACAAGCAAGAAAACCACCAACAGCGAAGCTGGAAAATGGTTTTATTAGGTCAGATACATACTCCACAGATTAGGATTGAGGGTAAAAAAAAAAAAAAAAAAAAGGAAACTCTGCATATTGACAGAGGACTGTGAGAATGACGCTTCTTGGAAATCCCATGGGGCTGCCACAAGAGAATCCTGGCAGTTTCTCATGATGCAAGCTGCCTGCACTCATTGATTTCTTCCCCACAAAAGCACAGGTCTGCAGCACCAAGACCACTGCAGCCACCAAAAATCCCTTCCATGTAACCTCTGCTTCAGTTGAGGTTTTCTTCAATTACCTGAGAAATCAGAGGACTGTCAGTGCACGATCTGACTCCTCTAACTGCTTTTACACCAGACTTGGCTCCTCAGATTTCTGCCTGACCTGTGGACACCAGAACTTTTGCTGGTCTAAACCACAGTTCTTGCTCTCAGTGCTGTGATGAGCCAGGTGACTGACCCCTTTCCTGGTCAGAAGCCAAAGGCCAGCTCCCAGGACTGAGCACCAGGCTCCTCGGAGCCAGACATGCAGGCAGGGAGTCCTAAACCAAAATGCCAAATGAAAGTTTATGTGGGACCCGAAGGGAACTCTCAGGAGTGAGCAGCTTGCCAGTTTGAAAAGGTGAGTCAGAACTTATCTTAACCAATGAGTTTAGTTCCTTCCACCTCCCTGTTACCATCCTCCTGGGCAAGACTGGAGTTAATCTCTCCTTGTCTGCCCCCTCATCAGGTCTAGAGAGTCTTTACATTCATAGCAGGGAATATTTCTAAGTAACACAGTACGATGAATGCTGGTGTTTCCATCTGCAGTACTGATCCCTTTGTGTGATCTGAAATACCTGATGGCTGCAAACCATTACTCCTCTTTCTACCAGAAGGATTTTCTGTCATCTCCAACATCTCTCGTTCTCTGGAATTAATTTTATCTTTTTACCATGTAAGAAGTGGACTGATGAACTCCAGACTTCATGACAGGCTCCTCACAGACACGTTCTTGTGTTAACACACTGAGGTGTCTCAAAGATGTGATCACAAGTAACACACTTCCTCGGCCCCTGAGCCAAGTCTCATGGGAGGACATATTTTAAAATGTACAAAAACACATGAAAAACTTGGGTAGGCCATGTTTCTACAATGAAAATATTGATTTTATGACTTCCTTTTGAACACCTTCAGGTTGGTGGGGAGAGGAGATAGGTCAGGCCCCAGGAAATGGCAGGTGGACCAGCAGACACTGCTGAGTCAAGCTCAAGAGATCACCCTCAGGGTGAGTACAAAAACCAGGGACCAGTGAGAGGAACCACCACTGTGAGCAAAGCTACAACTGTTCCCACTGCTCATGACTGTGGAAGAAATTAAATAAAACCTTGCAGGATTTCAATAAAGATTTCCTTCCCTATAAAACAAAAACAACAAAACAACCCAAACCCCAACCAACCAAAAACAACCAAAACAAAGCAAAGCAAACAAAAGCAACCAAAAAACCCCAAGAAAACCAGCATGGGCCTTGGATGAAACCAAAAACATCCTGACATGTATCACTGCGAGCAGACCTTGCTCTCCACAAAGACTGAAGAGGCTGCAATAAAGACAACATATTTGGCACACTCCAGGAGCAGGATACTCAGGCTGAGAGAAATGGAGAGATGAAAGGCCTTAAAATAAAAGACAAATAAGATAATCTGACTTGAGTCTGCTAAAGGAAGCCCCTTAACAGGATGAATTTTCTCAGTACAGACATGTTTACTGATGAGCTGGGAGTTACAGCTCTGTGGCTGCCATTTCTGCAGTGAGGAGGGTGAGCACTCCAGCCCTGCAAATCCTCCCTGGAAAGATGGGGCTCAACTGTGAGAAGTTCACACACTGTTGAAAAATCAGAGCTGCCTTTAAGACTGGTGTATGCTAGTTTCTCACTCATTCAAATAGAAAGAAAACAGTGCAAAACCTAAAGCCTTCCCATGCAGGGTAACATGGAGCCATGGAATGGTTTGGGGCAGAAGAGACCTCAAAGATCCTCTAGTTCCAACCCCCTTGACACGGGCAGGGATTCACAGAACACAGAGGATGCTGTGCTGCTCCTCCCCAGACAGGACCATGTCCAAGGCTTGGAGCCAAGGCCTGGGCTGCCTCCCACTGCCATGGACAGCGCGTGGCCACCATGAACTCGTGCTGATGTGGCACAGACTTCAGCTAATCACACAAACCCCCCGTGGTAACAGCTGGGGTTAAGGAAGCTTCACTGTGCTCCAGAATTATTTCAGCAAATCCTTCATGGCTGGCCTTACTGTTGAAGCCACTTTGAGGTTCTGCCTCTCAGGTGAGCAATGCCCATGTCCCACATGCCAGTGTGAAAGGTGCCACCAGCACCATTGCTCTCCATAACTGTTCTGAAGGAGTTTTGGGAAAAGCTGCAGATCTTTATTTCTGGGGGTTAAGCAGAGTCTTTTCTGACCTGTACCACCACTGTACCTCCACGGAGCTCTCCCAAATGCACTGTAGCAAAACTTGACACAGAGACTGGCTTTTTGGGCAGGTAAGGTGCCTGTTACATATGGAAAAGCAAAGGAGTGATGGACTTCAGTGCCATATGGGAAGAACAAGCCAAAGCAAGGAACTGAATCTGTGTGCCCAAGGCTGCTGTTTCTAACACTGAACCATCTGTGTTACAGCTATTTTGTGTCAGCAGGACTCCCAGAGCTGAAAGTTAAACCCTCCTGACTTTAGAAGAGGAATGGCCTGGGTTATAGACTGGCACAGCAGCGTTCCCAATCCACTGACAACACCTGAAGTAGAGATGATTTATCACACATGGGGCACTGTAGCCTGATCCTGGCATATTCTGACTGTACACCCTGGTGACTGGGAACCAGGCCACAGGCCAGGTTTGCACAGAACTGAGTTTTCCTTCATCCCAGAACACGGGGAGGTGCAGGATATGGTGCACCCACACTCCTGTGCTGGGTCATACCCCCCCTTGCCTGGGGACAAGCTGGAGGGTGAACCTGGAGGACAGGGTTGATGCAGAGCACCCCGAGGGTGCACCAGCCTGTGCAGGGACAGTGGGAAGCCCAAACTGATGCAGGCAGTCAATAAAGTTTTTCAGCAATGTGGCTATTTCAGCCTCCACAGAACCACATGCCAAAGCTAAGAGCTATTACTGAAAGCAGATGGCTTACAGGAGACCTTGAAATGGGATTCTGCCCAAGGCACTTACAAAGTCACCCCTCACAAAAGCGCACAATAGGATGCTTCAAAGTCTTTAACTAAGAATTTAAACAGGAGTACATTAAAAACCAGGGCATGGTTTCCATATCACCCCCAGACAGGCCAGTACAGCCCCCCTTGCACAGTCAGCCACGGCTGCTTTCCCAGACAGCAGTTACACGGGTGATGGATGTGGCCCCAGTAAACTCTTCACGGGTCTCTGGTTGACACCCAGTAGATATATGTATATATATAAAATGTTTAATCAACCTTACACTTAATTCTCTACTGGACTCCATTAAAAAATAAACTCCTTATGGCATGGAAGATATAGGAGGATAATGTATTCCTATGTCCCTATGGAAGGGGAAACAGGAGGCAACCCAGAAGGAAAGGACTGACTTCCAGTTGTGTCTCCACTCGAAATGGCACGACAGACTGTGCAGTGATGCTGCAAGCAGGATGTGAGAATTCCTCAAAGAAAATGTTGCATTAACTATTTCTAGTAATGTAAGTTTGATGAAGTTTCAGCAGAACATCCTCAGGAGACCATAAGCAGGAAAAGGCAGCTTGAGGGGGAATAAAAAACCAAAGGGATGGTAATTAGGGGACAGAACAGAAATGTAAATGAGGAAAACCTTGCAAAGAGAGGGGAAGGAGATGACCCAATCCCTTAAAGTATCCTGTATCTCACAAGCACAAGGGAGGAGGGTGATCCCCAGGGAGAGACACAGGGGCAAGGGTTTCCACTGAAACGGCAGGGAGGGAGATGAGAGCTCAGGGAGCAGAGGAGAACAAACCAGCCCTGAAGAAAAGGTGTGGGACAAAATCACCACTCTCTAACGAGCTAAATACTGAGACATGGAGGATGATGATAGTTACATACACCTACAATTGCATCTTCCTTCTGCTTTCCTTCTATAACCAACCCTAACAATTAAGTGGAACACTTAGCAGTATCCCTTGGGAAAATACACTGGATGAAAACTCATCCTCAAGCCTCACATGGCATCACAGCAATCGCTGAGAATGCTACTGGAGCCTCTAAAGTGCTCTTTCCTCATCCAGCACAAAGGAATGACCTTCCATGGAGGTAAGCATTTCTCACCTTCCTGAGAACCAGCACCAACACAGGAGTGTCCCTGCTGACAAAGGGGAGGAGGAGGGAGTGGGACACGACTCCAGTCACACTCAAGGCTGAATCCTTCACACACAAAGATCCTGAATCCTTCATAGATCCATATACATCCCTGTCCCTGACTCAACATCCATACAGCAAACCTTCCCAAACCTTCCTTTCTGCCCTCCTGAACCTGCTCTCTCAGAGAAGGCAAGGTAAAACGATCCCTTTACTGCGTGTGTGTGTAAATAATATATCAATAAAAATCTCCCCTCAGACTGACAAAACTCAGGGTCTCCCTGGCAGGAAGCAGAGCCAGACTCCCCTCCAACACTTCCAGCAGCTGATTCTTCTTATGCAAACAAAGGACAGATGAGAAATAGTTCCTACTGATCTGCCCCATCTGCTAAAGAAATGAGAAAAATAAAATCTCCAAACCCTCAGGGTATGGAGCAGAGCCACAAAACCTGGATTTACCCTTGTTAGAGCGGAAGAGCAGTCGGTCTCTGCTGCTTGGAGCACTGAGACAGAGATAATCCAGCCCTGAGAGAGGGAGAGGAGGATGTCTGGGAGAGAGAAGGCAGCGGCTGTGCCATTCCTCCTGGTGCCTGCTCTGCTCCAGCCCAATCAAGGCAAAGGGCTGCCCAGGAGAGGAGCTCCCACAAACTCATGGTACCCCAAGGGAATGGTGCACCAAGGCAGGAAACAAGCATCTTTGTTTTATTTTCTCACTCATGTAGAGAGATATTAATTCGTCTATTTCTTAGGAAAAAGAGAGGAAATTGCTGCAGTGCAACATGTCAAGAGAAACCAGAAGAGCCAGGCTCACTGAGGATGGGTATTAATTACTGCTTGCTATTTTTAACCTGTGTATAATTCTGGTCTCATCTGTGACTTAAGAAGATAAAATCTCAGTATCCAAAACGCATCTATTCAAATAGAAGAAATATCCTCTACTGGGTACAAAGTCTGGATACAGAAAAAGTATAACATGCCCATCAAAATTACACTCCATTTTAATAACAAAAGAAAGAACAATCTAGACGTAGACAGAAATATTAGCTCAGGAGAATTACTCCCAGAGAGGAAAAATCACTAGCCAGCTCCTGCAGGAAACCTTGAACAGATTGCTGTTAATGATGTAAAGAAAAAGTTGTTAGGCTGCTTTACATTTCTGAAGGGCCAAGAGTTTGGACAACTAAAAAATATACTGTGAGGCTTTTCACTGTTTTCTGTACAACACACGGTAGATGCCAATAAAAAAAACCAACCAAACCATGACCACAAGCAACTAAAAGTCCACTCTGCAGCTCTGCAAGTATGTTCAGTGTCTGCCAAGGAGCTAATGAAAACAAGGCACTCTTACAGACTGTATCTGCTTGACATTTAAGTACCTGCTGGACATTTTGTACAGCTTATAAAGCCATAAAATATCACAGGGCATTTACAGATTTCCCAGCTGACAACAATATGAAATAACTGAGCAGTCCCAGAACACACCGAGTCCTCTGGTCAGGCACAAGATAACACTGAACAGATACTACCACACACACACACACACAGACTCTGCCAGCAGCGTGCAAGACGAGACCAAAGCTCACGGTGATGGAGAAGGAGCCAAGGTTCAAAAGCCATCCCTCAACCCCACCATAATGCTGCAACAGCAGTGGGACTGCCCAGACCTACAGTGCAAGGCTTGGATAATGCCCAAGGGAAACGAGTTCCTCCTGCCCTCCCCAGGCACAGCAATTCACCATGGAGTGAGCTGCTCCATCCTGCCATGCTGGAGGACGCATTGTACAGCCATGGAAGACCCTCCAGCTGGAAATGACAACAGGGACTTCACCCCTGGAGCCGTGTGACAAGCCAGCTCAGCCAGCTGCCATGGCTTACTGCACCTGAGGAAAGAGTTAAGAGCTCCAGGTGAGCAGCAAGGTGGTGGAACTGATACCTGCTGCCCATCAGGTGCCAATATCCTCTGGATAGTGTTAACTGTACATAACAAGCAGCACAGCAGCTATTCAGGTACAGAAAAATAATTGACATTTTACTGAGTAATCTACACACAAGAAATACCACTAGCACCAAAACCTGAAAGATCTAAATTCCTATCACCTAGGTCAGTACATGGGAACCATGGATTATACACTGTTACTGAACTAGGAACCACTCCTGATACAGATGTAAACCAACAATCACAACACTTGGTGGCTGATGCCCTTCACCACATCAGCAGGTTACAGCACCCCACCTGCAGCTGATACTCCAACAGAGACCACACCTGAAAATATTTTTCAATGACGCTGTACCACCTCAAGGGTTACTTTCTGTAAGAGTCTGACTAATAACTTAGGACACCAGCTGATGGTGAGAATGTCTCCTTGGTCTTTTTCAAGGCAGGCACAGAAACTCTGAGCTGAAATTGTCAAACTGCAATCAGTGCTGCTCAGCCCAAAGGCAGCATCACTCAGCACCACAAGTCCTGGCTCAGGGCTGCCTCACACTGACCTGCTACCAGCAAAAAACAGGGAGTTTGGCATCTGCCAGGTACTTCTCAGCAATCTCACGGGTCTGGAGAGCTGGTGGATGCACACACAGAGTTACTAAATGGCTTGGGTTGGGATGGACTTAAATCTCATCCAGCTCCACCCCCCACCATGGACAGGGACACCTTTCACCACCCCAGGTAGCTCCAAGCCCTGTCCAACCCGGCCCTGAAGGCTGTCAGGGGTGGGGCAGCCACAGCTGCTCTGGGCAACAAAACACATGTTTTGAAATAATTCAACTTTTAATATCATCTTGATGATTTTTATAAAATGTATCTTTAAATGTTCAAGATACATATTTTGCTACAGAAGCATAAGACAATTCATGACATACAATTTTAATAAAACCCGGGTCACCTCAAGGACCCTCTTTTCAGTGACATCAGTGCGGATCAAGAACTGTTAGCCATGGCCAACACAACAGGGGGAAGTGGGACTGGGACTGCCCAGCTGCCACACACGTGTCATTAAATCCACAGCACTGCCCAAGAGCCAGCAGATGCTCTCTGAGCACAGAAGGGAAAGGCAGAAAAGAAGATCAAACTGTACACAATGATTACTTTTACATTTACAGAACTTGTCTTCTCTTTGTTATCTTGCCAGAAGAGAAGGTGAAATGTCAAAATGATGGGGTTAAAGTACAGCAATACCAGCCTGAGATTAAGCAAAGCTCCTTAATCTCAGAATAGTCAAGCATTGGAGTGAATTGCTGAGGAAAACAGGAATCACCATCACTGGAAATCTTAGAACACCTTAGAGAAACCTCTAGGAAACATTATGTAGGGATGATCCTTCAAGGTCACTTCTAGAAACACTGAAACCACAAGATTTTCTCCACAGATACCTCTCTGATGACACAGCCACTGCACAATTTTAATGGACTGCAGCATCTAAGATTTGCTGTTACAAGACCAGGAGAAAAAAAAAAAAAAAGAAAAAAAAAAAAAAGAAAAAAAAGCAACCACAGTCAGCATACAGAGAGCAGCAGTCTCTGGGCTGCATGAACAGCCACTCAATTTATTTTTAGAAAGTAGAATTGGTACAACTTCCTCCTTGGTCCACATCAGACTCCATCAGCTCTTCTGCCTGCTCTCTATGCCTTCATTTAACTAAGGAGTATAGAGCAGAAATTTCTCCTCCCTTATGTGCTGCAGCTGGGCAGGAAAGGTGAAAGTGGGGAGCGAGGTGCCCTGCAGCAGCAACCGCAGGGGGAGAGAGCACTGGTGGGAGATGCCCAGCACCCTGCAAAGTTCTCTCAACACGTTCAGCCTGAGCTCAGCTGGCCACCCTCACTCTGAGCTGTCACCTCTGCAGACCAGCCGGTTTCAGGGACATTCAACTGCACTGTGGGGACGTTTTGTGCCCCCCGGAGGCAGAGCCATGCCGGGGTTCTGCCCCAAAGCACTGCCCGTCTGCGTCCCCATGGTGTGTGTGACCCTGCCCTGGCCTGGCCTCCCCGCAGCTGCAGGGACACGGGGAGGCAGGCAGGCCCTGGCAGCAGCCCAGGGAGGCTCCCACAGCCAGGAGGGAGTGAGGGGAACAGGAACAAGGCTGTCCCCCCGCTCACTGCAGACACAGCCGGACGCTCAGCCCGCTGCTCGGGGCGCAGCGCGGGCGGAGGAGGCAGGGGCTGCTCCAAACGGGATGGGAGGGAGGCCCAGGAGCAGGGACATCCTGCAGCAGTGGCACAGGGGAGGGCAGAGTGGATGAAAGCCGGTCGGGCACTGGTGGCAGGTGTTCCAGCACTGCCTTGTCCAGGTGGGCAACAGGGAGGTGACTGCCAGGAGCAGCCGATGGAACTGTGGCTCAATCGGTGGAGCACAGATGGGCTTCACCCTGTGCAGCCTCTGCCAACAGTGAACACAAACATTATAAGTGTTCCCCAGCTCCTCCCAGGCACAAATCCCGTTTTTCCTCACAGGACTTTTTCCTGGAGTCAAACATCAGCAGCACCCTGAGGAATAAGAAGGGTGCACCTACTTCCCTCCACCCCCAAGCAAACCACAGCAGATGTCACTCCAAAAAGGGGTGGACTAAACTTGTTCCCTTGCCATGATATATCTAGGAGAAAGGAGCCAGACCAGTGTCCAGTGAAACCTGGAAGGGCCAGGAGAGGGGAGGAATTGCATGAAACCAAATGGGCAAAGACTGAGCCTCACAAATTTCCACTGGCATCTACTCCTACAGTTTCCGTTGTTGAAAACAAACCCGAGCCACGGGAAGGTTTCTGGGCTGTTCCCACTGTGGCAGTCTGAAAAATGTACAAGCTAATTGGAGCTAGATAACTCTGAGCACATTGGCTGGGAGGAGTTTAGTTTCTGACTGGTGATAACACCATTCAATTTATAATACAAACAGAAAAACTTCTCAGCGAGAAATGAAAAGCGGCAGAAGCACAAGCCTGTCGCAGGGAAAAACAGTCCTGCCCTGAACTCCCACGTCAGCTCCCTTGTGCTGGCAATGACCACATCCACTCTGCCCGTTTCCTTATCTCCAGTGACATGTCACCAGCCAGGCTGTGGAGCTGCAGGGGTCACTTCCCTCTGCTGATGGAGTCAGCTCTCCGAAAGCCAAGTGCTGTAGACTCCTGTGCAGCAGCTCAGACATCACCTGTCCAGCTGGCTGTTGGATGAGGCTGCCACGCAAACAGCACAGGCAGCAAAACGGACGCTCATCTTTTCCTTCAGTCCTCAGCCAAACTCCTCATTTTTTGCTCAGGATGAGTCTGCATAAAAGTGTGAGATTCAGCCCAGTAATAGCAGAGGCACAGACACGAACTCTGCTTAAATCCCTGCTAGAGAGGCAGAAACATTTGGTAGGTGCCTGAGTGAACCCTGCAGACTGCCAACTGTATATCACAGTGTCTAAATCTGCTGGAGATGGTGTGTGTAAGTAACCTTGGTCAAAGAGGTAAGTATTACTCTGGTTTTTAGGGGAATTGAATGAAAATAAGAGATCTCTGGGAATTAGGCAGGCTGCAGTCATGTCCTTGTACTGATCTCTCCTGCTGACAATTGAAAACACCCAGAAATGTCCTGCTAAGGGAGATTGCCACCCAGGACAGAGCACAGCTTTGCAAAGAGGAGGGGGTGCTGATCCCCAGTGCTCAGGTGCTCTCACCAGATACTACTAGCTCTTCAGGTCACTGGATTTGTTCACTCCAAGCACAGTGAGACCTGGTACTACACAGGGAAGTTTTCTTGGGCTTCCTGCTGCTCCTCAGAGTTGCACTATCAGGTTAAACACAGTGCAAATATTCTATAACAGCTTCTGCTGGTAGATATTTAAGCTGGGTAAGAAGGCAGTTTTTTTACAACTGTATTAAACCCAGAAAAAGCATTTCCTATAGGATTAGCTGTGCTATCCTGCAAACAAAGTGGGATGAAACACTCCTGTTCCAGCTTGGAGTGCAGGTGCTACACCAGGATGTGGTGCTGGGGTGTAGGAGGGGTCAGAGTTACCATTCTGCTCAACTGAGAGTTTAGTTGTAGATGATTTTTACCTTGCCATGTCTCTGAATTACATATATGTAGGAGATTAACCACCTCACAAGAGAAGCTGGCAGCCAGAGTTACTGCTCTGTCCTCAATGCATCTTCCCTCACCTTTCAGGGACTCCTCCTTGTCAGGAAACTTCTCCAACATAAATGGATGCATAAACAATGCAAAATCTTTTTGTCTCATTGCAAAAACTGAATTTCAGCAGCAGGCAAGGAAAAGAAAAGGAGAAAAGACAGGGTGCTAGATGTAAACATTACAGCTCAAACATGCCAAGGTTTAACTCAGCACAACTCCAAGCTCACGTTGCTAACACACTACTCCAGATTTGCAA
The DNA here is from genome assembly GCF_009819655.1 of Sylvia atricapilla. Lineage (NCBI taxonomy): Eukaryota > Metazoa > Chordata > Aves > Passeriformes > Sylviidae > Sylvia > Sylvia atricapilla. The sequence continues at coordinate 4,707,201 of NC_089163.1, forward strand.
ACAGGAGCTCACCGAGCACGCCAAGTCCTCTGTCACAAACACACAGTTAAAAGCACAAATACACAAACATGTGATCTGCATTCCTTGTCACATAACAGTGCTGATACCCAAAACTGGGTCATTTGGGCCCAACTTATTACAACTGCTCTGCAGAAACCCCACTGACACAGTCCTACCCTGACTGACCACAGCACTTTAGGTGAAGTGTGAATGGAAGCAGAACCCGAGTCAGACACAGACGTCAGCTAGGCTGACATGGCCATGTGAGAAGAATGGAGAGACTGATCTTACTCAGCTTAGGGAGAGGGAAAAAAAGTCTTCAAATGCTTCTATCTGAGCTGCAGACATGTAGGAAGTGGAGTGATGTGAGGAGTAGGGTGCTCTCCATGAGCCCTGGACATCAGAAAAAGAACAGGTTCAAAGTGCAAGACAAAGATTTAGATTAAACACTCTGAAAAATCTCACTAATGATGAGGAGGCCTAAGTGTTTGCATACATCACCTGCAGAGGATGTGGAATTGCCATCACAAAGAGTCTAAAAAGAACTATTACACAGAAAGGGTATAGAAGTCTACCTGACCTTACCCAGGGCTGGGAAACAACCAGGACATCTCTGGAGGTCTCTGATGTCTGAGACTATAAAACAAAGTTTCAGACATTCCATTAAATTAGACACAGGGCAGGGGCACAGCTCCCAGAGCACTCCTGTCTAGACTGAAGCACAGCTACTTGATGAATAAGATCATAATTTAATACCCTAACAGTATCTTTTACTTATAGACACCATATTGTCCTGCAAAATTCATCAGGTTTGTACAGATGTGTCTCAAGAAAAGCAGATTATCAAGATGCAGAACTGTCACTTGCTAAGATGTAAATACCAAACCAGGAGGACCAACACTCAGCCTATCTCTCACAAACAGAACATTCTCAAACATTTAATTAAATAAATACTTTAAACAGCACAGAGGTACCTATATTTCGCTCGTGCCCATTGTGAGGGACTCCCTGATTTCCATCTGCATTTTTATACCATCTACTGGGCAGATCCTGAACTACCCACCAGCACACGCAGGGCTGGATACCACGGCAGCCTGTCCCAAGCTGAGACCCCCTTGAGCCAAGTTTTGTTCCCCATATTAACACCAAGCCACACGCCAGTGCCTGAGAAACAGCACGAGGAATGAAACCACCATCCCGTGCTCCAAATATTCCCAGCAAACACATATGGACGGCACAGTCTGGCCAGCAGAAGCTGAGGGTAAGAGGGGAGGAAGGCGAGAGGAGGAGGCCCAGCCTGCAGCCGGCGCTCAGGCGTTGAACCGAGGTGGGAGAACATTTTCCCCCAATATTACTGGCTGCGAACTGCAGCGACCACATGGCTGTTCCCAGCCACTCACTGCACGCTGTTTACTATAAACAACAACAGTCAACAGAAACTCAGCCAAAAAAAATCCAAGACCCCAGAGCTGGGTCTCCACATCCCGACTTTCCCCATGGAAATAGTTTCATGTTCAGCTGCTGAACCAAACCCATCCGAAGCCCAAAGGAGCCAAGCTGCTCAGTGCATCCCAAACTCCGGCCGCCTGCTCGGATTTGCCAGCTCTACTTTCAGTCATCCAGGCTCCAAAGTGCTGCCACAGTTTTACAGGGAGCTTCAAAGAGCTTGCGGATTAAACCTGCGCGGCAGGAGCCAGCCGTCACCGGGGTTATTTTTAAACATCCCACTGTGCACGAAACGCTCAAATCTTGTCTCACTCCCAGCTCTATCCCAGCACCGGAGTCGGGGCGGCTGCGAAGGAGGCGCAGCTTTCCCCCAGACACGGTGGTTATGGGATTTCTCCGGCGGCTCCCCGGGGTCAGCCCGCTACCTCCAGCAGCAGGATCTCGGGGGGACCTGCTCGGGGCACCGGGCATCAAACAACACCACCGCAAGCTGCACACACACACCGGGGTGACAGGAGGGTGTCACCGGGCCCCGAAGGGCTCGTGGGGGAGGAAGGGCATAAAACCCTCCCGGGCACAGCCCGCAGCCGGAGCCACCTCCTGCAACCCTCCGGCAGCCCGGTCCCGCTTCCCCTTTCCTGCCGGGAGCGTCCGGCTGATACCGAACGGCGCCGGGGCGGGGGGCGGCTCCGGCCGGCCCGAGAACCGCTCCGAGGCCTCGGGGCGAGGCGGTACCGCGGTGCCCGAGGCCCTGCCCGGGGACACCCGGCAAAACAACAAAGCCCTGCGAGAGTCTTCCCGGGGAGGCGCAGCCCGGCCGGGCGGCCGCGGGGCCGGGGAGCCCCCGGGGCGCTGCCCGGCGCCGGGAGGGCCGCTCCCGGACGGGCACCGGCAGGTGCGGGCGGTGACAGCCGCCCCCGGCCCGGGAGCCGCGCTGAGGCGGCGGCCGGGCCGCGCTGACAGCAGGGATGGGATCCGGGCCGGGCTGCGGGCCCGACCCCGGCCCGAGCCCCGCCGCGCCTCCCCGCGCTGGCCGGAGCGAGCCCGGCCGAGCCGCCCGCCCCGGGCCGCCCCTCACCTGCGCGGCCGCCGAGCGCTGGCGCTGCTCAGTCCCTCGCCGCCGCCGCCGCCGCCATGTTCGCGCTGCGCAGGGAGGCGGGGAGCGAACGGGAGGGAACGGGAGGGAGCGAAGGGGGAGCGGCGGGGGATCGGGGAGGAGGGACCGGCGGCCCGGCCCGGCCCGGCCCCGCGCCGCCCCCGCCGCCGAGACGGCTCCGGCCAGCGTCGGGGCTTTGGCAGCTGATCGGCCGGGGCGCGGACGGGCTGGCTGGGTCGGTGCGGCTGCACTCGGCTCGGGACTGTTCGGTTCGGTTCGGCTCCGTTCGGCTTAGCTCGGCTCGGCTAGGCACAGCTCCTCTCCGGTTCGGCACGGCTCGGGCAAGGTTCGGCTCAGCTCGGTTTCGGCTGGGTTCAGTCTGGCCCGGCTCGGCTTCGCTCGGCTCCGTTCGGCTCCGCTCGGCTCCGTTCGGCCCGGCTCGGCTCCGTTCGGCTCGGCTCCGCTCGGCTCCGTTCGGCTCGGCCCGGCCCGGCCCGGCTCAGCCCGGCTCGGCTCCGTTCGGCCCGGCTCGGCTCCGCTCGGCTCCGTTCGGCTCGGCCCGGCTCGGCCCGGCTCAGCCCGGCTCGGCTCCGCTCGGCTCCGTTCGGCCCGGCTCGGCTCCGCTCGGCTCGGCTCGGCTCGGCTCGGCCCGGCTCGGCCCTCACAAACCCCCGCGGGCCGCCCCCGGCCATGCCCGCTCGGGACCGTCCTCACACAGGGACAGAGCCCGGTCCCCAGCCCGCACCCTGGGCAGTGTCCTCACCGTGCCTGCGGAGGAACCCCCGTGCCCTCAAGGGGCACCCCCAGGTACAGGGCAGACCCCCAGCCATGATCTTCAGCCCGGGGACAGCCCTCCCCGTGCCGTCTCAGGACCCTTGGGGCACGGGGCCAGACTCCCACTGTGAGCCCCAGCCTGGGGACAGACTCCCCTGTGCCATCCCAGGAGCCTTGAGACAGGACAGACTTGCTGCACCCGTGAGCCCCGGCCTTGGGACAGACCTCCCCATGCCCACCCAGACACATGGGCACAGGGCAGACCCCCACCGTCCTCTCCACACCTGGCAGTGGGTGTCACAGTGCCCAGCCAGGACCCTCTGGGCATAGGGCAGAACCCCACTGTGACCTGCTGGACCCCGGTTCACACCTGGGTGCTGCAGGGTGATGTCCGTCCTTGTCTGGCTCCCCACTGCGGACAGCCAGGGCTGGGGGGACTCCATGCAGCACAGCCGAATGCTGGGGACAGGCAATCCCCAGATATTCCCTTTCCTCCCAGCCTGGGCAGTGCCATCCCAGCCAGAGACACCACAGATGTACAGGTGTGTTGGGGGACTCAGTGTCCCCAAATTCTCCCCAGACAAAGACCCCAGTGACTCCCTAAAGGAGTCCTAAAGCTAAAAGGATCCCTTGTGCCACTGTTTAACCTCATTACCTTCACATACCATCCCCAGGTTCCATCCAGAGAGAACCCTCTGCGAGCTGGCTCCATGAGCATCCTTGGTGCTGTCTCCTGACCAGAGTTGGACCTTTTCTGTCCTGTAGAACAACCAGAGCTTACACATGGTACCCCAAAACCATGCCCTGTCACCCTTATCTTGGGAACTCGCAGGTAACAAGCAACAGTACAAAAGGAAACTGTCTCAAGTTGTGCCACAGGAGGTTTAGATTGGATACTGAGAAAAAATTTTCCATGGAAAGGGTTGTCCAGCCCTGGCACAGGCTGCCCAGGGCAGTGGTGGGGTCGCTGGAGGGACAAAGACTTGTACATGTGACACTTGGGGACACTTGGTGGCCTCGGCAGTGCCAGGGTAACTGCTGGATTTGGTCTTAGAGAGCTTTTCTACTCCAAGCAATTGGTGATTCTGAGCAACATGGGCTACTGCAAGAGCCACCATTGCCTCCCCAGACCCCACCAGTGTTGTCCCCATCACATCCCTTTAGCCCTTGCCCCAAGCCCCCCACAGCTGCCTCACCAACACAGCTGTCTGCAGCAGAGCCACCCTCTGCTCCCCTGAGCCCTGCACCCTCTGCTGTGCAGCCATCTCCCACCCTTGCCAGTCAGGACACGGTATTCCAGCTTCCCAGCTGAGGATGCCATTTCCCATTTGCTCTTCCTGCTGAAGACCCTGCTTCCACTGTAAGGATCACAGCTGAAGGAAGCTGTTCATCTGAAATAGCAACCAGCTCATGCTACAGCTGGATACAGAGCAGGAGGTCCTGTCCTTGCTCTGCTTGCTAGATTGCCCAGAAAAAAAATTCAACAAAATTATTGAGGTCTGGAGATTCAGCTCACATCTTTTAAGATACTCAAGTGAGTGATCAGTGATTCTAAAGGACCTCTGGGTGTAGACCTGGGTTTCGTGACCCAGGTATTTCAGTGGGGCAGTGGAGAAACCATAGAATCACAGAATGGTTTGGGTTGGAAGAGGAAAAGATGATCCAGTTCCACCACTCTGCCGTTGGCAGGGACACCTTCCACTGTCCCAGGGTGATCCAAGCCCTGATAACCTGGCCTTGGACACTCCCAGGGGTGTTATAGTGCCTTTCTGGGCAACTTGTGTCAGGGCCTCACCACCCTCACAGGTCAGAGTTTTTTCCTAATATATTTTCCTATATGTTTTTCTACATACCTTTGGGGTGACACACACGTGTGACAAGTCTTCTCAGGGAGGAAGCACCTGAACAATTTCCAAAGTACTTGTAGTGACATGGCTAACATAGGAGTCTCCTCCTGCATGATTTCTTGTTCTGGGAGATTACACAGAGGCTTGAGTGGTTTAGGTCAAAAGAAGATCAGAAGGGAACACCCCTGGTGCCGACAGGGTTTGGTGGAGTCTGGAAAGGTTGTTCCTGGAAAGCTCTGCAATATGTGTGGCTTCCTGCAGTGAGTGGCTTTGTTATCTGTGACAGAGAAAGGGCCAAGCCATGACTCATCTGCTCACCACCCACTGCCAAACCTGATGCCAGCCAGGGAGGCACAGGGTGGGCAAGGGCTCCAGGCTGGGACCTTCCCACCACCACCCAGCCTTTCAGGAAGGGCTGGAACCACCTCAGCCCGTTCCTGTGTTCCTCCCTTTTCCTCTGGGGAAGTGAATAGCATCACTCTGACGGGCTGAAGGCTGCAGTGCTCCCAAGGGACTGGAACTGATGGCAGGGCTGAAGGCAAGAGACACCCTGTAGGTGCTCATGCTGTCCTAGTTCAGATGCTGGCCTTGGTTCAGCAGGTGCAAGGCTGAAAGTCCTGCCCAAGGCCAAAAGAACTTCTGCCTGGTCAGCAGCTAATTCTGGGGTCCAGCAATTTGTCCACAGCTCTTTGACCCCCTTCTCAAGGGGAGAAAAAAGTGATCAGTACTCTCAGACCAATATAAACCTGTATTTGCCTGTCTCTCACCGTAAAAAAATTCTAAATAAAGACATAGAGTTCATCAAACAGGGTGGGATTTCTAATAGTGGGGGAGAAAACTCTTTGGAACTGTTCTAGAACTGCTGTTTGGAGTTTCTCATGTTTTCTGAATGGTGACACTGGCCACTGCTGAAGGCCAGCACTGGAAAACCTCTTGTTCTGAAATACTCACATTGAGGGATGGACAGTATGAAATGCTGGTGAGGGCTTCTGTTTTAAGATGTGGAGTACTTGGTTGAGGTAGGACGTGGAAGTATGTTTGCTTTAGCCTTGTATCTGGGCATCTTCTCTAGAAATTCACAAATGTTACCAACACTTCTCATGGGTGTCATCAACTCTGGTATTCTCTCATGTCGACAGTAATCAGGATTTCATTAATGGAATAAATGCACAAGAGCTCACAGCTGCAAGATGGAGACAGGAGCAAAATTTCTCCATTGGCTTTAATTTGGAGGGAGCAGTGGGATTTACATATGACATCCATATGAGCACCACAGGAATTCAGTTTGATTAATACTACAATGGAAATGAGCCACAGAAATGGTTTGCCATTTATTCTGAAGCGTTGCCAGAAAAGCTCAGCACATTTGCAGCCTGGTTCAGGCCAGCTCCCAGAGATGAACTGTGGGGAGGGAACCCCTCAAAGGGACACTGGTGCCCTGATGCACGAGGTGTTAGACACACTGGAGCAGGACCTGCAGGAGGAGAGAGTGGAGTGGGATATAAGGCAATGTGACTGGGAGGAAAACCTCCTGCTGTCTTCCCTTCTCCCCTCCCTTTTCCTCCTTTGTTAGTGCCTTGCAGCAATCTGGCATCAAATGTCCTCCTAGACCCGTTCCTGCTATTTGCAGTGTTGCCATTGATGAACTTTGTTTGCTGCCACAAATTGATCCATAGTCTGGCATGGATGAAAATATAGAGCATGCTCTGCTTGAAAGAAAAAGCCTCATGTCCCCTGGTCCATGACCTTTTTATCCTGAATCTGATACTTCATAAAAAGGTGAATAAGAGGGCACAGGGATGGATGTAGAGGAGGAAGATCTAAAGGAACATGTGCACCCAGTGTTCCTGCTTCTCTCATAGATATGTTCTTTGACATCTTTCTTGGAGAGGGGAGGTGGGAATCTTCTCCCCGTGCCTCAAAAAGGCAGAGGAAAAGGTTATTTACAGAGATTAAAGCCCCAACAATCAGCAGATCAGGGCCTGCTTCCTTTCCCAAAGTAAGTTTCCTTTCCCAAAGCAGTCTCATATTGAGACCAGCTGTTGAATTTACCAGGGTCTGTCTGCGCAAAAGAGTCAGTTTTTGTTCTGAAGACTTCATGGCCTGGAAAATCACCTTTGTGAATGCCAGAATGCTCTCTTGGTAGTGGGAAATCTCCTGGCCTCATATCGCAGACATTTGCCGGCAGCTCTGCCTTTCCCTGTCCAGCTGCACTGTGATCCTCTTACAAAGGCTGCCCCCTGCAAACCCCTGTGAGCCCCCAATATCCTCGTGAGGCCAAAGAACGTATTTTCTCATCATAACACATACTTATTTCTCCTGTTTTTCATTGCAACTATTTCTATCTTTTCCACATCCCAGGTGGATGCCAAGCCTGGGTCTGAAGTGCCAGGGTGTCACTGTGCCATGTCCAGGGCTTGAACCCTCTGTCCTGGTTAAATATATCTGTTCCTGTCAGTATATACACCCAAATTTAAGCCAAACCCCCTCTGTTACAGAGTCACTCCTTGCAGTTCAGGTCTGCTTTGCTCACCCTGAATTTCTTCCCAGAGTTGCTGCTTTCTTGATCCCACCCCACCTTTGCTGCTTAGCACCTCACCAAGCTTGGGTATATATTTATAATCCTTCTGTTATTCTAATATGAAATTATTATCTAATTATTGCTTAATATCTATATACAACCCATAATTATCTGATTTCAGGCTGTCACAATAGCTCAGTCCTAACTCAGCAGTTGTTTGGTATTCCTGAAGCCTGCTATAAACCTCTGTCAACACTTTAACGATAATTGTGTTTGGGTTATCTGGGTGTAGGTGTAAAATATCAGTGTATTTTTAGGTATGTTGTTTAAATTTCTTGGCTAATAGCAGTCTTGCGAGTCCTTCATCAGCTTTATGAAAAGAGATCTGGTTTCTCTGCAAAAGCAGAATTTAGGAAGTTATTGAACATTTGATTTGTTGCCTCTGTTAATAAATTTCCTGTGTCTATTAATAGACTCATATGGGTTTGAATTCCCTTTGTTCCCAGCGCCTTCTAAACATTTCCTACTGGTGCTCTTTGATCCCGCCAGCCACGAATCCTTCCCCTAAATAGCTCGTTTCTTCTGTTCGTACCCTTCACAAATTACTGCACGTCTTAATCCGAGCCGACCTCTCATCCTCCCGCAGGGATTCACGGCTCCGGAGCGCTCTTTGATCCACGCATCGGAGACAGACGCGGTTCCCCGGGACACGACGAGCTGCTCTGATGGGTCATTAGCACGGGGCTGCTGCTCGGCTCGCCGCTGGGTGTGGGGAAGGTGCACAGGGGACAGGGCAGAGCCTTGGGCACACACTGCTCCCTGTCCGTCCCTTGTTCGTGCCAAGAGAGCAGAGAGAACCTTCCCAAGGGGTGTGGGAGAGTGTAAATCACCTCCCGAAGTCCTTGTCCCCTGACACCCGGCAAGGCTGAGCTGGGTGTAAATTCTCATCAGTTTTTGACCTTTCTACTCCCACCCAAACTTTGAAACCGTTTGAGGAATTTAATTTAATTTATTTTAATTTAATTTAATTTAATTAGTGTAATTTAGGAGTTCTCATGTTCGATCCCCCTCGTGCACTTTCTCCTTTCTTATCTTTTTGCCCCTTTCCCCAACACAGCACCTGCTCAGCTTCTCGAATTACTGTAAAAAATTTCAAGCAAGAGATTTTTCGGAATCATAATAAACTATTGGACAGAGGAAACAGCTCAAGGTATTGATTCAATTTGAGCCATCTTTTCTCAAACCTCCCATTGAATTTCTGGCATTGCTTAGATTCAGGGTCATCTTGGACTCACTGATCAATATAAAAAGTTATTATTTATGTGTCTTGCTATTTGTTTGCCCTTACTGCTCTTTGACACATACATATCAATTTGGGATCATCAATTTACTATTTCTTCCCCTCCTTTTCCACTGAAATAGGATGGATTCCAGCTGGTGCTCCCATTGCAATGATGTGACCATTCTGAGTATCTGAAAACAAAGTTTCACTGGGAAGTCTCCATCTCCATTCAACTTTTCTGACTAAATTTTTCTCCCTAAAAAATACAGACAATAGTTTGCAGGTCCTTCATCGACTGCTGGCTGGGCTCACCCTCCAGCAGGTGTACCACCTTTCTAGTCCCTTTAGAATGCAATATCTCTTTAGAATGCAAAATAATAGCAATTATTTTAGCTTGTTGAAAGAATTCAGAATCAACAAATCAGGATGTAGAGGCCACTTATCACTGAAGGTTGTCTGGGTCTTTCTGAGTAGATTTTCTTTGTGACAGGACAAGGGGAATGGGTTCCCACTGCCAGAGGGCAGAGTTAGGTGGGATATTGGGCAGGAATTGTTCCCTGGGAGGGTGGGCAGGCCTTGGCACAGGGTGCCCAGAGCAGCTGTGACTGCTCCTGGATCCCTGGCAGTGCCCAAGGCCAGACTGGATGGGTTTTGGTGCAGCCTGGGACAGTGGAAGGTGTCCCTGCTGATGGCAGGGGGTAGAATGAGATGGTTTTAAAGTCTCTTCTAAACCAGCTGCTTTGTGTGTATGTGATTCTATGAAATACTACTACAGCTCAGCTGGTTTTCCTTGGAAAAACTCTCATGCTGCCCTAAGGAGGGTGCAAGCTGCATGACATCCAATATTTTCAGCTTGATGCTGTGGAAAGTCTAAACCTGGGATGCACAAAGCTGGGAAGCTGTTTGAGTTGTGAACCAAGACATTTAGCAAGCCTTGAAAACTTGGAAAATCCCAAGGGTCTGGGATTTACAAAATTGTCATGATAGCTTGAGAAAGGAAGCCACGAACCTAGATCAGATGGTAAGAGGGATAATTGAGTTCCTGCAGCTACACACTGGCAAAATGAATGGCTTTTGGTATGGAAAGTAGCTCTGGTTGGACAGACTCGTGAGCTTTGCTGTGAGAGGCTGCGGCTGGTGAAAACATCCATGCTCATCCAGAGCATGTCCCAGCAGTTCTAAGTAGCACCCTGGCAGCACTGTTGGGATAGGATACAAACCCCTGAGGAGCCAGCACCAGCAGGGACATCATTAATGCTGTGAACTGGGCATGACAAATGTCAGCTGTGCCCAGCTTTGTGGCAGAGCCTCTGACCAACACCAGTGTGCTGAGATGGAGAGGTGCTGCTCCTATTGGGACTGGAAATCAGAAAGCCAGAGCTGTGAAGTAATTTTAGTAAAGATGGTAACAATCATTAAATCTCCAGTAAGGCTTGCAGGTGACAAAAATCCTGAGCAGGGCAGGTTATGGCTACCAAACCCTCAGGACCATTAAATAGCCCCAGTCCAGCTGCTGTATTTAAAGAGCCATCCACGAATCCACCTCTGAGAGCCTGGAAAATGCATACTCCAACATGAGAGACTCAGTCTCACAAAGCATCATTCAGGGCAGCTTCAGAGTCATCCTGTGTATCTGCCTGACACTGGGTTTATAAAAAGGGGAATAGCAAAGAGTCAGGAGTGACCTAGATCCTTCACACGGCATTGGAAAAGCTATTCCAGGAACAACACAGCAGCTCTGCTGTCAGCCTCTGACAGGGCCTGTAGAAGCACAAAGAGGGCTGGAAGAAAAGCTACAAAAGTCTTCTGGGGGCTGGAAAACCTCCTTGACTTGAGGTCAAGGAGCTCTTCATGCTTGGCACAGGAAGCTGAAGGATTTTTGCCATAGTGAGTGCCCTGCTCTTGTGGAAGTAGCTGCAGGATGCAATGAGATGGAGGGGCTGGGAATGAAAATGGGGGTGAGACACAGAGGGCAGAGATGTCAGTGCCAGGGGTGGCCTGGCCAGGGCCAGGGAAGATAATCATCTCACTCTGGGGCTCTACCCCTTCACATTGATCCTGCCTGAAAAGAGGAACTCCCGTCCCAGAGCAGGGATTGCATTTAAACAGCACACACTGAGCTTCTCTTTGGATCTGCAGAAACACTTGTCCTGCCTTTCTGGGTTTTCCTTTCTCCAAATTGTTTCAGGCCTGTTGCACCTGGAGGTGCAGTATGGTGGATTATGCTTTAACCTATGACAGAGAGTTTCCACTGGCCCTGAATTGTCTATTATGTCTTTTAATGGAGCCTGAACCTTGGGAGGAACCTGCTCCTCAGGCTGACAGAGACCTGAGGGTTTCCATCTCACCCAAAGCATGTGGTTTACCGTGTTCATCTGGGGAGGATCATGGTGGATCCCACCCCTTTCAGTGGCCCTGCTGGTCTCTTTCTTCTGGCACCTGAGTTTTACAGGATTGAAATATTCGGCTTCACTACAGTCTTTGGGCTCTGCAAAGAAGGTTTGGGTGAGACTTGTGACACATAAAAGTTGCAGTAAGTGGTCTCTAACAGTTACTTTTGGCTTTAATTTTTGCAGTCCTTCAGGGTTTTTTTTTCTGTTTTTTTTTTTTTTTTTTTTTTTTTTTTTTTTTTGTTTTTGTTTTGTTTTGTTTTGTTTTTATTTTTTTTTTTTTTGGTGGGGGGGGAGGTGTTTTTTTTTTTTTTTTTTTGTTTGTTTGTTTGTTTGTTTTGTTTTTTTTTTTTCCCAGAAATTGCCATACAGCCCATTCATGCCTTCCAAATTGAATAGAATAATTTTCCGTTTGCATGTGATGAGCCTCTCCCAGGTTAAGAGATTTTAACCATTTTCCCATCCATTTTCCTTTGCTCTGGGGGGGTAAATCCTATACCCAGTGATGGTGGGGAAGCAGGGCCAGCCCTTGGTCATTCCTGTAGGGCTGGAAGGGCTTTAATTCCACTGCAGGCACAGGGATCATGCCACCAAGCTTGCCCACTCCCTGGATCAACATCTGGCAACCATTTCTACCTTGCCTTTGCTTTTTTCTCATCACCACTTTGCAGCAGATCCTTGACTGCACGCTCAGCTCGAAGGCAGTTGGAAAATCATTTTGGTGGATTAATTTGCGAGTTGTTCATTAGGATTATTCACGGGTGGCCGGGCTCTGCGGGGCACAGCTCCCACACACGCAGGCACCCGGGGCCGTGGGCACATCCTGGGCTTGCAGCATTTTCCTGGGCATCCTGTGCTTTCCTGCAGATGTGTCGCCGGATTGTTCATTGCCCATCAATACAGATAAAAACACCGAGGCTGTGCTGGAGAAAGGGGGAGGTTCCCGTGCAATCCTGCTGGGGAATGGCTCCCGGGGCTATTCCAGGACATGAACTCGGAGATCGGGCTGCTCAGTATGGAAATGGAGCTGTTTGCTTTCAAAAGTGCTTTTCCTGAGTAACGTCTTCGCTCTCCTCGGGACGCTGCCAGCATGCTGAGGGGCCTTACAGGAGGAGTTTTTTGAATTTCCAGGGCTTTGCCTCTGCCCAAACCATGGAGCACCCCACCTGCCTGCAGTGGGTTGTGCTGTGCCGGGGTTTTGAAGGGAAATGGGGTTGTCCTGTTCCCTACGTTTTGGCCTGTGGCACTGCCAAGGCTGCTACTAAACCACATCTCCAAGTGCCACATCCACACATTTTTTGAACACTTCCAGAGATGGGGACTCCACCATTGCCCTGGGCAGCCTGTTCTAATGTCCAACCTCCCTTTCACCCTTTTCCCTGTTATCCAATTTAAACCTTCCCTAGCACAACTTGAGGCAGGGTGCTCAGAAGGCTCAGAACAGACCCTGATTATTTTTTAAGACCAGCTCCTTTGTTGCACTTAAATTAAAATTGCAGCATCCTGCTGCTTCTGTGAGCACAAAATCCATCGGATGCATGCACAGCTGAGTGACATCATCTGATCTGATTCATATTTTAAAATCCATAGAGTTCAAGCATGATGCATTTATTAGCAGGCAGATTCACAGGTGAAGTTTCATGCACCCCACTACCAGTTTCTGGAAGGGTTTAAGTGCTGCTTTATGGCACAAAAGGTATTTCAGGGCATGTCTGAAGCTACTCCCTGGTTATTTAGGGGATCTCTGTGTGTTTGGGGTCTTGCACTGATCAACTCTGAGCACCTGAGAGAGGCTGTGCCTGACTTTCTCTCTCCATGGGAACTCACTTTTCTGAAACAGGAGGGACCTGGGGATGCTAATTTGCCTCACCCAGAACATTAATTGAATTGCAGATATAAATTGATATTAGGGTAGTCTGGAAATAAGATATAAAAAGATTTCCTGGCATGGTGCTGCAGATTTTTCTCTATTAACATTTTGCAGGGAACAAAACATGGCTCACAAATACCTGCTATTAGTTTCAGTGTTTATTACAGTGTCACCAACTGTGCCAGAAACAGGAGATCTGCAGGATGCTGAACACGGAGCTTTGGAGCCTGTGGTGGCCTATGGGAGGCAGGAGAATGGGCATTGCCAGTGCCTGGAGTTCCTGCTCCCGCTTTCCAAAAATTAGGGAAATAAGCTAGATGAGCAGGAGGTGAGGGCTGCTCCTGGTGTGAAGGAAGCAAAAACTCCTCTGGTCCTCAGCAGGTCAGGGAAAGGCACATCCCTTTTTGACCCGAATTTTGTGGTGGAGAAGACACTGGAGTAGTGTTCATGCAGTGGCTGAAAATCAAGAAATTGCTCTTTTTAAAAAGAGTTTTCTCTTCTCCTTAGGGAGTACCTCTTATTCTAGAGGCAAAATAGTGCTGAGCTGAGCTTGTGGCTGTTCGTGGAGTGTGTCCAGCAGTGATTTCCCACCAATAATCCAGAAGAATGTGATGTGTCTGTGTGAGAAAGGCAGAATGAGATGAGCTCCAGGAGGAGCTCAGAGATCAGACACTTTCCAAGGGATTGTGTCTGGCAGCAGCTGTGGCAGCTTAAGCATGGGAAGAGAAGTGCTGTGAGCAGTGTGGAGCTAAAAACCTGGGGGAATTTTGGGAAGGGAGTAGCAACAAGCCCGTAGAAAAAAAATCCTACACAAAACAATCTGCTGATGTGTAAGTTCAGTCAGGATATGGGAAAAATGGAAGAGCCAAAGCAAGGCAAAACATGGGGCAACTCCAGTGGGACTTGTGAGTCTGAAAGAGGGAATAAACACATGATGCTCATGAAAAAGAGAGAGAACAACAGACAGCGGATGAACGCCTCACAGGTGTCATGGGCCTCCATCTGCTTCCATAGGTAGGAGACACTCTGAGCAGCCTGGAAGCACAGCTGCTCAGAGGGATGTTCCCCTGCCACAGTGCCTTCAGTTAAATGAGGGGGAAAAATGCCTGGAGAAGCTTATCTTTTACCTTTTCAATTTGACAAAATTGGCCACGAAGAAAAGGCAGTTGTGGGGTGTTGCTTTCATCCTTTGCAGGGTACAGTGTTTTGGTAGCAAGGCATAGGATGGTGAAAGGGGAAGAAAAGGGAAAAAAAAAAAAACAAAATAGGGTAGGAAAAACCCTCATTTTTTGAAACTGAAGGAATTGTGATATGAGGATTTAAAATGAAGTGCTGTTTCCCCTTCTGGGCTGGCCAGGAGGGGTGGGTGAAGCTGAGGCTGATTCTTGATGAGCCTTCGACCTGACCATATTAGGGAAAAGGAAAGGAAGATGGGTTGGAGAGTTTGGTCTGAGATGGGGTGCGGGTGCTTATTAGGAAATAGTTTGTTTGAGTTTTTGGTGCTGGACTATTTTAGTGTCCAATGGGGGAAACTGAGGCAGCAACCACGCTGCACTCCAGACTCTGCCTGGTCCTGTCATTTTCTTCCTGATGTACCTTTTATTGCAGAAAAACTTGCTGGGGACATCCAGAACAGATACTCCCAAGGCAAAGCCTTCAGTTTCTACTCTTTGACCGAGTTGACTGTTTTGGTCCTACAACACCCACAGCTGTGGGGTGGGTGGTGTCACTTTTAACAGGAGTGATTCATTTATTGCAATCCCTCACCTGGAAGGCAGAGAAGGAGGTCCAGGACTGGGTTGTGCTACTGCAGCTCTTCCTAGCCCTGAGCTCCCAGCCCTCTGTGTGCTCCTATGTGCCTTCCAAGTGGATGGGCAGGCTGGAAGAGAAGGTCTCAGGTGCCCCAAGGAGCTTTGGTCCCACCTGGTCAGCTCATGTCCCCCGTGGGGCCTGCAGCATCATAGTTCTGTGCACTCCCTGAGGACAGGGAATGAGGTTGTGTGAGCCCAAACCCAGCTCTTCCCACCCCATGAGGCTCCAGCAAGTGATGGCAGCAGCAACCTGCCGCAGAGGGTAAAAGCTGCAGGTTGCTGAGGGAGAAAAATACAGCCCATAATAACAGCAAACATCCAACTCCTGCCCCTTTATAGAGGCCATAAATCCTGACAGACCTTCTCCAGGTGACTCCTGCTTGGTGTAAGGGGAGAGCTGAGCTCTGGCTGCCCAATCTCGTCCCCCTGACAGCGCATTCACGAGGCAAAATGTCTCCAGATTGCACAGCTGATCGTGGCACGAATTATCAGCAACTGCTGTTGGGAAGTGTGGCTCAGATGGTCTTCCCTCGCCTTGTTACAGGCATCTTTACAGCAGCTGAAGCCACCAGAAGCACAGGCAGGGATTCAGGCTGTTGGAGGTGGAAAGAGACACAGTTCCTGAGAATTGATAAAAGAAAACCCCTAAAAAATATAGAAAAAAAATAGCTTACAGTGTGTGTTGTTTCAAAACCCAGTTGGAAGCAAAGGGATGATTATGCACCACGCCAGCGTTGTCCTTTACTGCTCAGTGTGACCTTCCTGCTGAAAGACCTTAAATCTGGTCACCTGGTCCCAAGGTCTGAGGAGGTTTCACCTCCCAGAGAGCACTGAGGGGTTCAGGCCAAGCAGCACTGGCCTCTGGAGCAGAGGGACAGGGCTGGAGAAAGGCTGACATCCCTCTGAGGGGCAGGGCTCAGCTCTCCTCAGTGCACACAGGTCTCCTGCTCTGTGCCCTGGGACACTCTGCTCGCTGAAGAGTGGTTTTATGAACAAACTGGGGACAGGGACTGTGCAGGGCAGCTGAGTTATGGTGGCTGGGAAGGCCTGAGCCACAAGTTCCCAGCCTCAGTCCTGCCAATCTCCTGTGGTGTTTCTGAAAGGCTCCTCTGAACAAGAGCAGCAGAACCAGGGCTGGTTTGAACCTAGGAGAGGAAGTGACCTGCTGGGCAGGGAGGTCACTGGTGACACCAGCAGTGCCAGACCTGCTGGCTCAGGCTCCATCTTCCCCTGCAAGAACTGCCCAGAGG
Organism: Sylvia atricapilla; assembly: GCF_009819655.1. Taxonomy (NCBI): domain Eukaryota; kingdom Metazoa; phylum Chordata; class Aves; order Passeriformes; family Sylviidae; genus Sylvia; species Sylvia atricapilla. Next base: position 4,723,488 of record NC_089163.1, read on the forward strand.
TACCTCTGCACCCTGCCAGAGCCTCTGCTCCCAAAGGAGCACACCACAACCTCAGGTTAGTCATGTGTGCAACCTCTGCAGGATCTGGGCTGTAACTGGTCCCATCCTGGTGAAGATTTGTGAGCCATCAGTTTAAGTTTAAGACATGGCTGCATCTAATGCAGAGAACACTTACAGCCTTTTTGTAGATGTCCATAGCTGTCTGAAACACCCCACGTGCTGTCTGGGCCAGAGGATGAGCTGTTTTGGAAAAACCAAAGGAAAATGACCATGATACTCCTGAGGATATGAGGAGACAGATATTATTTCCCCATTGTTTATTAACAACTTCTTGTGCCTTCAGAAAGTTCAGCTCTGCTGCTGTAAGAGCCCACAGGAGATGCTGAGTGCCCATCAAAGGTCTGCTGACAGGGACATTGGAGTGGTGGCCTTGAGCCTTGGGTCAGCCAGGGGCAGGGGGTGACAGGGGCTGTGGAAGGTGTGAGCAGTCCCAGCAGTGCCTGGAGCCTCAGGAGATGCTGTACAGCAGAGCTGAGGTGACCTGGCTGGAGAGCTGCTTCATGGATAACTTTGGAATTACAGCCTGGAGAACTGTGATTTCCTGATGGGCAAGGGAGGTTCCTCCCTACGTTGATTTCCTGAAATACGAGAGAGACTAAGAGCAGTGGGGGCTCTCCAGCGCCTGCCAAACTTGCTGAGACTCCTGGCAGTGGCCTGCAGGATGCTCTCCTGCCTCCCAGCTCCACCCTGCTGGTGCAGTTCCTCCTCCACTGCCCGGCACTTGCCAGGCTGGCAGATGGGCACCGGTGGCTTCCAGTCTCGCTGAGTCCCCAGCAGCTTGCCACGCAGGTTGCTGCAGAATGGGGATTGCCAACCCTCTGCACAGCGTGCCAGATGGACCACCGGGCTGGCAGGGATCCCCTGCTCCGTGCTGCCTGCCTGGCAGGCTCTCAGCATCCCCAGGCTGGCCTGCTCCCCGGGGCTCCTGGCCCAGCACTGTGGTAAACCTGGGAGTGTTCATCAGGATTTCCAGGTGCTGCCTGGCCAGGGGCTGTGCAGCAGTAAAGCTGTGAGCTCGAGGAACCCTGAAATTAAATCCCATCTCTGGCACCACAGCACTTTAGGGTCTGCTGCTGCACCTACCAGGGTGACAGCAGGGCAGGGACACTGGTGTCCCCACTCACTGGCACCCTTGTCCACTGTCAGAGCCCTCCAGGCTGGGAGGTGGCTCAGGTCTGCTGGAGAGTTGCTGGAAGGATCTGGGAGTGATGGATATGTGTAAGGGAGCTGCACGGTGCTCTGCAGGCAGTCCTGGTTCCTCCAGAGCTCATGGAGGATCCCCTCAGCGCTGTGCTGAGGGGTCACCCCTGTCTGTGCTCGCTCTCTGCCCGTCCCTCATCTGGCTCTGATGGTACAGCTAACGGCCTGGGGCTGCTGTGGGAGATTCATGGGTCTTTTTCCACACTCCCCCTGGCCCCGAGCACAGTCTGCCAGGCAATTCCATCCAGGAACATAAGCGAGTTATTGAAAGCCTTGCTGGCAGAAACATCGGGATCTAATTTCAGCGTGTGAGTGAAAATATTATTCTCCAGTGTGAGGGGAGAAGTGATGAAAGAACAAGAGGCTTTTTGAGATGAGTTGGGAACACCAAGTTACACCAGGACAAAAACTGAGCAGCGATTTCCTAAACCCCAAACTTCCTGCAGAAAGGATTTGGTTGTGATCAAACCATTGTTAGATGCTTCCCTTTGCTCCGGGGTGTGATCTCTGGTCCTGGGGAAATGCAGAGGAGTCTGGCCAAGGCTGTAGCAGGAGCTGCAGGGTAATTGTTGGTTCAGGGTCATGCATGGCCTCGGGCAGTCACTGGGAGCAAGGCCTGGGCTGCTGTGGGTCCAGGCAGGAGAGCTGTGCTCAGACACTGCCTGGGGAGCAGCAGGAGGAGGTTGCCCCGTGCCTTGGGTTTGCTGGAGTGTGGTCAGTGCAGCCAACGCAGGCTGGGAAAGCACAGGTTGGGTTAGTGAGGCTGCATCAGAGCCTCAGGGGTGAGACCTGCACAGCTCCCTGCCAGGGGACAGTCCTCATCTGCTCTGACATGGCAGAGGGTGTCCTGGTTTTGTCTGGGGTTACCAGACAGTAACTGGTACAGTTCTGGGGTTTGGAGTGAGAATAACGGTGATGAAGTGATGTTTTAGCTGCTGCTGAGTAGTGCTTCCTCTAAATCAATGACTTTTCAGCACCCCATTCTTTTCCAGTGATGGCCAAGGGAGCTGGCCCAAAGTGACCAGAGGATATTCCACACCACAGTTTGTCATACCCAGGGTAGAGACTGGGGGGAGTCACCTGGGGGCTGCTGATGGAAGCTGGGGGCCAGGCTGGGCAGTGAGTGGTGAGTAATTGTATTGAGCATCAGTTGTTTCTCTTGGGTTTTATTCCTCTCCCTGCTCTTGTTATCTCCCTTTTCGCTTTCATTACTACTATTATTATTATTACTATTATCACAATGTTTTACTTCATTTCAGTTATTAACCTGTTCTTACCACAACCCCTGGGTTGATCCTCCATTGCAGGGTGGGGTTGAATCCCATCAGAGGGACAGGAGCAGCTGTCCTGCCCCAGGCAGGGAGCACAGGAGGAGCTGCTCTTTCCAGCTGCTGGTCCCGTGAAAGGCCAGGACAGTGATGGGGGCATTGGGACAATGCTGGAGGAGCTGCTCCATGGGCAGGGGACAGCTGTGGCTGGGCATGGAGATGTCACTGCCTGGTACCCTGGTGCAGGGAAACACCAGTCCGGCCTGGGAGTGTGACATGGGATATCCAGGGAATGTCTACAGCGTGGGGAGAACAAAGCTTAGCTCAGTGTCCTTTGCCACTGGAGGAAGGTGATTTTTGGCAGTGGGAAAAGCACTGCACTGTCTTGGCAGTGGCCAATGCAGGGCAGTAGCAACTGGAGGAACCCTGGGGCTGGTGCCTGGCTACCACCGGGACCATCCAAAGGCAATACATGCATGGATGTTCCCAAAACAAGCAGAAACAGCTGAGAAGGACTGATGTCCTGAAGATCAGGGCCTTTATCCCAAACTGAAGAGACAAGAGTGCCCAGAGTTTGCCCAGAGAAGCTTTGGCTGGCCCTGGATTCCTGGAAGTGTCCAAGGCCAGGTTGGATGGAGCTTAGAGCAGCCTGGAATACAGGACGGTGTCCCTGCCATGGCAGGAGGTGGAATTGGAAGAGCTTTAAGGTCCCTTCCAAGCCAAGCCAAGCCAAGCCAATTTCTGATCCTGTGCCTCCACGGCAGTGGCCTTTCATGGTGGGATGAGCAGCCGTGCCCTCGCCCAGCCTCGGGAACAGCCTCGCTCCGGCCCCTGCGCCTTCACCGCGCCGTGAGGAGCCGGCTGTGCCCCCGGGCCCCTGCAGCCCCTCGCTGTCCCCGCGGGCTCGCGGTGGCGGTGATGGAGCGAACATCCCGTTTCCGTGGCAACCGCGTGTCCCCGCCGCGGGTCCCCACCAGGGGGCAGTGGCCGCGCGCGGATCGGCGCTGCCCGGGAGGGGCCGGGACAGGGACAGGGACAGGGACAGGGGCAGGGACAGGGACAGGGACAGGGACAGGGACAGGGACAGGGGGACAGGGACAGGGTCAGGGACAGGGACAGGGACAGGGACAGGGACAGGGGGACAGGGCAGGGACAGGGACAGGGACAGGGACAGGGTCAGGGACAGGGACAGGGACAGGGACAGGGGAACAGACACAGGGACAGGGACAGGGACAGGGGGACAGGAGACAGGGACAGGAGACAGAGGGACAGGGGGACAGGGACAGGGACAGGAGACAGAGGGACAGGGACAGGGTCAGGGACAGGGACAGGGACAGGGACAGGGACAGGGGGACAGGGCAGGGACAGGGACAGGGACAGGGACAGGGACAGGGACAGGGACAGGGGGACAGGGACAGGGACAGGGACAGGGACAGGGACAGGAGACAGGGACAGGAGACAGAGGGACAGGGGGACAGGGACAGGGACAGGGACAGGGACAGGGACAGGGGGAGTGATAGGGGGACAGGGACAGGGACAGGGGACAGGAGGAGTGATAGGGGTACTGGGCAGTGATGGGAGGACAGGGGGACAGGGGAACAGGGACGGAGGACAGGGGGACAGGGATAAGGGGACAGGGACAGGGGGACAGGGAGACAGAGATAGGGACGGGGGACAGAGACTGGGATAGGGGGACGGGCAACACGGGGACAGGGGGACAGGGGGACGAGGACAGGGGGACCGGGACGGGGTATCCCTGCGGCCAGCCCGGGACAGGGGGAGCGGCCCTGGGGCTGGGCGGCGACAGTACGGTGTCCCTGCAGCCATCCCGATCAGGGGGACCGGGACAGGGTGTGTCACTGCGGCCAGGCTGGGACAGAGGGACCGGCCCTACAGCCATCCCGGACAGGGCGACCGGCCCTCCAGGCAGCCCGGCACGGAGGCAGACCTTGAGGTCAACCCGGCCCTGTGCACTCGGCAGCCCGCAGTGGGGACGGAGATCGGGCCCCATCCCTGTGTGCATGGGGAACTGCCCCCGCTCATCCGCGCGGCACCAGGAGCCATCCCCCGCGGAGACCCCACCGGGGACACGGCCCTGCCGGGGGTGACCGACCTCCGGATGAGCCGGCGGCTCCGGGGCTGAGCCATTGGATCTCCCTTGGATTCCTCCTGGAGTGACACTCGCAGTGGTCTGAGCCCCATGGCCCCCATGGACCTTCCCTAGAGCCTCCCTATATCCAAGGTTATCAAAATGTTCTTCCAAGTGAAACCAAAGCAGGTCAGAGTATCGACAGAGCTATAGAATTTTTCAGGTTGGGAGAGACCTTTAGGATCGAGATCGGCTGTGCTCCAGCACTGCCATGTGCCATCACTAACCTGTGTCCCCACCTGCCACATCTGTACTTACATTCCTCCAGGGATGGTGACTCCACCACTGCCCTGGGCAGCTGTGCCAGGAATTGATCTCACTGTAAGTGAGAAATTTTTTTAATATTCAGTCTAATCCTCACCCAGTAAAACTTGAGGACATCCCCTCTCCTCCTGTCCCTGTTCCCTGGGAGCACAGCCCGACCCCCCCGGCTGTTCCCTCCTGGCAGGGACTTGTGCAGAGCCACAAGGTGCCCCCTGAGGCTCCTTTTCTCCAGGCTCAGCCCCTTTCCCAGCTCCCTCAGCCTCTCCTGGGCTCCAGACCCTTCTCCAGCTCCATTCCTTCTTGTCCTGAGGGGTCCAAAACTGACCCCAGGACTGGAGAGGCAGCACCAGTGCCAGCACAGGGGATGGTCCCTGGTCCTGCTGTCACACCATGGCTGGTACAGGCCAGGTGTCACTGGCCTTCTTGGCCGCCTGGGCACTCCCTGGGGCTCATGTTCAGCCGCTGTCAGCACCAGCACTCCCAGATCCTTTCTGCCAGAGAGCTTTGCAGCCCCTCTGCCCTGAGCCTGGAGCACTGCTTGGGGCTCTTGATGGTCACAAACAGGATGGTGCCTCCAAGGCTGCCCAGGGAGGAGCTCAGGCCATCCCAAGGGAGCCAGGCCATGCTGGGGTGGGGCTGATTCCTCCCATGGTGGGACAAGCCTCCTGCTCAGTTCCCTGAATGTGTCTCTGGCTCCATCCTGCCTCGGCACCGGAGCCAGCTGAACCGGTGCCAGGAGCACATCACCACCATCAGTAACATCGCTAAGACAAGCCTCTATTTGCATATTTTATAGCATTAAACATGCACTGCAGCCCACAGAACACACCACAGGGGCTTTGTGTCCCCTCAACAGCCTCTCCTCAGCCTGGTGAGGACACCAGCTGGCTCTCCCCATGGGTGACCATCCTTTCTCAAGGAAAACATCAGCAGGATCCCCCATCCCACATCCTGCAGGGGAGGATGGTGACTGGTAAAGTCTCTTGTTTTCAGAGAAAGGCTGTTTTGCTCTGGCAGCAGGGTGACCAGGAGCTTTCTGTGACTTCAATCCTGTTCTTCTGCTCAAAATTTCAACTCCCCACCTGCTTTGCCTGGCCTGGCTGTGCTCCTCCAGCCCCATCATCTCCCAGAGCCTGGGCCTGGGATGGCTGCATGACTGGGCTGTGGGGAGAAGCTGGGGGGTCTCTGCAGCACACGGTGGCCTTTGGCCAGAGGGGACCTGTATGGACATCACCTGCCCGGATGGGGGCAGTGAACCAGATCCTGGGGGGATTTGGAGGAGTCAGAGGGAAAGTGTGTGTGGGTTTCAGCCCTCATTTGAATGCGGCTCAGTGCCACAGCATTCCCAGGCTGAGAAGGAGTTTTCCCCAGTCTCTTGCATGGCTCCGTAGCCTCAGGCACACAAGCACAACTAGAAACATCTGTCCTTCTTTCATGCAATCAGTTTCAATCACTAATAATTATCTCTCCTCTTCCCTTTTCCTCCTCTGCTGGCTGCTGTCCTAGTGCAGCGTGGCACTACTGGAGACCAGGTACCAGGTACCTGCTCCGTGCCAGGGCTCGTGTGGCATGGGCACACCGAGCTCTGCTGCTTTTGCTGGCCAGATCTGGCCAGGGCTTAGCCTTGCTGGCCAGACCCTGCATCCCTGGGGATTTTGTTGAGAACTCCAGCTCTTGGGTAGAGGTGATGGGAGGATCTCAGCTCCCCTTGCTGGATAAAAGCGATTTCCTTCTTTGGTGGATAAGAATGCTGTGAGTACAGAGTGACACGGCAAAGGCACCGAGGTTCCTTACCCTTTTACAAAGAGATTTCTGGGGTTTGGGTGCCTACACCTCTTGGAGCCCTCATATGCCTTCACCCTCTGGAGCAGGCAGGAAAATGAGGATAGTTTCTTGTCACTACAGGGAAACACAAGCCCTGTAATACCTTGTTCTTGTGGCAGGAGGGTTTGGGATGAACACTCAGCTGGGGCTATGACCCTTTTGCTTGTGGGCAGATTTTGGTGTCAGCTGTGCAGGAACCTCTGCAGCCTCAGCCTAGGAGCTGGGGCTCGGGTTAGATCTGGATTTACAGTCAGTTTATCAAGTTAGCTCTGGGCTTGTTTTAAACATTGGCAAGTGGTGAGCTCCTGGCTTCGAGTACCTGTGAAGATGAGACATATATGTATTTACACATCTGTTATTAACCTAAAAATATAACCAAGTGGCAGATCACCTGTCTTGGTTTTCTTGCACAGAAATAGAAAAGGAGTCCTTGCAAAGAATAGAAAAGGGCTGATCCACCCTGCAGAGCTGCCTCATGCCCGGCTTCTTGGTGCCAGTGCACCACGGAATGACCCTGTGGAATGGGCAGTGAGGAGAGACACCCTGAGGGTGCCCAGTCCTTGTGTGGACACACAGCACTGATCACAGCTCAGCTCTGCCCCCAGAGCAGGACGTACAGGGTGGGTGTCATGTGGGGCTCCCATAACAGCTGCCAGAGCAGGTTCCCCTGCCATGGACAGGGATTTTCCCTTTATCCACCCTGAGCCTCCCCTGGCCCAGCCTGAGGCCATTCCCTCTCCTCCTGTCCCTGTTCCCTGGGAGCACAGCCCGACCCCCCGGCTGTCCCCTCCTGGCAGGGACTTGTGCAGAGCCACCAGGTCTCTCCTAAGCCTCCTTTTCTCCAGGCTCAGCCCCATATTAGCTCCCTCGGGATTCTCCAGACCCTTCCCCAGCTCCATTCCCTTCCCTGGACTCACTCCAGCCCCTCAATGTCTTTCTTATCATGAGGGGCCCAAAACTGACCCCAAGATTAGAAGTGCCTCATCAGTGCAGCACAGGGGACAGTCACTGCCCTGTCCTGCTGTCACAGTCACTGCCCTGTCCTACTGTCACCCCATGGCTGGTGCAGGACAGGTGCCACTGGCCTCCCTCATCTTGGGAGGAGTTTTATGGAGACCCACGAGACTTGAAGAGGAGTAAGTGTTTGGCTCAGTGACTCTGCACTGCATTTGGTCACTAAACCAGCACATCTTGTCCCTGCCAGCCTTGGCCTGGGGGGGAGAAGCTCCCCACGTGCTGTGAGCTCTATGGGGACAGTGGGTACCTGGGCACTGAGCTCAGGGGCTGCTGCTCTTCCAGCACTGCTGAGTGTGTGGCACCCCTCTGTTCCCATCAGCTCAAGGATCATTGCAGTTGTGGCACCAACAGGGGAGCTTGCTCTGTCAGCTGGAAACTCAGCAGACCGTGAACTGCAGAGGGGACTGAACATGAAAGCTGGGCGGGGACCTCGGGGTTGTTCATATGCTGTAGGTTTTTATATCTGGGATTTTGCACTCACATCTGAGGGAAGGCCCTGACTCACACAAGCGTCCCTGCCCACCCCAGCAGGGTGAGCTGCTGGCCCTGCTGCTGCCGTGGGGGCCAGTGAGCATTGATGCACTGGGTGTCCCTCACCTCTGCACAAATCTTCAGGGCACAGCAGTGTTCAGGAGAAGAACGGAGGGAGCTACTGAACCCTCAGAGCAAGACCTCCAAACCCATTCATTGGATGTGTAAATATTCAGCCCTCATGCAATGCAGCCTCTCCTGATCAGAGCCAAGCTGTGCCAAACTGGGGTTCATTCCCATCATCAGCACCCCAACGTGGTGCATGCAGTGGGAGCCAGCCTCGTGGAGAGCAAAAGGCATCTGTGAAGGTCCAGTGGCCTATTTCATCTTAGACACTGTCCGGCCCTTCAGAGACCCTGCCTTGCCCTGGGTGGTGGTGCCCCTCCACTGGGCTGAAATATCTCTGATTTTAGGAGACCACGACGAGATGAATCCCATCCCAACGCACACGCTGAGAACGTCCAGATGGAGAATTAGCGTAGAATATCAGATGCTCCTCACGTCTTTCCAGAGAAACCTTTGAGTCATTTGCTCTGAGGCTGTGTGGGTGGGTGGGTATTTGTGCTCGTGCACGTGGGCTTGCACCTGGCTACTTGTGCAGACAGATCCGTCCTGCGCCCACGAGAGCACCCCGGGCAGACCCTGAGCTGTGCCCTGCACACCCTGTGTGTGCACAGAGGGGGTTCTGGAGCCCCTCGTGCTGAGGGGTCTCCTGCAGGCAGCAGCAGGCGAGGGGAGGCTCCGGCGTGGCCACCACGGCTCGGTGCTCTCCGAGCAGCGCTGGCTGAGCAGAGCAGGCTGGCAGAGACAAGATAACATGCCATGGGGAGCAAAGCTGCTTGGATCACCTCTAAAATGCCTTATGTGATCAGACACTTATCACCTCCAATCCCTGGCTTGTCCCAGGTCACGTACCACAACCGCTCTATTACTAATATCATTAAGATCCCTTTGCTGGCTTCTAAATAATAAGCATAGGCGGGGACGCTGTGATTAATGGAGGGCTGATGGATGAAACCCCCTGTCACCATTTAATACCTGTAACAATAGATTCATTAACTAGGATTAGTTTCAGACATAAGCTTTCTATACCCATGGCTATTACTCACTCAGTTCATTAACAGGACAGCATTAGTTCTGGTACCTTTGAGCTGCAACACATCCTGCATACAAATGATGCCCGGTGCCGTAACTTTCAGGAAATCCAAAGACTGTTTATAAAAAACTGGAATCTCTTAATTCCAACCTGTCAGCGAAGGCATTTCTGCTCTCATTTTCTGCATGCTTCATTTCTGAAGGTGAAGGATGGAGGTGATGTGCCAGAACACAGCTCCCCACTGCCCCAGATCCCCCCCTCAGCGGAGGCCAGGGGCTGTCCAGGGCCACTTATGGGGTGAGCTCTGTGCCACAGGGCTCATCGTCGCACAGCACTCTCATTTCCCAGGAATTAACTCCAGAGATTTTGACACCATGGTTATTTCCCCGTGCCACCAAATGTGCTTCAAGGGACAGGCTGGCCAGCTGGCAGTGGGCTGCTGCGTCCTCAGCATTCATCCCCACGCAGCATCCTCCCAGGTTTGGCCAATCTGTGTGAAGAGGAAAATACTTTTTTTCCCTGTCTGGTGTGTTTGTAAGCTTATTTCTATCCATGGCCCCTGGACACGGGTGGTTGGACACTGCTGGGTGGGGATGTGATGTGTGCTGGGTGGTGGTGGTGGGTCTCTGGTGTCGGGAGAAATGTGTAATCAGGTGTCTGCAAAGGTAAGGGGGGGAGCTCAAAAGAGGCAGTGTTTGCTGTCCACATGGATTGTCACACAGGAAAATGCTCCAGCTGTAGTTGCCAGATGTTTGCTTAGCTCAGGGTTTTGCCGTGGTGGCTTAGCTGTGGTGGAGCAGTGGCTGAACGGGACTTCTTGTCTCATCTTGCTTAGCAAGAGAGCAAAGCCACAGGGACACACGCCTGGCTCCATTGTCCAGAGGCTCTCCCTGCCTCCTGCTGTCAGCAAACAGTGCTCAAGAGGGGGGTGACTTCTGCACTGCTCTTCAGTGGGTGGTAGCACAGGTGGGGTGGGGCATCCTAAAAGTCCCTGTGCTTTGAGTGGTCACAGTGTTGGGATGGACTTACTCTGGAGTGGCAAAATAAATGTTTTCCAGTATGTCCAGATGAGTCCAAGGCAGGGAAAGTAATGCCCTGGCACTTCCCAGGAGCAAGGACACAGCACCAGCTGCTCCCTCCCAGTGTACAGAAGAGCAGCAGGAGATCCCATTGCCTGGAGATCAGCTGTGCTCACACGAGGACTGGCTGCAGTCACGATATTCCCCTTGTTGGAAAACCCACGGAAAAATGTACGTGTATCCAAAAATAATTGAGAGTTGAAGGCAATCAATCTGCAGGAATTTTGTCTGCTGTGGGAGGTGCCTTCTCAGTTTATCGTAATAAATGTGATAAGTTCATTGTTACAGAAAATGCACAATATGTTTGGCCCAAAAAGCAAAATAAGGCTTTGGAGAATGCAAAAACAAAGCTGAGTTCTTGCATTTTGATACATTTCAATCTCAGCCTCCTCCCCATTAATATGCGGTGATGAGCCGGGGGGTAGGAGCTGCGATTCTGCACATATGGAAAAATAGGAAGGATAACTCGTTTCCTCCAGGAGCAGAAACAAGGGCTGGAAGAAATCACCTTGAGGTTGAGAGAGAGGAACTGGGGCAGAAGAAAGAATGAGAAGGGGTAGTTACATTTCATAGATAATGATGTAGTTGGCATAGACAAAATGTGAACCCTGGCAGGAAGGTTCAGGGATGTCCCCTGGAGCAGCTGGCTGTGGGAAGTGCTCCTGGTCCATCTGTGAGTGGTGGGGAGTGTTCAGATCCTGGACAATTCCATGATTTTAATGCCATGTGCTGATATCTCAGCTTGGGCACAACAGCCAGGCAAGCACTGCGTCCCTGGTCTGAAGCTGCTGTGAGTCTGAGCATGGCTCAGTGATGCTCCTGCTCTCTCTGCCTTGGAGTAAATGAGCCCCTGCTCCATTCCATGTGAGGCAACTCCTCAGATCAGCAAAGGATTTTTCTGTACAGAAGATTTCAATAAAAATGGAGAGGAAGGATGGGAAAGGATGGAGGGAAATGCATTTTTTTTTCCCTGCTGCAGATTTCAGCTTTTAATCAAAACCCAGGAACAGCCTTCGACAATTTTGGCTCCTTCTGATGAAAGACTTTTAATGAAAACTGAAACTGTCCATAGGGAATAGGAGCTTAAAAAAGTAAACAATGAAGTCAATCAACCGTCCAACCAAATATGAGCCACAAACGAGTTTAATAAAACAGAGGGAAGAAGTGGTGTGAGAGCCATGGGCAGGGTGTTGGGATGCACGGCCATGATGGAGATAGGCGTGGATGAGTCGTGGTGGGAAGGTTTGGGACATGTGGAATTGCACTGTGGGATGTGGATTCTCCCCCGAGGCTGAAGGGTTTGCTCAGATGCCATCACCATCTGCTGCCCGTGTGGCGCTGGGGGACACTGTGGGGCCACAGCTCAGGGACAGGGGCTGTGCTGGGCAGCAGTGTGGGACACCTGCACACTCTGCCCACTGCATCCCTGCTGGAATGCACAGGGAGTTTCCCATCACCCACGTGTTCCTGCTGCACACACAGCCCTGCACGTCCACATGTACTGGAGAAGGGGTGCAGCTCAGCTCGTTTCACCACCAAACGGGTGGGTGGCACAGCCAGTAAGTGGAGGTCACCATCCCCTTGGAGAACGGGGATAGAACATGGAGTCACAGAGATGTTAGGGCTGGAAAAACCTCTAAGATCTTTAGAACACTTCCAGGTGATTCCGCCACATTCATGGACATCCTGTTCCAAGCCTGATCACTCTTGCAGTGAAGAAATTTTCTCAATATCCACCCTGAGCCTGCCCTGGCCCAGCCTGAGGCTGTGTCCTCTCATCCTGTCCCTGTTCTCTGGGAGCACAGCCCAACCCCCCTGGCTGTCCCCTCCTGTCAGGGACTTGTGCAGAGCCACCAGGTCCCCCCTGAGGCTCCTTTTCTCCAGGTTCAGCCCCTTTCCACGTCCCTCAGCCTCTCCTGGGGCTCCAGACCCTTCCCAGCTCCATTCCCTGCCCTGGACTCACTCCAGCATTTCAATGTCTGTCTTACCATGAGGGGCCCAAAACTGACCTCAAGATTGGAGGTGCCCCAGCAGTGCCAGCACAGGGGATGGTCACTGCCCTGCTGCTGCTGTCACACCATGGCTGACACAGGCCAGGTGCCATCGGCCTTCCTGGTCACCTGAGCACACCTGGGCTTATGTTCACCCACTGCCAGCCAGCACCTGCAGGTCTTTTCCCACTGAGAAGCTTTCTGGCCACTCTGCCCCTAGTCCAGAGCACTCCCTGGGGCTCTTGTGACCCAGGTTTGGGACCTGGCACATCATCAACCTGTTGAACATCATAGACTTAACCTCAGCCCATCCAGGCACGGAGATGACAAAGGAGCCTCTCTCATCCTACCCCAGCAGTGCTCAACATACACACTTCCATGGAATGAACCCTCATTTTTGAGACTTTGCCTGAAAAATTCTCAGTCTCAGGCCCTGCCTGGCTCAAACACAAATTCAGTTGGAAATGACAGAGGAAGCAAAGCCCACACCTGACCCTGGTCCCAGTCCAAGAAGAGCTGAGGCAAGTCAGAAAGCAGGTCCCACCCCGGTAAGTGGCAGGTACCCTGTGTTTATGGTAATAACAATAATTTACCCTTCACTATCACCTTCCAGCTGAAGAGCATAAAGCCCTTTGCAGGCATTAATTATCATTAGCCTAATGACATGGTTGATGAAACGGAGGCTGTGAAAGCTGGAGTGATCCACCCAAGGTCCCCAGGCCCCTGCTGTGGCAGAGCCAGGAGTTACAGCAGGCAGGGGTGCAGGGCAGGCTCTGGGCTCAGGGTGGGCACGGCGAGCTCTGCCTTGTCTTGGGGCAGCTGGAGGTCAGCTGGATGGTTGTGTGTGTTCCACATTCCCAGGACATCCCTGCTGGCTGGGATTGCTGCAGGGTGGTGCAGTGGGTGGCTGCAGGCAGTGCAGACAATGCAGGCAGTGCAGTGTGGGCTGCTCCGTGGGCTGCAGGAGCCCCACAGTGTTGGGGTCGCAGTGCTGGGACCCTGCTGGCTGTGCCCAGGGCTGCTCATGATGACAGCACAGATAGCTGAAGAGCTGGGCAGCTTTTCCTGGGCACTGCAGAGGTGTGGGCAGAGCTGCTGGAGCCCCCTTAGCTGCAGAGGCAGCAGGGCTGGGGCAGAGCATCCACCCCGGGATGCAGAACCCAGCTGGGCACAGGGCTGGCAGCCAGGGCTGGGCCACAGGAGCCTGTTAGCACCACGCAGAAATTTTCTTTGAAGGTGTGGAATGATTTATGGGTTATTACCGGCTGTGACAGGGTCAGCTGCCAGGCCTGGTTGATTTGGGGTTGGGGGATCCGGGAGGATAATGGGGACAAATTGGGGCCCGAAGGAATGCGTGCTGGCGGAGCGGGAGGAGGCGGGGGGCAGGGGAGGTGCCGCCTTCTCCTCCATTCCCAGACACAACCTGCTCTCATTATCCGGAGCCACCACAGGCGCTAACGCACACAAATATATTCTAATTTATTAGAGCTGGCAAAGATCTCTTTGCAGAGAGAGAACGTTTTATTTTTGAGGCTCAGTGGTTCAAGTGTTTGAAAGGGCAGCATTCTCTGTGCCTCCAATGTGGGGCTAATGATAATCTAAATTAGTTATTGGAAATAATTACCAAGGCTTTATTGTGCCAAACATAGCAGAGCCCTGGAGAGCAGTCGCGCTCAGACACGGCCATGCAGCTAAAAGCTTTGATGCTTCATTAATATTCAAGGGGAGTCTTTGGCTGTTTTCCCTCCTCCCCTCACGCTGCCGCAGCTCTCTGAATGAACCCAAGGCCTCCGGTGACACCAGCGAGGGGCCTGCCGATTGAAATTAGCCCTGGTACCGTATCAAAGTTCAGTGCACTCCTAATCTCCAATGGAAAAGGTGGGTTTGGGAAGACGCTATCGCTCGGCGCGGCGGCGAGCGCTCGGTGCCGAGACAGCTTCTCCTGGCTCCAGGCGCCTGGTTCCAGGCTGAGATAATGCTGGAGAGGAGCATCTCCAAGGTTGTCCTACACAGCTGGGTTTTATGATATAATGGACCAAACCGGCTGCATAATTAATCAGCCTATATTTTTTCCCCCCCTAGTAAATCTTCCTGTGATGGGCAAACAGAAGCCCTGGAGCTGTGTTTGCCTGCCAGATCCGTGGCGGTGCATGTGTGTGTCTTTTTCTTTCTCTTCTCCCCATCTCTCTTTTGGAATAAGTGCTGTGATTTGAAAGTGACTCCAGCCCTGCTCACGAGGACGGGGGGCTCTCAGGGCTGCTGGTATTTTTTGCCTGCGAAGCAGCTGCGCTCTCCCTTCCAAAAAACCTTTGGGCTCTGAGCAGGACAGCAGGATGTATTTTTGGATGCGGGCTTGGCCTGGCAGGGCTCCAGGGAGAATTTCCTCTCCTTGCTCGGGATTCTGCACTAATCAACCATTCAGTTCCGGCGCCTGCGGGCAGGGCTTGGAGCAGAGGTACCGTCCATCTCGGAGATGATCTCCATGCTCAGCACATCCCCGCAGAGCCCTGCGGGCTCGACCTGCCGCCGGCAGGAGCAGTGGCAGGATTCCTCTGCTTCAGCGAGGCTTGGGTGGAAAGAGCAAATCCTTCTGGCTGGCAAGACGGGGGACAGCTGCCGAGCCTGTTTTCCAGGCAAGCAGCACAGCAAATTGGGACAATCCAGGAATTTCGCCCCCCTCTTATAATCCAGATTGCGCAAGGGCTAAAAACACCACGAGCCCCATACAGTTTTGAGGCAGATCTGCCACACTCCGAGGTTTTTGTGCCACGCCGGGGTGCAGGGTGGGGATGGACCCTGTCCCGGGTCTGTGGGGGCGCTGGGCACGAGAGGAGCTCCAGTGGCACGGCAGGATGCGGGGTGTGGTGAGTCATTCCTGCTTCCATCCCACGCCGTCTCGGTGGGTGAGTTATGGGACTTCTCCTCTGCTGAGCAGGCACAAATCATCGGGGCCTGTCAGGAGTCAGGATGAAGTGGGCTGGCTGGAGAGTCCACACTAGTCCTTTAACAAGATTGATGCTTTGCCGCTTCCCAGGTCTGAGTTCAAGAATCTATATTTTATTCCTTCCCTCCTCTCCCTTCTCCCTGCCCCATTCGCCGCGGCAGAAACGCACTCTTATAATTCCTGGTCAGGTTTGTGTGTGTGAGGTGGTAATGTGTCTCCCTGGGAAAAAAAAAAAAAAAAATTGTTTCTAGGAAAGATTTATGTGGAATGAATTATTTAACCTCACAATCCTGCCTACCCCCGTGCCTGCCCAGACTCCAGGACCAGGGAACCTTGTCTAGAGAAGCCGAGGTTGGGATGGGCCAGTGTGTGACTGGTGATGCTTGGGGATCAGAGGGGACCCAGCTGGGCAGAGACCAAAGGCCACTCAGGCTCTGAGAGCTGCAGGTGCCCCCTCTGCTCCCATGTGCTCCTGCCCAGCTGTGGCCATCTCTGCCTGCCCGTCCTCCAAAGCTCCGAGAGTGGGGAGAAAACCAGATGTGAACAGCTGGTAAAACATCTGGAGTGGCCTTCTGCCAAGGCAGGACGTCACTGCCCCACCGGGACAGGACACACTGGTGGAGCTCAACCAGCATGACCCCTGTCTTGGCAGAACCCCAAATGTCTACCCCACCACTTGGAGCTGCCTTCCAGGACTCTGACAAAGCCACAGGAGCGATGGGGCAGCCCAGGGACATGCTCTGCTGGGCTGGAAGAAGGAAAGGGACAGGCAGGGCTGGTGTGGGAGCACAGTGCTGGCTGTTACTGGTGGCTGATGCCTGACAGGGTCAGCAACACAAAGCCCAGCCCAGGGCTGTGCAGAGCCGGGGCAAACCAAAAGGGAAAAAACATGTTTGTTAGATATTTTTCCCTTGCAAATTATGATTTCTGCAGGAAGTGCCTGTCTGCAGAGAATTTCCAGAAAGAGAAAAAACACACACACAGAATGGGTTTGTGCAAATTGAAAACAAAAAGCTGCCAGACGTTCCCTGCTCCTCGCTGCCCGCCCCCTCGAAGAAATATTGGCAGAAGATGGGGAAGGGAAGCCAGAAAACTTTTGAAGAAAAATATTAATGAAAACCAAACCCTTTCTGCTTCTTGTTTAATTTCCAAAGGGAAGATGAAGGGCTCCCTGCCCTGCCCTCTGGACTGATTGCTGACCCCGGAGTGAGGACAGGAGTGGTGCTGGTCCAGCCCTGCTGCTGCTTGTTGAGAGCCAGCCCAGAGCCCTGGACCTGGGCACATCTCTCTCAGACCTCTCTCCCTTGGGACTGGGGCCTGGAGCAGCTTCTGATCCCCAAAAGCCTTTGGGAATGGGTCCTGTCTGGGGAACTGGGTGATGTCTCAGGCTGGAGAGGAGCCCCAGTGTGATCTGCTCGAGTGATACCCCCAAAAGGAGTCCCAGGTGTTGGCCTGTCTGGGGACATGGTGACCCAGCCTGGGGACAGAGCCACTGCCAGGGCATCCCGGGGCTCCAGCCCTGCTTCACAGCAACAACAGGAGAGGTGGGAAGGATTTTCTTTCCAGCCACCAGCTGAGAGCACAGGGAGGAGGTCAGACATGAAAACATAGCAGGAGGATTTGGTGGGTACAATGGAGTTCACAATGTTGTGCTTCCACAACGTGCTGAAGGACTCAACAGCTGCTTTCTGAGGGCTCTTCCTCTGCACCCCAGGGCTCTCACCTCAACCCAGCACCGTGGCAGAGGGGAGGCCACCCTGACTGCCAGCATCAGCTGCCAAAATCCCTGACTTTGAGGATGATGTCACCCCGAGGACTGCCAGCTCTGTGTGAGGGATGGGGACAGGAGGGAACGGCAGAGGGAACTGCTGGCACTGATGCCTGTGGGGTTAGAGCAGGATCCTGCACAGGGCACTGGGGTCCCCCAGGGCAGTGGAGTCCTGCAGGGCAGCAGGGTGTGGGGGCATCCTGGCATCC
Source organism: Sylvia atricapilla (assembly GCF_009819655.1). Lineage (NCBI taxonomy): Eukaryota > Metazoa > Chordata > Aves > Passeriformes > Sylviidae > Sylvia > Sylvia atricapilla. Next base: position 4,740,888 of record NC_089163.1, read on the forward strand.
CACTGGTGGGGCAGAATGGGAGGCTGGAATGCAAAGGGGGCTGTACCCTGGGTTCTGCTGGGTTTATCTGGGGTGTGCTGGGAGGATGAGCTGTGTGACTCCCTGTTTGTGATGAACACAGCAGTGGTGCTTGGATATGAGGATCTTAAAGGTCTTTTCCAACCAAAAGAATTCTGTGATTCCATGTTTCTATGAGCTCACCAGGTGTCTCTTCCCCTCACTGTCCCTGGAATCCAGGCTTACCCCAATCCATCCAAGGCACTAACACTGCACTGGGGTGGGACCTGCCTCTGACTCCCACACACTAACCACCCCAGAGCCTGAAGAAACACCAAAAAAACCTCTGCAAGGGCTGGTTTGTGGTGCCAACCCCATGCCCTCAGCCCCCAGAGCTCCCTGAGCCGCACAAACAGCATTACAAGGTGCTCCAGGAGGATTACACCCCATAACACATGCGCCGTGTGCAGTCCTGCCTGTGCCTTGTGAATCCACAACAATGCTCAAAGACTCCCACAATAATGCCTCCAGCTTTCAGTTAAAACTAATTTTAACCGGTGAACACCTGCCAAATTGATTTTACGGGTTTGACACCAGTAAATCACTTGAAATTTCAAGCCTCCACAAAATTTGCATTCTGCTATTTTCACATCTCTTGGAAATTCTCAACTTTGGCTGGTTTCGCTGTGGAACTTCTTTACGAAGCAGCCCAGGGGCCAGGAGGCGAGAGGCAGGAAAATGGCAACATGAGCGACTGCTGGGACACACGGAAAGGTTTGTGCTGCACTTTTTGGGATTGATGTCTGGGTCTCGCTGATGCTGACTTTGAGATATTGCTTTGCCTATAGGTGAACAAATCCTGCATCTGATGGAATCTGGCTTGTGGATGCAGCTCCTCGTGGTTATCTCCCAGAACAAATGACTCTCTTGTGTGACTGGGTGGCTCAAGAGGGCAGCTCTGCTGAACCCTGTGTGTAATGAGATTGGAGCCTGCACTTCGTGTGTTCTGTTTTGCTCCAGAGACAAATGAAATCAGATAAAATCCACAAGTGAGTGTGATTGTCCTGACTGACAAAGCCATCTCATGATGGTGGCTTTTGTGGAGATAGAATCAGAGAATCCCTGGTTTGGGTTGTAGGAGACTTTAAATGGCATCCAGTTCTGCCCCTGCCAGGGGCAGGGACAACTTCCACTGTCCCAGGGTGTTCCAAGCCTCATCTTGCCTGGCCTTGGAGACTTCCAGGGATCCAGGGGCAGCCACAGCTCCTCTGGGCATCTGTGCCAGGGCCCCACCACCCTCACAGGGAACAATTCCTTCCCAGCATCCCACCTAACCCTGGCCTTGGCAGTGGAAAACCATTCCTTGTTGTCCTGTCAGTTACCTGCCCTTGCAAAAATTCTCTTCCTATCTTTCTTCTTGACCTCTTCAGGTGCTAGAAGGTCACAAGTGGGTCACCCCAAAGCCTTTGGGTTACAGGGCTGCAATATCACTGGGATTTTGGTGTATCCCTGAAGAGCTCAGTGGGCTGGGCCCGCAAACAGCCACAAACCCAGGTTTTATTCCTTCTGACTGGTGTGTTAAGTAGCTAATGGTGCTTGTGAGCAGAGCTGCTCTTGCTGCTGTTGTATAACAAGGACATGAGAAAAGGAAAATCAAAGCATCTTTAAGGTGTTCCTGGAAATAACAATGCCACTAGAGGAGGATTTTATCTCTGAGCTTTTTAATGGAATGGATAACTCGTACTCCAGCATCCCAGCTGTTGTGTGGCTGAACACGTCCTGCAGTTCCTTTTCTTTTTGAAGTGGGAGGCTCATGGCGCAGGGTCAGAGTGGTGCAGCCTTTGCCATGTTGTGACACGGGCTGGTTCCCCTCTTGCTTGCAGCCACACAGGAAAGGAAAATCAAAGATAAGGCTGAGAGAAGCTTGGAAAGCATTCTCTAGTCTCATCCCAGAGCTGCCCCACCTCATCCTCCCGGTGCTGCAGGTGAAGTGGGGCCGTGTCAGAGAGATGAGAAGAGACTCTAAACTAGAGAATCAGCTGGACAGTGTGGTGGAGTGAAATGGGAAATATAGAACAGTACTGGAAAGGAGAACGGAGGGACCAAAAAGAAGCCCAAGGACTGCTCTGTAAAAAGATCTGAACAAGGATTGACACCCTCAGAAATCCCCATAGAAACCCAGAGGCAAAGGAGGAGGAAGGCAGAAGGGCAGAAAAGGGAGCAGAGACCATGGTTTGGTGTCCCAAAGCTCAGGGAGGAGAAGCAGAGGGTCGGCTGTAAAGGAGAAGATAGCAGCTGGTCCTAAAGGAAGAAAGACAGACAGCAGTGTTAACCAGGAACCAGAGGTGGAGGTGAAAGGGGACAGGCAGAGCAGGCTGAGAGGACAGAACAGGCCAAGAGGGACAGAGACAAATGCTGGGCAGGTTCCTGCTGTCACACACCAAGAATGTGTGACCAAGACAGGCCAGGGTGGGAGATAAGAGCAGGGAGAAGAGAGACTTAGGTGGCCTTCAGAGGAATTCTGTCATTTTTGGTGAAGGGCAAGGAGTGAGCACCATGGAGGTGAGGAGATGATCCGAGTGTAGGAAGAGGAAGTCACTGGAAAAGATTCGTCTACAAAGGGCTATTCTTAAATGTGTAATTTCCCTTGTGAACTTTGGGCACGGGCCTCCTGGGGCTGAGGGTGGCACAACTGGCAAGAGTCTTCATGATAGAAGGAGCTTGGGGTGAGTATGGGAGGATGGAGGGCACTGCCCAAGCCCTTGGTGCTGCCATCGGTCAGGAGGCACTTAGGGAATGGGGGAGTGGCAGTGTGGAAATGAAAGTGACCCTGGCTGGGTGAGCAGAAAGCTCCAAGAGTTCAGTGCACTGAGCTTGTGAGGAACCAGCTCACCTCTGCCTCAGAGGCCAGGAAGAATTGATTCATGAATCACAGAATGCTGGACTGGTTTAGGTTAGGAGGGACCTTAAATCTCATCTTGTTCCACCTCCTGCCATGGCAGGGACACCTCCCAGTGTCCCAGGTGCTCCCAGCCCCAGTGTCCAGCCTGGCCTTGGGCACTGCCAGGGATCCAGGGGCAGCCACAGCTGCTCTGGCAATTCCAGCCCAGCCCCTGCCCACCCTGCCAGGGAACAATTCCCAGTTCCCAATCTCCCATCCAGCCCTGCCCTCTGGCAGTGGGAAGCCATTCCCTGGCTCCTGTCCCTGCAGCCCTTGTCCCCAGTCCCTCTGCAGCTCTCCTGGAGCCCCTTTAGGCCCTGCCAGGGGCTCGGAGCTCTCCCTGGAGCTTCTCCTCTCCATGGAGCACCCCCAGCTCTCCCAGCCTGGCTCCAGAGGAGCAGAAGGGTTCCAGCCCTGTGATCAGTGTAGCTGTTTCCTCTGGACTTACAGAAGTAGGACAGCCATAAAGCTGGAGGCAGTTCTTGTGAAGGAGCAAGAAGTCAGTCCAAGGCACGGCAGCACCACCTATAAATGCAGGGTAAATAGTCTGGCCTGCGTCATACCAAAGTTTTTTGAGCTTATATTATATTGGACAACAGCTGAAGCCAGCAAGATGTACGGAAAAATAAAATGCAGCATGGGTTCTCCACAGGCAGCTTGTCAGGGACTGAGCAATCCATGGGGTTTGTGCACGGCGTTGTGTCTGTCTGGATTTAAGCAACTATCGGATAAAGCACCCATGGGAAATTATTAGCTAACCCAGAGAAGATGGGATCACAGAATTAAAGTGGATAAAGAACTTGTGAAGGGTGAGTCTGCAGTGGATAATATTAAAAGGAGGTTATCAGGAGGAAGGCAGATAAGCAGTGATGTTCCCTGTGGATGGGTCTCAGGGCTGTCTCCGAGCGTTTCCTTTCTTGGCCTTGGTTGCTCCCTGCCTGGAATCCACATCCATCGGGAGGGTGACCATGTCAGCAGGAGCAGGGCGACCAAGAAAGGAAGAGCAGAGAGCAGCGAGGAATGGGAGAGCTCCCACCTTGCCAAAAACCGACGTCAGGCAGCCCTTCCAGCCAGCAAGGGGACGGCACCTCCTCGGCTGAGAGCGCAGATAAGACCAGGCAGAAACAGTTCAAATATTTCTGTCCTGATGCCAGGAACATGAGCAATTAAATGGAAGAATTAGAAGGCCTCATCCAGGAGGAATGAGTAATCCTGGGAACTGTGGATAGGGGAGAACTTATCTTCCAGAGCATAGATGGGAGAACAAGTGTTACAGATATTCTTGATCACAGTCAGATCGTTCTACCAGACAGAGACAGGGGAGGTGAGTTCAGAGTTTGTCCTGCTGAAGAGCTGGAGAAGAGAGTTTGGTGCTGATAACAACCTGAGCCTGAAGGGCCGTGGCCTGGTTTGGTTTGAAATGGGCTGGGGTGGACACGAATTGGTCTCTGTCCAAGGCTTGGGTGTTGGCCTGCAGAGAGCCAAGGCAAAGCAGATAATGGTGGTGCCTGGCCAGAGGAGCTCAGAGAGTGAGTACAGACACGTGGCCAGGGCTGCCTGGAGCCACCTTCCTGCAGGTCCCCACCACGGACAAGCCCCAAGCCAGGCACAACTGGCAGGAAAGGGCAAGGCTGGGAGGGCAGGAAAGGTGGGACACAAGCAGGATGGGCTGATGAAAGGCAAACCTACATGCAGGAGATCTCTGGTTTCTGTGGGTGGGAGAGACACTTCAGGCTGAGGCTGTGGGGTGGCACCAGGAATATTTAGTTCCACTGCACAGTGAGATTGCCAAGGCTGGAAGTGATCACTGCCTGCTCAGTGCTGGTGCCCTGGTGGTGCTTGGCTGGTGAGAGTTACTTGCATGTTCAAGGTTAAGATGTGACAGACACTTGGGCTTTGCTTCCCTCCTCCTGGTCCCTCTGCTCTGCTGTATCCCTCTGACTTTCTGTACATACTAGAGATGAGCACTAGGAGATGAGGGGATGAAGGAAAGAACTAACCTGGCTCTCATCTCTGCTCTCCAGCTGCTTGCCAAATTTGTGAACTGAAAGGATGAGAAGAAATGGCCTCAAGTTGCACCAGGGAAGGTTTAGATTAGATACGAGGAAAAAATTCTCCACTGAAAGGGTGGTCAGGTATTGGGATAGGCTGCCCAAGTAAGTGATGGAATCATCATCCCCGGAAATATCCAAAAGCCACATGGATGTGGCACTTGGGGACATGGGTTAGTGGTGAATATGGTGGAGCTGGGTGATTAGTTAGACTCAACAATCTCAGAGGTTCTTTCCAACTTTAACAATGCCATGCTTCTGTGGTTCTCTGACTCAGCAGCCCCCCTGTTCCCTCAGGCTGTGCAGCAAGGCCAGCCCTGCTGCACCTCCAGGACAGCACCACTCTGCTGAGGACATGGCTGCAGGAGCTGGCACGTTTCCTGGCAGGTTTCCTGGCAGGTTTCCTGGGAGCTGTGCCCCAGCCCTGTGCTCTGAACCGGGCCAGCTCGGCAGCACCTGCAGCAGCCCCCAGAAGGGCTGGAGAGCAGAGCAGAGCACAGGCTGCATGTCCAAAGCCATTAGTGCTTGGCTCCCTGCTCCCAGGCAAATGAGCCACTTAACCTGATCAGCTGAACATGTGGGCACAGCCACGGGCGGCCAGCAGAGCGTTACCTGCCTTGTCCTACACAGGAGGCTCCTGCTAATCCAGCCCTCCCCTGATGGTGCTGCAGGGCTGGAGCAGCCCCCGCAGCCTGGCTGGGCAGGGATGCTCTCACCAGGCTCCACGCCTCGCCTTCCCTCCCAGCACGACTTGGGGTTACTTCAGTCCCTTCTCCAGAGCACCTGGGGGATGGCCGGGTTTGTGCTGTGCCTGCAGAAGCGTTTCATCATTTGCTTCCTCCTCTCCACCTCCTCGTCCCGCTGCTGCCGGGCAGCACCTCTGCATGTAGGTCAGGTGGAGGGTTTTGGTTCACCCCCCGACTTCCACCACACCTTAGGTGTGTGGGCAATTACCCAGGAACTCCGCACACACCCTGTCAACTCTAATTACCCGGCGGAGGCAGCGCCAGAGCGGAGCAGCAAACTGTGTCATCCGGGCTGCAGCTGCTCCTTGCGAGGTGTGGGTGACGCAGTGGGCGCTGCTGGCTCAGCCTCCTGCAGCTGCTGGGGAGCACAGCGCTGTCCCTCAGTGCTCTGGGGTCCCCACACTGCCCTGGCAGAGCTGGTGGAGCTCAGGAACAAAAGGCCCACAGTGCCAAATGTCCCCTGCAGCAATGGCAGCGTGGCTCCAGAGCCTGTGTGTCCCTTCCTCCTGTGGGGACTGAGGATGTTCTGCAGGTGACAGGCTCCTTGTCCTGCCAGAGCTGCACCCTCCTGCCAGCCTGAGGGCAGGGCAGCTCCAGGGCTGGTGGCACTGTGCATGTCCCCACATCCACATGAAAATGCTCCGAGGGCTGGAGCACCTCCAGGCTGACAGAGCTGGCTGAGCTTTAGGGCTCCCTCCAGCCCAAACCAGCCTGGGATTCTGTAAGGCAAAGCTGCACCATGAGCAAATACATTCCCCTCAAAACCCACACAAGTCTTCTCTCCAAACCAGTCTCCTCTGCAGCCAGACCCAGAACACGAGGAGCCTCGGGGTTTGCCCAGCTTGCTGCAGCCCAGCACCTCCACAGGCCCTGGGAGGGAGCTGGCTCATCCCCTCCGTGGGTCTTGATGCCAGACCCTCATATCACTGCTCAGTGCCCAGCCCCTTGTGGATATGGAGGCAAGATTATAATCTGGGAGAATTCTCAGCAAAGAGTGCCGTTGTTTTGCTGCTGATGGCTGGTAAATGAGCCCCCAATGCCATTTGGACTGGGCTGAAGCTGGGTGTGAGGGCTGTGTACAGCTGCAGGGGAAAAGGACAGCTCAAATATTTTCTTTGTGCGTTTTATAAATAAAGCTCTTTTTTTCTTTAATTGTTGTAAGTTCCCCAAAAGAGGGGCAAAGAAGGGAAAATAAAGGGAGAAAAGGAAAGGCTTGTAAAACATTTCATTTCCTGTAGAACGAATGCCTTGGCATGACCCAAATTCACTCCTCTCATTTCCATTTCTTGCAAGTTAAAATGCTTCTCTTTTAAATTGCCTCAGCCTGTATCTCCCCCCTTCATGTTCTCTGTTGGCAACTGGACTGAGAAATCCCCATATCCCTGGCCCCAAATCATCCCTTTGCTCCATCCGCTCAGCTCTCAGTGCTTGATTCCTCCTGTGGCTGCCCAGAGCTGAGTGCAGGGGAAGCTGCCCTATGGTGAGCCCAGAAAATCCTTCCCTGGGGGGTTCCCAGGAAAGCCAGTGGGGAATCTCTGTGCCCGGGGGTGGGGAATGAAGGGAGGCAGTTTCCAGCGTGGCACACACCAAGCCCCATCAGCAAGGGGCAGCTTTCCTTCGTGGGAGGGGCACCACGGTGGGTGATGGGGCAAGGGTCCAGCAGGCTCCATTTCCTGTGATTTGGGCAGGACTGAGCCCAGATCCTTGGGTGGGAGCATTTCTATAAATGCAAATAAATAAAGGAAGTAAATGACAGTCGTTTTGGACGTTTTCCTGTATGTAAATGCGTTTCCTTGGTAATCACATCTCTAGTATTTCTGTTTATTTTTATACATCTGTTTTCGGTTAGCCCACAGAGCTCTGTGCTGAAGCACAGTGATATCCTCAGATGTCCCTCACCTTGACATGGGAGAGGGGACATACCTGCACAGACACCCTCGTGGGACCCCGGTCACCACCAGAGATCCCACTGCACTGGGCAGGGAGGTGCAGCGCCATGGGGTTGCTGGACTGGGTTTTTGTGACCCTGCCCAGCTGTTTGTGGTGTTCTGTGGCTCTCAGTGACACATTTTTAATTGTGCCTATTCAGTTCCCTGGAGGCTTTTCAAACCCTGGGGCTGGAACAATCTCTCTGGACCTGGAGATGACCAGGACACCGGAGAGTTCCTGCCCTGCTGATCCCTGGTGTGCCTTGGGCTGAGCAGGGTGAGGGCAGGACACCGTGCCTTGGCTTCAAGCCCAGCTGTGTCAGGGTTTCTGAGCACCCAGCCCCTGGCTGTCCCTGCCCCACGGCCAGCACAGTGTCCTACTTCTGGTGCTCCACTTCTCCCGGCCCCTGGGCACCACCCTGGGTTGTGCAGGGAGGGTGGGATGGAGCAGGCAGGGTGGGATGTGCAGGCAGGATGGGATGGTGCAGGCAGGATGGTGCAGGCAGGGTGGGATGGAGCAGGCAGGGTGGGATGGTGCAGGCAGGGTGGGATGGAGCAGGCAGAGTGGGATGGTGCAGGCAGGGTGGGATGGTGCAGGCAAGGTGGGATGGAGCAGGCAGGGTGGGATGGTGCAGGCAGGGTGGGATGGTGCAGGCAGGATGGGATGTGCAGGCAGGGTGGGATGGAGCAGGCAGGATGGGATGGTGCAGGCAGGGTGGGATGGTGCAGGCAGGATGGTGCAGGCAGGGTGGGATGTGCAGGCAGGGTGGGATGTGCAGGCAGGATGGTGCAGGCAGGGTGGGATGGAGCAGGCGGATGGTGCAGGCAGGGTGGGATGGTGCAGGCAGGATGGTGCAGGCAGGATGGGATGGAGCAGGCAGGGTGGGATGGTGCAGGCAGGGTGGGATGGTGCAGGCAGGATGGGATGGAGCAGGCAGGGTGGGATGGTGCAGGCAGGGTGGGATGGTGCAGGCAGGATGGTGCAGGCAGGGTGGGATGTGCAGGCAGGGTGGGATGGTGCAGGCAGGATGGGATGGAGCAGGCAGGGTGGGATGGTGCAGGCAGGGTGGGATGGTGCAGGCAGGATGGGATGGAGCAGGCAGGGTGGGATGGTGCAGGCAGGATGGGATGGAGCAGGCAGGGTGGGATGGAGCAGGCAGGGTGGGATGGTGCAGGCAGGATGGTGCAGGCAGGGTGGGATGTGCAGGCAGGGTGGGATGGAGCAGGCAGGATGGGATGAAGCAGGCAGGATGATGCAGGCAGGGTGGGTGCAGAGAAGGTGGGATGGAGCCTTTCTGTGCCCAGCCCCTCATTCCCAGCCTGCTTTTCAATGGTACAAAGGGCACCAGAAACCTGGAAGCCACCATGGTTCTTGACCCCCTTACCTGGACCAGCACGTGGCTTTGTGGGGCCCTGGAGCAGCAGGGTGAGGGATGAAGGCTTTTCCCACAGCAGCAGGCTGACCTGGAGCACAAACACCAGGATGTCCCTCCTGAGACATCACCTGGGACAGCCAGTGGGACCAACGTGTCTGTGCTGTCACAATAGGGTCCAAAGGGTTGGTGTGACCTTCGTGCGACAGCCCCCCACACCAGGATCCCTAAAGCCTCCAGAAATTGGCCATCTCAGGGTCCCACCAATCTGTAACACACCAGTCGACCATGAACCCTTCATGGTCCTTGTGATGTCCCCTCAGTGTCACCCATGTGACAATGCTGGGACCCTGGATGCACTGAGCTTTCCCTCGTGGCCCCACTTTGTGACTGTGTTTGAGGCTGCTTGGATCTCAGTCTGTCGAGGGAAGACTCTGGATGAGCATGGGCGACACAGCCTGGGAACGCTGTTGTTCTGATGTTTTCTTTCCCTCCTGGTGTTCTTGCAGCCCTCCTGACCCCAGTAACTCAGGTTTCCCAGCCTTTCCCCTCCCAAACACCACACAAAATGAGGAGTGCCCTGAACAGAGCCCTCAGGGGTGAGAAACCTGTGCTGGCCTTCCTTGATGGCCTCCCAGCGTGGACCCCGGGACAATCTGTGCTGCACTGGGGCACAGTGGTGGCCACAAAGCACCAGGACAGGGTCACACCGAGGGTCAGGGCTCTGCTGCCTTCAGGCTGGGTGAAGCAGCAGAGCAGATCCTGGCTGATGGGGTGAGCAGTGAATGCTCTCTCCCCAGCCCACCCACCCTGCCCTAAGGGCTGCACTTTTTGGGGGGATGAAGAAAAGTGTGAGGGACCACATTGGGTCAGTGCCCAGTTCATCTGTCTGACACTCCTCTGGGGACACCCCAATCGTTGCTCAGACATTTGTGATGCCTCAAGACAAACCGAGAGCTGAAAGGCAGCTCAGAGGCTGGCTGGCATCTCGGAGAATGACTGGCAAAGAAACCTTTATGCCTTTGTTAAGGATTTTTGCACAGGATTCTCCCCTAATTTAAGCTAAAAAAGAGCATCCTTAAAACCATCAGGAGCTCGTGTGCACGCTGTCACTCCGCGCTCTGTCTCCTGACAGTCACGGCGTCGCAGAGAGGAACTCTGCGTTCGCTTTGTGCACAGCCCGCCTCCCGCAGGATCCGCACCCAGACAAACGAGGCACCACCTCGGCGTGATAAATAACCCGTGATAAATCCCCCTGGAACACGTGCCAGGGGAAGCGGCTGTGCCCCCACCCCACGGCACCCGAGAGAAGGCACTGCCGTGAGCATCATCCCACCCAGCACATGGCTTGAACCCAAAAGGAAAAAAAAAGCAGCGTTTTCTCCTTCACCTAGAATTATCCACCCACTGGAGCAGGTACTATATCCTGGTGACAAACAGGAGCTGCTGCTCGGAGCACATGTTCTCCTACAAGCCCAGCCTGCAGCTCAGCATCATCTGCATGGCTGTGGTGTCCTCTGCACCTCCGTGTGGTAAATCAGCCGGGAGTGGCCAGGTCCGTTCGGGATGTGAGCTCTGACCCTGCCCTCACACACACTCACGGTGCTGCCATCCTGTTCTGCTGTTTTTCATGAACCCTCCGAGCCAGGGTTTAATGTTTGTGCCTTTTGCTGCGTCCCAGCCCTCGGCCCCGGTGTGTCAGACACGGCACAAGCCCTCAGTGCTGCCTCTGAGAGCTGGCAGACTCATAACCATTTTTGGATAGAAAAATATAACACTGCAAGGAAAAAAAAAATAAAAACCTTGGATTGCATGTAAAGAAATAAAGCAAAATGCTATTCCCCCACTCCTGCTGTCTGTGCTTGAGCCTTCCAAGAAGTTCCTGTCCTCATCTGTTCGGGTATCATTTTACAGCTCGATGACAAACACAGAACTTGCCAGTTTAAACATATAGGGCTTGGTTTTGCTCCCTGGTACTCACACACACTTACCTTTCCCTCTCAGGGTGGGTGGGAGAGCACTGCTAGTCCCTGTCCCCTCTCAGTCCCTGGGGAGAGGCACAGGGTGTTCTCCCTGAGCCCTCTCCGTGCTCTGGGGTCCTCCCGTCCTCGGGGGATCCACATGTCCTCACTCTCTGCTCTCTCATCCACTCTGTTCCTGTCCATGGGGCTCCTCAGCTCCTGCTGTGGGGACTGGGTTTAGGGGACCCCCAGGGAGGCAGGACCGCAGCACTGCCCGGTTCCCTTCCAGCCTCACAGACAGAGAAACCAGCCCAAACGCTTGCGGTGAATAAATCACACTGAATGACGCATTTCCCACGAAAAGGCACTGGGTGCACACACAGCCAGCCGGGCTGATGACAACCACGCTGCACTTGGCAGCACCCAGCACTGCCCCAGCCCCGGGGTGCTCTGTCCAGGGGATGGGGGGCTGCAGCACCCACATTTCCCCGCAGAGCTGCTGTCTGCTTTGCCTCTGTGACTCAGCACCTGCTGGCCCAGGGGAGGATGCAGCAGGCAGGACCTGCACCCTGCGGCACCAGGAGCTCTGTCTGCACCCACAGCCCCGTCTCTGGGGTCTGGAGAGGAGCAGGAGCAGTCAGGGCACAGCAAAGCCCATCTAATCGCAGTGATCCCGCAGCAGGATCCATGCCCATGGATGTAGCAGCCCTCATGGACTGCAGGGCGTCATTCCAAGATAAGAGGCCTTAAGCTGTGGCTGATTTATTCTCTCTCCCTCCTTTTCTTGCCTCTTTTTTTTTTCCAGAAGCTGAAACATTGAACTGCCTAAACTTTCCCCCAGTGTGTCAGACAGACGGGACGTGCAGGGAGCTGACAGGACGGGCCCGGCTGTGTCTGCTGCAGGGTGACTCCACGTCCAGCCATGCTGGAGGGGCAGTGCCTGGTCCCGGTGTCCCCATGGGACCCAGCACGGCCTCAGGGCACTGGACAACACCAACAGCCCAGATCTTCTGCCAAAAGGCCAGCGAGCTCATTTTTTCCCATTAATTTAAATTTCAGAGCCCAGTACAAGCCTGCTGTGTCACATTTGCATCACCGCAGTCATAGCACTGACAAGTGGGTGATTTCAGTACGTTTGTACTTAAAAAAGAAAAAAAGAATAATTAATAATCCCAGGTCTAATGACAGGGCAGAGAGGGCTGTGGGTGGCAGCAAGGTGAGGTCCTGGCTGTTTTAGAGGGGCTGTGCCTATTTTTCTGCTCTGACTGTAGAATCAGGAGCTCTGCTGGCAGGATCTGTGTGATCCACGAGTGCTGGGCGATGGATCCCAGCCCCACAGGCTGCACAAAGATGCTTCTGGACAGCAAGGGCAGCAGTAGATAGGGGAGGGAGCCTGTCCCTGTTCTCATCCATCTTGCTCTTCAGTGCCAACAGCAAGTCAGACTTTCTCAGATCCTCCCGTGAGTCACTTCACAGGGAAGGAATGAGCTGGCCCTCACAGGGTTCAGGGTGAGGGTTTTGCTGAGAACTGGGGGGCTCAGAGAGCATTTTTAGGACACATTTCAGTGCCATGTTTAAAGCTGAGCTACACAAAAGCGCTCCTATTTCCCCTCTTTCCCCTGGCTGTCTATCCTGCGTATTCCTGGCTTTCTGCAGCAGGAACAGCCGTGGTTCTGGAGCCATCCTTGCAGCACCACTGCTCCAGGCTTGTCCTGAAGCCCGCAGCTCTCCTTGGGGCAGCTGGGCAGGGCACGGGGTGTGCCCAGCACCAGAGCCAGCCCAGCCAGCAGGACACAGTGCCCCAGGCCGTGTCCCCAGCGCTGGTGGCTGGCAGGAACCCCTGAGCACCGTCCAGGCAGGTTGTGCTGGGGGCTGGAGGAATCCAGCCCTGCGACAGGCAGCACTCCAGGTTCCCAGCCTGCTGCAGCAGCCAAGCACTCGGATCGCTGGCACCACGCTCCCTCCTCGAATTACTCATCTTTTCCATTACGAGGCCTCCCATACTCCAGCAATCCATCTGTTTGGTGGTGCAATTTCAGGATCATGCCTTTTGTCAGTGATGTTAATTTTGGCAGGCAGCAGCAGACGCGGCGCTGGAGCTCCCTGCTGAGGCCTCGCTGCCTTTTCCTGGGCATCTGGCAAGGAGCTCGGAGGTGCCGGTGGCCATGGCAGCCTCCTCCCTGCTGTGGCCGGGGTTTTGTGCTGGTGGGGCCTCCGAGGGGCCTGGCAGTGTCACTGCTCCTTGCTGGTGGCACACAGATGTGAGGGGGAGCTTTGGTGCCCCGCACACATCGAGGACCCGCTGTCAAGCTGCTCACCTGGGGCTCTCCAGCTGCAGCCCTTTGATCATCTGCCAGATCCTCTCCCGTCTCCGCAGGATTTACGTGCCTCGTGTCCAGCCTGGTGCTGGCTGGTGCTGGGAGTTCATGGAGCAGCTCCTGGGGCTGAGGAAGCACTGCCACTGCAGCTGCTCAGCACCTCGGGGGCACCGTGCACAGCCAGAGCCCACAGATGTGTGGGTGCACCTGGACCACCTTCAGGAGCTTCGTGAGCACCACATCAGCTGCTTCCTCCCCTTTGCTCGTCCGCTCTGGGGGTTCCCTTCTCTGTCCCTTCAGCTCTTGGCTGCTCCCAAGTGCATTTCATTTCTCCAGTGCAGCCACAGGCAGACTGTGCCCAGGACAGAGGGAAATGGCCTGCGACACCCAGGGAGTGAGGAGGTCAGGGAGCAGCATGGACAGAGGCTGGGAACCTTTGGAGAACCACGTCACACCCTGAGAGCAGGACAATGGCTCAGCAGGGACCACGGGGACAACTGAACACAGCAAGCTTGGCTTTGGTGCAGGAGTTGGCACCTGGAGTGGAGATGTCCACTCCTGTCTCCTCGGTGTCCCTCACCAGCACACAGGTGCTTTTCCCCTGGCAATGCCCTCAGCTTTAAACCTGACCTCTCTCGATCCAGAGCTTTGGTAGGCTTGCACCTGAAGTTATTATAGGCTTGTACCCAAAATTATGCTCCTGTGAGGCAAAACTGAACTCAAAAAACTGAACTCAGCAGGGAAAGTGCTCCTGGAGCATCCCCCTGTGGGGCTTGGCCGTGGCCCCAGGGATGTCCCCAGGGTGCTGCTCTGTAGCATCAGTTCAGAGATTCACGGGGTGTCTGGGGGAGCTTGGCCTGCACTGGGCACCCACCTGCTGAGTGCACTGTCCCCTTCCCTGTGCCCCTGTCCCCACCACTGTCCCTTCCCAGTGCCCTTGTCCCCAACACTGTCCCCTTCCCTGTGCTTCTGTCCCTGTCCCCACCACTGTCCCCTTCCCTGGGGATGGTCTCTGTGCTTGTGTCACCACGAGGAAATGCTTGTCCTGGGCATCACAAAAACTGACAAATGGGGAAAACCCTTTTTCATGCCATCTGAACCCCCCCTGGCAAGGCAAGGAGGAGAAGCAGGCTGTCCTGCCCCAGCTGTGCCCCACAGAGGGCCCAGCCCAGCTCTGCTGCTGCCTGTGGAGCCTCCCAGGGCTGGGGGCTCCTGTGCTGCCTGCTCTGTGCCAGCCCAGCGTGGGTTCCTGCCTGTCCCCAGCCTGTCCCCAGCCCAGAGCAGGCAGAGCCAGTGTGGAGACAGAACTAGAGCCACAGAACCATTAAAGCTGGAAAAGCCCCCCAAAAGATCATCAGCTCCAACCTTTGTCCAAACCCCCCCTGTTCCCACTAAACCATACCACAAAGTGCCACCTCCAGTTGTTTTTTGGACACTTCCAGTGCCCTGGTGATGTGACAGTGCAGTGCTGAGCCTGGGCTGAGCCTGTCTGCAGCTTTTGCTTTGCCCTGTGCCAACACAGAGCAGTGATTCTTCTATTTCTCTGGCCCTGGCATTGCTCTGGGGTTTTCCATCAGGGCAGCTCTCCTCAGTGGCCTCCTCTGTCCTTGTTTCACAAGTCCTGTGGCCCAGCAGCGGCTGTCCTGGCGCTGGGGGCAGCAGGGGAGCTGCTGGGTGCAGGATCTCGATGTGGCACTGTTGTCTCTCAGCCCTCTCCCCCTTGCCAGGGGGCTTTTCACTCCCTGGGCCTGTTCCCTGCTGCAGCCAGAGGCACTTTTGTCATCATCAGTGCCCATCTGCTCTTCCTGGCGGCTGCTTCCAAAACCTGAGGAAGAAATGTGGGTGAGCAGGGGGAGGGAGAGGCCAGCGATGCATCCACAGTGCCAGGGATGGATGGGGAAATACTGGGATGAAGCAGGCTTTGATCCCCAGCTCCCACAGCACCAGCTGCCAGGGGGGAAGGTGTAAAAGCCCACAGTGGCCAGGGCAGAACGATTTACCCTTGAGTGTGTCTTTGGTAAACAGAAAGGAGACTAAGCTGGCCACAGGTGGAATATCCCAGCTGGTTATGGCTGTCAGCCACTGTCGGGCTGCACGTTCCTGGTGTTTGTCTCCTCTCCTGGAACAGGCTCTAGGCAGGGCTCTTGCTGTTGTGCATCTGGAGAGGCTTGTCCGTGTTGTGCTGTGCCCTGGGGAAGAAGCAGCGAGATGGGGACAGGCCCTGGTGAGTGAAAGATATCCCAGGAAGACCCTCAGCAGCAGCAGCTTGCAGCCCCCCAGCCTCTAAGCCGTGGATGTGGAGGAGCCCAGGGCAGGTTGGGCCCCAGCAGGGTGTGCCCACGGCCCCCCAGCATGGCCAGAGCCCTCTCTGGTCCAGTCCTGCTCTGGAGCCTGCAGGACCCATGGCAGAGGCTGGGCTGGCACTGCACCAGCACCTCACCATCCCCACGGCGTGGGTTTGTTCCCACTGGGATGCCAGAGCAGAGCCTGGCCCCTGGCTGGTGTCCTGGAGTCAGGCTCCCAGCTCTAACAAAGGCATCTGTGGGGGCATCCGTGGAGGGCAGGGAGAAGGAGCTCTGCAGAGCTGAGATATTCTAGAAACACGTGGTTTTATTGCAGGGTCTGTGGGTAAAGAGGGTCTGATTTCAGCCATCAGCCTCGGCTGAAGGGAAGCCCCAAAGAGAGAGGGAGAGAGGGGGTATGAGGTGAGGGGGGTAAAAAAGATGAGGGTTTAGAGAGGTAAGAAGAGTGCAGGGGTCAGGTACGAGAGAGTGAGGTAGAAGAAGAAAAGTGAGGACCTTGTTCCAACGCATTGTATCTCCTTTTGTGATGAATATTCTAATTTACAGTGACCAACCAGTGCAAGCTACAAACCTACAAACTTTGCATGCAACCTATGAGAACTACTAAATTACCACATCATCCTATATTCTAAACTCTAAAGACTACTTTTCTTATCTACTTTTTCCTTGATGCCTTGGCAGGGTGCAGAGGAGCTGCATTCTTGGGTCCTTTTGTTTTCTGTCCTTCAACCTATCTCAAATAAATCACTGTCCTCCTGCCTGCCATGCCTCCATCTCAAAGCTGCCCTTCATTTCTATTTCACTCACAGGTTTTACATCTCCAGTATTTCTTACCAGACAATCATATCCATCAGCCCTTCCTGTCCCATCTTTCCCAACCCTTGCTGGTGGAGGACACAGCCATGGGTCCATCAGCAGAGCCCTCACAGGTTTGCAGCAGGACATTTCAGTACCCCCAGCACGGCCCCACCAGGGGTCTGCCTGTGCCCTCTGGTAGTCCAACACCTCCAACCCCCTGTCCATGGCTGTGTCTGATCTCCCAGGGAGATTGTCCTGTGGCCCAGATTCCCGACCCTCATCTCCTCCTGCACCCCCAGCCTTGGCTCCTCTTCCTCACTGCACATCAGGGCACGGCTGTCACTGCTGGAGAGGGTCTCTGCAGCCCAGACCCCCACAGTGCTGCAGACAACCCCAGAGGGGCTGGGCTGGGAGCAGAGGACCTGTGGGAAATAGATGTGTTGAGAATTTGTAGGGTTATGGGTTTAGGGTTTCTAAACCAGCATTTTTCTATCTCAATATTCACGTACAAATCCATACTACGTAAGCCTTTTGTCAAACTTCCAAAATTCTCACCAAATCCATTTCCCACGAGGAGCCGTGGTGGGGATGGGGGTCAGAACCTCAGGGGGGTGCCCTGTGTGTGCCCCTGTGTGTGTGGGGTGTGTGGGGTGTGGAGAATCCCTGCAGGAGCCCACCAGAGCCCCCTGCCCACGCAGCAGCTGCAGTCCCCACGCCGCGCCTGTGTCACCGCGCGTGTGACAATGCCACTCGTGTCCTGGCGTGTGTCCTGCCCCCTGTGCGTGCCCGGGCTGCAGCCACCGGCACAGCCCCGCCGTGGGCGGCGGCAGCCCGTGGGGAAGGTACCGCAGGAAAGGGGGAAATGGCTGGAAAAGCTCTCCCCACTCCCATTTTAATCAGAGAAATGAAGCAGCTGTTGGAGTGAATAGACCCTGCACTAAAGCAGACGTCTTAATATCTTTTGCAGAGGAGGTGCATTGTGATTCATTCTGTGCATCTCTATTACTCAGCTTTTGATAGGGGCTTACTTGTCTCAAGTGCTTTTCATTATTGCCCTAATGCTATCTATTAACATACTGGATGGAGGCTCTTTTCTCATCTGGAGCATGCATCACTGTGCTTTTAAAGATTATGGGGCTTGCAAATACATAACACTTTACTGCCTCCCTGACATAATTCACTGGGAAAAGAAATACATGTAAATAGATAGGTAAATAGATAACCGAGTCAGAGGGCTGGGGGAGACAGGGAGGCAGACAGACAGACAGACAGAGCCCAGCACAGGGCTTGGCACACCACTGGTGCCTTCGTAATAAACGAGAAAAGAGCTGATCTCGGGGTTTATTTAAAAAATTCCTGCCCAGGGTTTCGATGTCACTGGGAAAATCCTTGTTTCCCTTCCGGCTGCAGGGTGAGGGGCTGTGCCTGGGAACAGAGGGCTCCTGGGGAAGGGAGAGAGCTGTGATGGAGAGTGATGACCTGTGGGTGGAGACCCCAAAAAGCCACCAGAGCTGGGGCAGAGCCACTGGACCGCTCTGACCCGGACCTCCCCAGCAACATCAGCAGCAGCATCTCATCTCAGCCGGGTCAATTGGCTGCTTTAAAGACCAGCGAGGCATTTAACCGCTCGGATGGGACTGATGCAGGCAGAGCCCATCAGGGGAAGATTACAGGTGTGGTTTTCTGGGTCAGGGTTATTACACACTTATCAATCACGGCTCTATTGCACGGCAGCTGATGCTGCATTTCCTGACGTGCACCATACCCACACAGACCCGGGGAGATGCGGAGCAGGGACCGGGCACTGAGGTTTCCCCCCTTCTTTTTTAATTCTGCAAATGGCCATACCTCAAAAAGAAAACTTCCTGCATTAAAGGAATAAATGGGAATTATAATTTAAGAGCAAGTGCTTCGTTCCTCAGCTCAGGATGACTTTTTCCCTTCAGATCCTGTTGAACTGTGGTAAGCAAAGCAATGGCACAAAAGCGAAATTAAACAGCCAGAGCTTGGCAGGACTGCAGGGTTCAGCTCAGACTGTGCATTTGCTTTCCTTCTTCATTTCTGAGTTTTTAGAAACCCATTTCTCTGCCTTGTGCCCGTGTTACAGACACCTCCAGGCCTACAGAGAGCACAGACCTCACATTTCCTGGACTATTCCCCAAAAAACCTGGGGCTTGACTGGCAGCTGATGGTGACACCGACCTTCCCCAGGTGCCCAGCTAGGACAGAGCACACTGCCCTGCACCCCAGCACTGCTGGAACATTTCGGGCAGGATACTTTGGGGTGCAGTGTTCCTGTGCCAAGGATGGGGCATCCTGGGGACAGCTCAGCACCCCCTCACAGCTGCCTTGCCCAGCAGCATCAGGGCTGCCAGTTTAAACAGCAGCTGAGCAGCACGGGGCCAAAGGCAGGTCTTCACCTGGCCAGAGGGATCCATGGGGTCCCCAATCCGGGGTCCTGGCCACACAGAGCCAGGGGGGTGAGCAGGAGCCCAAGGAGGTGCAGGTAGGAGGTGACAGGAGGACATGAGACACCCCCAGAGCAGGGCTGCAGCTTTGGAAAGTGCTTATCCCTGCTCAGGACTGGGGCTTGGGCTGTCCCCTGCTGTCACAGCAAACCAGGGCAGAGAGGGCAGAGAATCACAGCAGGGTTTGGGTTGGAAGGGACCTTAAAGCTCATCTCATTCCACCCCAGCCATGGCAGGGACACCTCCCACTGTCCCAGTGTCCCAGTGTCCAGCCTGGCCTTGGGCACTGCCAGGGATCCAGGGGCAGCCCCAGCTGCTCTGGGCACCCTGTGCCAGGGCCCCTTCACCCTCACAGGGAGGAATTTCTTCCTGATATCTCATCTAACCCTGGCCTCTTTTTATTCCCTGAGTTTATCATCCCCTGGGGATGTGGGGGGACACTGCCCTGGCACTGAGGCACGGGATGGGGATGAAGGATTTGCATCCTGAGCTCAGAGAAAGTCCCACTCTGGTTCCCAATTCCCGTGTGCTTCAGGCAGGGGCTCAGAGAGAGCCAGGCTGTGCCACCACCATCCCCTGCTCTGCAACATCATGGCTTTTGGCTCCTCCCAGCCTCAGGGCTGCCAGAACCCCCTGAGGAAGCCGTGTCAGCATCCCCCAAAGGTGTGTGTTTCCCTGGGCTCTCCCGAGGTGTGAACGCAGCTTTGGTCTCTCTGCTAAATAACCTGCAGGATCCATCACAAGCCCTCACAAACCCAGCCCGGTGCTGGCTCCCAGCTATGATTAATCATATAAACTTGCCTAATTTTATTCTATCAGCCATCTTGTTGCTACATGCCAGATGCTTGCCCTAAATGAATAGTGTTGGAACAGCCAAGCATCAAGTTAACAGAATACCAGCAAACATTCCCGACAGCATGAGCAGTCTATAAAACCTGGCACTAAACTGTATTAGAGGAAGAGATAAGCTCTCAGAGAGGAGCTGGGAAGACCGTAGGCTTGTTTTTTTTCCAAATGGCTCCATGTAGCATGTGGTGCAGGTGTCGTAGGAGAAATCCATCCAGCTATGGAAGTATCTCTCTATCTGAAGCTGGCTATGCTATGAATCTTCTAATGGGATTAAGGCTTAATGCCCTAAATAGAATATGAAATAGTGCTTCCTCTCGCAGAGCTGCCAGCTGTCTTGCAAACAGGGCACAGAAACTTCCACTTTTTTGCAGATCAAATCAGTCACTCTCTGAATTGATGGCAAGAGCCTCATCAACAAGATATAATGTTTTAATGATGTTGTGACATGACCTGACACGCAGTGTCATTTGATGGATTCTCTCGTGTCACGGCATATTTCTGACACAGAAAAATGTAACCTCTTTCCCCTTCCAAAATAAAAAAAAAAAAAGAAAAAGAAAAAAACCAGAGAATAAAGGAAGGGGATGAAAAAAAAAATGTTCATTTCTCCAGTGCTCAGATCTCTGCTGGCTCATGGTGCTCAGCAGTGCCCCAGCTCAGCCCTGCAATTGCCTCGTGCTGGAGGAGATGAATTTCCACCGTGCATTTCTGTATCTGCTTTTCACCTCTGCACGCCACGTTATCGCCTGCTAATAACATGGAACAAATAGCACGGCATTAATAACCAGCAGAAACCATTTCACCCCTATTTTCAGCTGTGAATCCTCTTCAAGTCACTTTGGACATTTTGAATTGTTTTGCTTTTTTTTTTTCTCGGCCATGATTCCCTGTGAGAATCCCTGAACACTCCCAGGTCTGTGGCTGCTTCTCCCCTACATCAGTGCAAGGCCTCAGCATCAGGAATTTGGACAGGATGGGCTCTGCACAGGGACCATTTGCCTGGGAGATCAGAGAATCCCAGAATGGTTTGGGTTGGAAGAGCCCCTAAACTCATCCAGTTCCATCCCCCTGACATGGGCAGGGGCACCAGATGCAGCTCTTCTCATCCAGGGAGGTCTTCTGGGGTGTCTCCTTCTGTGTGCCCCAAAAGGGAGTGGGAAACACACCCAGCAGCCAGATGGATGGATAGAGCAGGGATCTGAGAGGGTGGTGAGCTGACAGAGGTTCCTGTGAGGGCTGGGTGCACTGAAGGTGCTCCCTGGCAGGAGCAGAGATGCTGGTGGACACCTGAGAATGCCAACATCCATGCAGTGGAGCTGCCAGCACGGAGGAGCTGGGCAAGGCAGTGCAGAAAAGTCACAGTGAGTGGAACAGAGAGACCCTGGGCTCCCCCATGGTGACCCCAGCCTGGCAGCAGCTTGCCCCAGGCTGTTTGGTGCCTGGGGCTGGGCCCTGGAGAAGCACACCCCTGCCTGTGTTCATCCCCAGGGGCTGGTGGTGCCTCTGCAGGATGGCCAATGACCCCCCGAGACACCTGGCTGGTGAATGCTCTGGGGGTCAGGGGGTGCTGGTGGGGTGTCTGGGGGTGCTCTGACCTTGTCAGCCAAAACTCTGCTGCAGTTTGAGCCTCACAGGTCTGTGGGAGCCCTGGGTTGTGTGACAGCAGGGGGCTGCATGGACACCCCTGTCCCAGCCAGACCCTGGGGGGATGGATTTGGGGAAAGGGAGCTGTGTACTCCCCTAACCCCAGCCAACTCCATACCAAGGTCCAGCCAGACTCCAGTGCCCAGGGCAGCTGCTGCACCCCCAGGAGCTGGGAGAGGGATTGCAGCACCTGCACGCAGCCCCTGATCCCTGGGGAATCGTGTGGATTTGCAAGGGGGATGAAGTGGCAGGGGACATCTGTCCCCCGGGCCACGTGGGTGGGTGTCCTCCAGCCATCCACGCTCCCCCTGCAGGCTCTGGGATGCTCCTCTGCTCTCCCTTCCCGGTGCCCAGAGCTGCTGATTGCAGTTTGGGCAGTAAATCTGAACCATCCAATCCTGTTAAATTATTTTCCAAATGACAAGATTTCCCTGGTGCACGTAAATGATCAATTTCATGTTTTATTCCTAGCGCTATTTTAGTAAGGAGGGAAAAAAAAAAATCTCATTAAACTATCTTGATTAGAGAAAAGGGGTTTGTCATCACGGGGTGGACAAATGGCACGAGGGCACTCAGCTATTTCCCCAAACGCACTGACACCTGCAGGAGGGGCCTTCAAAGACCTCAAGGTTATTTGCCCCACATTACAAAGGAGGTGAAGGTGAAAAAAGGTGATGAAAAGCATCTGGAAACCCAAATGTGACAGAGTCTTGCAGTAACCTCCAAGCAGGTTGATTTATGACAGGCCGGTCCCACCCGTAACAAGATTATAGCTTCTCCCCATCAGCCATTGTGATAAATACCAATTACCTACTTGAGGATTGCCATTCAAATTTGCCTAAGTAAGGAGCAGAATCATACATCTATGTTGATTACATATCAATGATGCCGTGGAAGCCTTTGCAACTTTTAGATCTGCTTAAGATATGCCGCCCTGATTTAGACAGCGATTTGCATACAATTTACCCATAAAGCTTTACTTTGAAAAGTATAATTACTTTTTTAATATTCTTCCTTCTGATTTGAATGTTAGAGAGGCCATATAATGAATTACTGCACTAATGAAGACAAACACGCTCTCGGGGTGTACAATGGGAGCATTGTTAAATAAACTTCCTGCATGCAACACATTTGTTGTGGTTAATCTTTAAACGGAGGCTCCGATTAATACCAGCACTTTTCTTCCCATAATTATTTTCTGAGGGATGTAAATCCCTGCCAAGGCTGCTCCAACGGTTCCATTCCCCAGCAGGTGCTGCAGGAGGGCTCTGGGCACGGGGTGACCAGCCTCCAGCAGGGTCTGAAGGAGCCCCCAGGTCCTGGCAGGGAGAAACCACTGCCCAGAGCCTGCCAGGCTTTCCCTGGGATCAGAGGTGGCTTCCATCACACAGGATGGGGACAGCACAAGTGACACAGCATGGGAGCTTGGCATCAGCACAGCTCTGCTGCTCTGTCACCTTTAATGCAGAGCAGCAGCTCCTCCTCCTTTGCTTTTCTTCTTCTTCTCCCTTCCCTCAAATCTCAGGGTCCGCCCCAAAAGCCTCTGCTCATATCCAGCATTCCGGGGTTTCAGACGGCTGAAACATTCCGGGATGGGCAGAGGGAGTCTTGGAAGGCAAAGAAGCCAGGTTTGGCCAAAATGTCAATTGTGTCCTGGGCTGCATCAAATTCACTTTGGACCAACAGTTCAAGAGGGGAATTCTGTGATTCCTCACCTGCAGAGCTGCCCCCAGCACTGGGAATTCCAACATCAGCAGGACCTGGAGCTGATGGAGAGAGCCCAGAGGAGCCCCCGGAGCTGCTGCAGGGCTGGAGCCCCTCTGGAGCCAGGCTGGGAGAGCTGGGGGTGCTCCATGGAGAGGAGAAGCTCCAGGGAGAGCTCCGAGCCCCTGGCAGGGCCTAAAGGGGCTTATAAAAAGATGAGGACAAACATTTTTGTAGGGTCTGCTGGGACAGGACAATGAGTGATGCTTTTAAAATAAAAGGGACTGGATTTCAACTAGTTGTAGGAAGAAATGTTTTACTCAGAGGGTGTTGGGACACTGGCACAAGGTGCCCAGAGAAGCTGTGGCTGCCCCTGGATGCCTGGAAGTGTCCAAGGCCAGGCTGGACAGACCCTGGCAGAACCTGGTTTGGTGGAAGGTGTCCCTGCCCTTGCAGGGGGTGGAATGAGGCGGAACTGGGTTACTTATAAATGTCCCTTCAATGGAAACCATTCAGGGACTGTGTGATTCTCTGACAAAAAGTCTTGGAGTTCTCTGTTTCTTGGGAAAATGCAACCTGAGAGCTCTGTGAAAAGGGCTTGCTGGGAGCTTGGGGGATGCTGTGGTGGGGACAGAGCTCCACCAGACCCAAGAAAGGATTCCTTTTCACTGGGACCAGTATCCTGATTCAGCAACGTGCTCTGGGGTTTCCTTTCTAAAAGAAAACCCATTTCCCTTGTCATTCACATGCCCGTGGTGATGCTGAGCAAACCTACTGGGCTGGCTCCAGGCTGGTGGGGGCACGAGGGACCCTTGGGACAGCAGGGCAGGCGGGTTGAGCATGGGCACTCACCTTTGACATCCCTGTCCTGACCCTGACCTGCTATTCTTGGAGACCTTTTCCAGTTGTTTTACTCCTCCTTTGGTGCTCTCCTCCCCTAAGGGCTGAGCATCAGGAGCTCCGAATTGTTTAGATAAAGGTTTTTCCTGCCCACAGAGTAGGGAAGGCAGGAGGATTTGGGATTCCCATTCAGGGCTGTTGCACGCAGCCAGACGCCCCCAGGCTCAGTGGTGTCAGGGCTGGCACACTGTGCCTCAGCTTGGGGGGTTCTTCTGTCCCAGCACCTTCCTGGGCACGTGTTGATGCCTTAAGAGCTTAGCTTTTATGTTTTTCAGGTGTTGTAGCGTGTTAGTGTATAACTCTGAACTCCACATACACATACATACATACATACATATACACACACATATATATACACACATAGATGTGTATACATACATATTTATACAAATATATATACACATATACAAATATATATATATATACACACACACACACACATATATATATTAGTAAGCTTTCTTTGCATTGTGGTCAGACAAAACAATTCTTTTGGCCCTGAGATCCAAGGACACCCTCTGCCTCTGACCCCAAAAAGTATAAACAAAAGTGAAATGGGGGGAGCAAACTGGGGGTAAATGGCTTCATTACCCGAAGCTGTAATTGGACAATTAACTCCTGATGTGCAAATAGACCAAACTTATAATTGTCTGAAAAACTCATGACCATTGTCCATCTTGGGTGTAGCCTCTGGGAGGCTTTTGCACAGCCCAAGGTGTATCTGTTGAAGGTGTTTCTTCTTCTTCTTCCTTCCCTCAAATCTGAGGATCCTCCCCAAAAGCCTCTGTTCATATCCAGCATTCCCAGTGTTTCAGACGGCTGAAACGTTCCAGGATGGGCAGAGGGAGTCTTGGGAAGCAAAGTAGCCAGGTTTGGCCAAAATAAATATTCTAAATTAAAAATATATTATTAATTAAATATTTATAATAATAAATATTTATTATTTAAGAAATCCATACTTTATTCTTTTATCTCGAGCCTCTTCTACCTCTTCTCTTTTATCTCTTCTATTCTTTTATGTCTAGCCTCCTTTGTAGGGAGGTGCTCCAGGCCTCGGTGTTCCCGTGTCCATCCTGGAAGGTGACCCTCACCTCTCCCACCTCCCGAGGCTCCCAGTGCTGCCAGCACTGCCCAGCCTCAGCCCAGCCCCAGCCCTGCACTGCTTTGCATCCGAGGCCATTAAAAGCCTTTTTGTTGGAAGGGGTCCAGCGAGGGAAGAGCTCCATGTGACAGCCTCGTTATTCCCCGCTCTGCCAATCTCTGTGTCATCCACAAATCCTATCCGGAGAGGTTGGGGATTGACTGCCAACTCATCGATGGGCTGCTGAAGAGCATCTGGCCAAAGGCTGTGGCTCCCCCAGTGCTCAGATGGCTCAGCCTGGGATGGTTTCCTGGCCTGGAGTCCTGCTGATCTCCTCGCTGACCTTCAGGATGTCATTAGCTCCGTGTCTGTAAAGGTATTTAAGCACACAGGTGACAGTCAGTGCTGTCCTGGTGCTCTGGGTGTGCTGGGAACTGCAGCAAAGTCAACTGGGAAGCTCTTGGACTTCTACAGGAGCAGCTTAAGGGCTGTCAAATCTCACTTTTCTTCTCCCAGACGAGGCACAGACCTCTCTGAACACAAGTTTCTGTCATTGGGAGGAAAAAAGGGGCTGGCTCCTGCCTCAAGGGAGCTTCCAGGAGAAGGGGGGTGAGGTGGGCACTGGGGACCTGCAGCGTCACCCAGCAGGGTGGAGAGACACCAGGGGACACTGGCACTGTGTGAGCACCAGCAGAGGCTCTCAGCCAGCTCTGCACTGTGCCAGAGCATTCCCTGAACCCTGAGATGTCACCTTTCTCCTGTCCACCACCTGGGGTCTTCTTCCCCAGCTGCCTTCAGAGGTCGCAGGAGTCTCCCTGAGGAGTTCCCTGCCCACTGCAGAGCCACACTGACCCTCACCCTGGTCACCACCTGCACTGCCACCAGCTCCAGCACAACTGCAGCAGTGCCATGGTCCCCACCAGCACCTCCCAGTGCCCTCTGCCTGTGCTGGGCAGCACCCTGGGCAGGGTCAGGGGCTCAGGCTGGGTGTGGGGGTCCCTGGCATGGCAGCTCCTGCCTGCACAGGATGGTTTGTGAGGGATGGGAAAGCTTTGGGGTTGCACAGCCCTTCCCAGTCCCGCCAGGGCAGAGGAGGAGCAGGTCAGATAATGACCTTGCCAGCTCAGTAACCTCCAGCTCTCCCTGTAACGTGCTTGACTCTATTTTAATTAAACCCCAGTGTTTAACAATTAACAGGTCTGAAGGAAATGCTTTCCAGCACAGACTTACCCAGAGCTGCAGGAACTGTCCAAGGCTTGTTGAAGCGAGAGGTGCCCTTGAGAAGGAGAACCAGGTCATGCCACCCCCTGCACTTCCTGCCAGCTCCTCCTGCATCACCAGGGCTGTGGGCACGGCGTTGGAGAGGCTGGAGCTGGAGGAAACTCAGCAGGCTCCATGAAATGTCCCTGCTGCTCGTGCCTCTGTTGGATCACAGGGATTTGGAGTGAGTGAAGCAGGTCTGGGCTGCCAGGGAGGGACACAGTGACATGGAGATGGTTGCAGCCCTCTCTCAAGGAAGCCCAAACCAGGCACATTCCAGCAGGAGAAAGGCCCAAATGTTTGGTGGTGTGAGGATGGAGCAGCTGAGCACACTGCCCTGGCAGCACTCCATCTTCATCCTCATCCTCACCAGGAGCCAAGGGGGGCCTGGGGACCCCATCAGCCACAGGAGCTGCCTGGGCCAGCCCACGGCTGAGGGGTCACACCCGACCCTCCCATGGTCCCTCCTGGCCCTGTGCTCCTGAGCAAAGACCCCTGGAGATCTGCAGCCCCTGCAGTGACCTGGTGACACCTGCAGTGACGGGCTGTGTCACCTCCTGGGCTCCTCATGCCAGGAGAGCCCTGCAGCCCTGCCCATGGGCCTGGCCAAGCACGGGGGTCTGCAGTTTGACCCCCCCTGAGCCTGCCCCGGGGGGGATGAGCTCAGATCCTGCATCTCTGGGGCTCAGGGGCTCTGCTGGGGGGACTGGGAGGCTGATGGAGACACCAGTGGACAGGGACCACCTTCAGCCAGGCAGATCCCTGCTGCAGACCCAGCTGAGCCCTCCTGAGAGGGGGATGGACGTCCCAGGAGCCAGCCTTGGCTGGCATGTCTGAGAGAGGGCTGGGGGAGGCTGCCTCTGCTTGGAGGGCCTTGGGCTTCTACAGGGCAGAGATGGGCACGACAGTGACCCAGGAGGCCTCCTGCCTCTCTGCCCAGCAGCAGGACAGCCCCAGGAGCGGGGTGTCTGTGCTCTGTGACACGCCACCTGCACGGGGATGGTGAGGGAGCAGCCCCGTGAGGGTTAACCTGGGGCTCAGCCAGGCAGCTGCCAAGGCACTATAGATTTTGGAGCAGTAACTCTTCAGCTGGAGAGTGAAAAGAGGACAGCTAATGAGGCTCATGAGATCTGTTAATACTTAACCCAATGCAACACCTTCCAGCCCTGCCAATAAATCAGCGGTGAGCACCAGCTCTGGTGTGCCAGCACAGCCCCAGCATCCACAGGGGATGCCTCCCTCTCACCATCACGGGGCCTGAGCTCCCCTCTGCCACTCTCCTGGCAGGGCAAGGAACATTCAAACCCCCGTGGTTGGGACAAAACACTTTGCAGGTGTCTGGAGGCCGACCAGAGCCTCCGTGTCAGGGGGATCAGGGCTCAGCCCCAGAGAAAGCCAAGGAGCTTGAGAAGGTTCAGCCTCACGGTGTGAGGGTGGGGGGCGTGGGGGAGTGCAGCGTGGAATTCAGTGTTTTAGAGCCTCTCTAGGGAAATGCAGGCTGGGTTTAATCAGCACTGATTAACGTGTGAGCAGAGGTGGCTGCCCGCAGCCCCGCACGCCCAGGGTTTGATTTCCAGCACTTGCTCTGATTCCTGAGATGCTCAGAGACGTCTGGGCTCCTGCACAGCACCAGGATTTGTTTCTCAGGAAGAAATCATGGCCAAAGAACGTGGCAAGGTCCACTCAGTGGGACACTGTTAGAGGAGCATGGTTAAAGAGTTTCCCTCCCCCATGAGAAATACTGAGTGTATTCTGTATTATTGATATAAACTGTAAGACATTTCAGTGCAAAGTTACTCCTGTCCAAACTTTTCTACTGTCCCTCTAACAGCAGAACACAATTTGGGCTTGTTAAATCACACTGGAGAGCCTTCAGAGGTAAAGGAAAGGAGGACAATCACGTGCCATCCTGTCGTGGACACATTCCTGGTCTCATGGCCTGACAGTGGGGCTCAGGAGAGATCTGTCCTTATTTCCTGCTGCTGCCACCACAGACATCACAGGTGCCAGGAAATGCCAGAGCTTCAAACATACCTGTGCTGGGTGAGGATGGCATGGCTGGATTCCTGGCCAGAGATGTGGCACCACCTTGGCAGGATGTAGATGGTGATGCCTGGAGTTTTCTCTCCCATGTATTCCAGGTTCTGTGGTGCCCAGGGCTCAGCTCTGAGCTCACAGTCAGTGTCACTCAGCTCTGCACACAGCAGGGACACAAAACAAATCCTTCTCCTGCTGCACACCAAGGACAACTTTCAGCCCCAAAGCACAAACAAGGGTGGGCTGGAGGGAGGAGCAAGAAGGATGGGACCTCACAGCCTGGAGCTGGAATGGGACAATTCAACCCCAAGATGCAAATGGACCAAACCTTATCAAAGTGTGAGACCTTGTGACCATTCAGCCATTTTGTGCCCATTTTGTGCCCATTTTGGGTCCATTTTGTGTCCATTTTGGGTCCCCCTTGGGTGTAGCCCTGGCCAGGCTCTTGTCCTGCCCAAGGTGGATCCTGGAGGCCTTTCAATAAATCCCTGCTTTATTCTCCAGCTCAGTGCAGTCTCTGTTCCAGCTCAGCCTTCCCAAGGCATTGGTAGTTCCCTGCTTAGGGCCTGGCTGTGTCTGCCCCTTGTTGTGTGTCTGCTTTGGGCATCTCTTCATTTTCTTGCTCATGGAAGGAGTTTGGATCAGCTGGTGGGACCCAAAATGCTCTCAGCCTCTGGGATCTGGTCTGGACACATTCAGGTAGCAGAGGTGTCTCCAGTGGGGCTCTCTGAAATCTGCTGTAGTCAGAGATGAGTGAAACGTTGCAATGTTAGAGCAGCAAAAATGATATCAAATTCCTGTCCTTTAAAAGAAAAGTAGTGTTTTGGAATGATCTCAGTTTTAATGACCTAAAAATTTCCATCAGTTTAATTTCCTCCTTTACCGAAAAGGAAAAAGAGATAAGAATGGAAAGAAAAAAAGAAAATAATAATAATAAAAAAATAAAAATGGAAGAGACAAAGCCCCAGGTCTAAAAACTGCTGAGTTTTGGGAGGAGCATGAGGACACCTGGAATAAACGAGAAAAAAAATATTACAGAGAAAAGTCTGACTGGCCTATTTCTGCTGGTCGCAGTAATGTCACTGCAGTGTGTGTTTGTCCCACGCCAGGGCATGAGGGACGTGATGAAATCCACGGCATGGGGCTCCAGAGGGGCCCTGTGGGCAGCTGAGGGTCGGGATTTCACTGGCATCTGGAGCTTTCCTTCTACCCCACTGGGTATTTCATCACCTGTGTGTGAGCTCCAGCCAATGCACCAGGAAGGAATTACTGAGCTCAGCCTCCCAAATCACGGATGGTGCCCCGCTGTCCTCAGCACCTCCAGAAATCCAGAGAGGAAACTCCACGAGAGAATCACATTTGTGCTCCGTGTGCCAATCCCACCGTTCCATGGGATCTGGGCCACGTTCCTCTAAGAAGGAGCAGCTTTTCTGTGTGGAGTCCAGCAGGTCTGGGCTGAGTTGGTGCCAGAGATGCTCTGAGGGTTTGTGGTGCTCTGTCCCTGAATTGGAGTGCAGGGCTGTGCCTGTGGTGTCCATGATATTTTCTGGCCAAGGTGGGACATCAGGGCTGACCTCAGGCAGGGCACACACCTCTGGGCATGGAGTGGAGCAGCTCAGTGCCCTGGGGTAAATTTTCACGGGGTCATTAAGGTGGGGAAAGACCTTCAAGATCAGCACCAACACCACGGTCACCACCAAAATGTGGTTTTTAGCACAGAGTGTTGAATCCCTTTCACTTGGTGCATTTGCATCATCTCCTGTGCTCGGTCTTTGCAGACCTTGGGAGATGTTTTGCAGAGAGAATTTTCTTCATAGTGATGACATTTTCTTTTGGTGTGTTGTCATGACATGTACCCCAATCATCTCTTCTGTCTGCTGTTCCACTTTGTCAGCCTCTTCAGGAACTCTTGAAAGCCAGTGCTGGAGTAGCTCCCCAGTAGGCACCATTTCACATTCATCCAGTGTTTTTCCTATCAGGACTCTTGGATGCTGCCTCTCAGGTGCTCTGGACCTGTTGGCTGATGGCTTCCAGGTAAGGGAAAATGCAAATTGTTCTTGCCCAGAAGTGTAAGTCAAGCTGAAAAATCCGATTTCAACACAACTGATGGAGCATGTCCTGCCTTCTTGGGCTGCTTTTATCCATGGTGGCAACCCAGAGCAGCGGTGGCTGCCCCTGGATCCCTGGCAGTGCCCAAGGCCAGGCTGGACACTGGGACTTGGAGCACCTGGGACAGTGGGAGGTGTCCCTGCTATGGCTGGGGTGGAACTGGATGGTTTTTAATGTTCAATCCAAGCCATTCTGCGAGTCTATGATTCCATGATCATCCCATTCCCAATCAAACCATGTGCCTTGGGAGCTGGCGCAGCTGGAGGAGCACCAGGGCTCACATGATGCCGGGACCAGGGGCTGCGAGTGAAAAACATCACAAGATGCACATTGAGATCACGAGGTCTGCTCACCCTGCAAGGACTCAGGGCTTGTCTCTTGTTGGAACCCTGGAGGCTGAAAAGTTCAGGCTTTCTGTGCTAAAGGGCTCTCACCCTCAAGCCAGCACCACGTTTGACTTGAGGCTGTGGAACAGGCTCCCAAAATGCAGTGATGGCCCTGGGGTTGTGGTGTGTGGGTTGAATAGAATTGTGTGATCTCACAGGGTGAAACACTGAGATTTATGGTTTTAGTATATGGTAATGTAAATGGGGCAAGATGGAGGATTTTGGGCATTGCCTGGGTGCTTCTTCTTCACCTTCTTCTTCCTTCTTCTTCTTAGTTTGGGTGATTTTCTGTAATTGGGTGAAAAGCGTCTGCAATGGGGGCCTTGGGTGGTCATTATTGGGTCAGAAATACAAATAATATAGGTGTCATCTTGTTATTGGGTGATTAGAGATTAAATAACCTTGGAAAGAGTCAGAAGGATTCCACTTTTACCTCCTTTCTCTACCTTGGTAGTTAAAGCTCACGGCTCGTGAGGCTGTAAATAGATAAAAATTAATAAACACTGAGTCTGAACACAAAACTGTGACTCCTGTGTGTTAATCCCAGCTCTAACACGAGGAAGAAGAGAAGATATGAAACCTCTCTGTCCTGCCCAGCCTCCAGCAGGGCACCCCACAGGACGGGCTCTGTCCCTGGCCAGGTCCCTGCCCTGGCAGCAGCACAGGGGGTGGCTGTGGCAGGACCCTGCTGGAGCCACCAGGGACGGGTGATCCTTTCCCTAATCATCCAGGCACAAGGTGACACAAGTCTCATTTCACACTTGTCAGGTGCTGCCCCTTCTCCTGGGACTGGAGTGGCCTCCTGTGCCGGCAGGAGCTAACCAGGCTCAGGGGACACGGCCTGGCAGAGGCAGGGACCGCGACCGAGGGCCTGCCAGCTCATTTCCCTGGTGCCTTTCTCTCTGTGACAAGTCAGAAAACAAAAACAAAAAAAGAAGGCAAAGCAGTCAGCCAACCCACTTAACTGCAGTTTTCCTCCATCAGGATCCACTTGGTTTTATTCGAGCTGACATCTCTCAGAGAGAAGAAGAAATTCTGGGAGCCTAAAGCCAGAGGGAGACCACACAGTGTGTGCTGGCCGTGCTGGGGGAGCTCATCTCCCTTATTGCATCTGACACCAGGCAGGACGAGCTGGGTCTGCAGCTGTGGGTGTGAGGAGGCTGTCCAGGGCTGCAGGCAGCCTCCTCCTGCCTGTGCCTCCGCACACTGCAGCATCCTGCCCTCCCTGGCCCGCAGGAGCCGCTCCCCAGAGCCTGGTGCACCCTGCGCTGCCCTAGACCCCGAGCCCCTGGGTCTCCAGCATGCAGGAGGAGGTGGCTTTGGGCACTGCCCTGCTCCAGGATGCTCCAGCTGTCAGCTGGCCACGATGAGGTGAAGCTGATGGCGCTGGAATCCACAGCTGGATGTTGTGAGCAGAAGCACATCTGTATCGCTGCTTTCCAGGAAAGCCTTTTCCAGCCTGAATGGAGAGGATTTGGCAGCCTGGAGGACAGAGAAGGGGAAGGAGCAGAGCCACTGGGACCCACTGCTCCCTATAGCACTGCCCTTGACTGTGGGCTTTGTCACACACCAGAGCACAGGGGACACGGTGACACACAGGGCAGGGGGAAGCACTGAAGGCTGCCAGGCTGTGGGAAGCAGCTCCCAGCCTGTGGGCAGCCTGCACAGGCTGCAGTGTTCCCATCAGGTTCCAGCATTTTGGGCACAGCTCCTGTCAAGGCTGGCTCAGGTGACCCCAGGGACTGAGTGCTGACCCAGGAGAAGGTGTCAGGAGTGGCTCAGGTGACCCCAGGGACACAGTGCTGACCCAGGAGAAGGTGCCCAGTGGCTCAGGTGACCCCAGGGACACAGTGCTGACCCAGGAGAAGGTGTCAGGAGTGGCTCAGGTGACCTCAGGGACACAGTGCTGGTCCAGGAGAAGGTGCCAGTGGTGGGGAAGAAGCGATGGCACTGCCAAAGCCACGCTGTGAAGGGCATGTGTCTGTTTGGAACTCCATGATGATGTGATGCCAAGGCATCAGCCCACCCTGCCCCACTCCCAGGCAGGTCTGATCCCACTCCAGGGCTGGAGCAGGGCCTGTGGAGGAGACACTCATCACCCAAGGGACTCTCTCTGCCTTGGAAGGAAGCTCAGCCTGTGCTTGTCAACAGGACTGCAGGACAAGCAGCTGGCTGAAGACATGTCTCTGCACCACTGATGCCAAATTGTCCCAGACAGGACAGTCCTGGGGGAGCTCATCACACCTCTGGCAGCAGCACAGACCCAAATATAGAAGATTTCCCAGCTCAGGTGGGAATTTCTGCGGGTGTTCCCATCCTCACTCAGGTGAAGTCTCCATTTCCCAGGCTGCGCCTTCTGAGAGGGGCACAGATGACCCTGAACCTGGGCTGACCCTCTCTGAGAGCTGCCAGAGCGCCCAGACCTGTCCCTGTGGGTCATTCTGAGCTCCTTCCCTGCTGCCTGCACAGATGCCTTGCCCAGCTCTCCTTGCTGAGCGATTTTGGGGCAGCAGCATCACCCTCAGCTGACTCTGCACTGTGATGCTGCTGCAGTCACCCCTGCCCAGCTGATTTCTCCCTGCATCAGGCCTCCCTCCTCCTGGTTTCCCTCTTTCCATCCTCAGGTTCTGGGCTCCGTTTTGGGCCCCTCACGATAAAACAGATATTGAAATACTGGAGTGAGTCCAGGGCAGGGAATGGGGCTGGGAAGGGGCTGGAGCCCCAGGAGAGGCTGAGGGAGCTGGAAAGGGGCTCAGCCTGGAGAAAAGGAGGCTCAGGGGGGACCTGGTGGCTCTGCACAAGTCCCTGCCAGGAGGGGACAGCCGGGGGGTCGGGCTGTGCTCCCAGGGAACAGGGACAGGAGGAGAGGGAACGGCCTCAAGTGCTCCCTCAGGAGATTCAGGTTGGATATCAGGAAATGTTTAATCACTGAGGCAGTGCTCCAGCACTGCAAGGGGCCGCCCTGGGCAGTGGTGGAGTCCCCAGCCCTGGAAGAGCTCAGTGATACAGCCCTGATACGGTTCAGTGGCCACGGTGGGATCCATTTGGTGATGTTCCTGGAGGTCTTCTCCAACCCCAGTGATTCCACAATTCCTAACTGCTTATCTCCAGTCCTCTGTATTCCCTGTGGGATCTCCTCTGTGCTGGCAGCACCCTGAGCACACAGTGCATCTTCCCCACACCAAGCCTTATTGCAGCAGCCCCCTGCTCCTCTGCCACATGTGAAAGCCCAGCACAGCTCCCCTCACCTGCCCTGAGCCAGGATTTCGGCCCGGGATGGTGCAGGGAGGGCTCAGGGAAGAGCAGGAATGGGTGGAGGTGTGCAAGGCCCTGACTGACTGGGAGAGATGGAGTGGCTCAGACCTATTTACTTTATCAAGGGGAGGTTAAGAGGGGACTTGATCATAGTCTATAAATACTTATGGAGGGAGGAGATTTCTGATAATGGAGGGGTTTTTAATCTAGCAGATAAAAAATGTAATGAGATTCATTGGCTGGAAGCTGAAGCTAGAAAAACCTAAATTGGAAATAAGATGCATCTTTTAAGCAGGGAGTATAATTAACTATTGGAGCAATTTGCTAAGAGATGTGGCGGGTTCTCCATCACTTGTGGTCTTTAAATCAAGACTTCCTAAAAGAGATGCTCTGCCTCAGCCAGGTGTCACTGGGTGCCACAGTGCCACTGCTGGGGGACAACAGTGTCCTGCCTGCAGAGGTGACAGTGTGTGCCCTCAGTGCCCTGTGGTGACACCCCAAATCCCTGCTGCCCTCCCCATCACTCACACCCCACATGCACAAGGGGAACAGATTCCTGTATGAGGGTGAGAGTGGGTCCCCTGTGGGGACTGGGGCACAGACAGAGCGAGGACCCAGCCCCTGCAGAGCCCTGCACACCTCCTGCCTGCCCAGCTCACACCTCTGGGCTGTGGGGGAGGCTGGCACAGCTCCAGCCACACGTGGAGAGGATCCAGAGCTGGGAGGTCTCCTGCACCCTCAGCATCATCCCGGGAGCAGGGCAGGAGGGAGGGAGGGCAAGATCCCTGCTCAGTGCCACCCACCTCGTCACCAGCCCCACTCCTGACCCCTAAACACCCCCCTGAGCTCTCCAGGCCACAGCACTGACTCCTGCCCTCGCTCCTGGTGCTCAGGGTGGCTTTCCCAGAAGCCTGGCAGCCTCACACACCCCCTCACCGGTGCTGTTACTTCTCTGCCTCTTTTTTATCCCCTTGGTTTCTTTCTTGATATTTTTTTTCCTTGCTGCCCTAATTTTTTTTTTTCCCCCCCTATAATTTTCTCCATTGACTTTAATTAAGCTCTCCCCAGGCTCGCTCTGTAGGCAGGCTTCCCTGGGTCTAATTAGACTCTCATCATAAGTAATCTACATGGAAAGCAAACATGTGTGTGTGTGAGAGAGCCAGTGAGATTTATAGAGAGCATGCAGGGAGCAGATGGGTGCATAAAACACTACAAATAATTCTGGTACAGATGCAGAAAAGGCAGGCGCTATGGTGAGGACTGGAGCCTTCCCCACATGCTCACATAAGTCAAATCTCTGTCTCACTCTCTCTCTCTAGGTATCACCACATTTCCCACAATAAAATCAATAGTGCAGATCAGAGTAAATCATCTTTGACTGGCGAAGCAGGGCTCGGTGATAGCAGCGATTCCCAGATGAGGCTTAAGGAGATGTCTCACACTGATCTGTCTCTAACCATGTGCTTAAGACCCGAGGTGTGTGCTGAGGTAATTACCAGGGGCAGGCTGCCCGTGCTGGGAGCTCCGAGCTCTTTGCTCAGGGATGGAGAGTCCATGGTTTGTGGTGTGGGGCCAGGAGCTGCTGCCCTCACCCCTCCCCGCTGCCAGGAGAGGAAATCGCCCTGAGGGGAGAGAGCTGGGAAACAGGCTGCTTGGAGATAGGAAAAAGAGATAAAAATACCCAACTCTCTGGGAGGCTGAGGGTTGCTCCCTGCCCTGATCCTGCCCTGGGCTGCTTGCTGCCCTGGAGCCCGTCCTGCCCTGGAACAGGGCTGTGCTCGGGGGCAGGAGGGGTCTTGGCATCCCCTGGGCAGCCTGTGGGGAGGGAAGCCAAGGTGCAGCTCCATCCCTGACCCTGCAGTTCTCCCTCCCTGCTCAGGGCACCTGCCTGAGGGTGGAGAGGGACCCAGCACCACCACGGGGCTCTGAGCCCCTTGCCCTGGAGCTCCTGGTGCTCCTCTGGCCAGGAGAAGGGCTCTGTCCTCTGCCCATTCCACAGCCTCAGGGATTTTGTGCCCCATCCCCTCACCTGGAGCAGAGTGGGGTGCAGAGAGGAAGCCACCAGAGGTGCCTGAGCTCCAGCTGAGTTTGTCAGGGCTTGGCACTGCCCTGGGACGTGGTCTGTGCCCCGTGGGATGGACTCACCCTCTCTCCCCCTCTCACTTCTTTCCTGGCATCCTCATCCTCTTCATCCCTGCTGCGGGAGAGGGCTGACACTGATCCTTCCCAGCACTTGATCTGTGTCCCAGAGGCTGGCTGGGAGTGCTCTGGTGGCCCTGTCCATCACAGTGACTGTCCCAAGGCTTCCCAGGCTGTGTGCCCAGCACAGGGTGACACCCAGAGTGTCACACACCAGAGCCCTGCCTGCACGTGGGATCACCTCTGCCCTTGGGTGACAAAGACCCTCAGGTGGGGTGTGCTGGGCAAACACTGTGCAGAAAGGCACAGGCTGGGATGGATGGGACTGTCCTGTGCCAGGAGCTGCATTTCATGGTCCTTATCCAGCTGAGGATGTTCTGTTATTCACCAATTCCATGGCCTGGGTGGTGTTTCCAAACAGGAGATGATGGGAGAGGCTGAGATGGGCGAGTACAGGACTCACATGTGGCAAAGGTCTCACTGGGTTTGGATGTGGCCCACGCTGGGTCTGCCCCAGGACATTTCTGGCAGTATCCCAGCCCTGGTGTGGGTGCAGGAGGTTCCTGGTGGCAGCTCCGTGCCCTCTGGCCCTGCAGTGTCCCCCTGTCCCTCCCAGCCCCCAGCATGGAAGGATGGTGTGGGAGTGGGTTGGCCTGATGGAGGGACAGAGAAGGGTCTGCTCAGCCACACCACGGGGACAGACTCTCATCTTTGGGTAGTCTCTGCTCACCACTGACATGGCACCCACCCACAGGCTGCAGGGTCACCCAACACCAGCTTTTGGGGTGGGTGCCCAGCAGGAGGTTGAAGGCAACACCACTGGAGCAGAGGTTTGGGCTGAGCCTGGCACTTAGATCTTGGCCACTGTGTGCACAAAAAAGGCTCCAGTTCCTGGGGACAGTGACAGTGACAGTGACAGCCTGGGCCCCAGCTGGGAGCACGTGGCTCTTGGGAAGTTGTGCTGATGGAGCAGTTCTGAGAGAGGAAGGGAGTGCTGCTGGCCCTGAGATTCACCAAAGTTAAAGACAGGAGGAACTTTTGGGTCACTGAGGTCTTGGCTTTGCCTGGTGGGAGCTGTCACTGGGCATGTCCTTGGAAACGTGCCCAAACCAGGCAGTTTGGGCAGGTTTGCAGCTTGAACCCAAAGGCTGCTGCTGAAGCATCTTCACAGAAGCACCAAGGGATGGACTCTCCCTCTTTTGTAGCTAAACTCCTTTGCACTGAGCACATCTGCCTTGTTTCCAGCAGAGCTGGTTGTAGCTGGTGTCCAGGTCTGGGTTCTGCCCTGTGCACCAAAGATCCTCCCAGCCATGGGATTTAAGCCTTTTCCAATTTATCCTTCCTGTTGAGTTTGCCTCCTGAATGTTCCCCCCACAAGGTGGTTTTTTTGCAGGTTTTATATGATTTCTGTGGCTCTTTCCTCAGCACCTGCAAACTTTCCACAGCCTCTAGAAAATCCAGACACCAAAACCCCATCCAGCATTCGAGTACCTGCCACAGTAACTCCTTTCCACGTGCTGTGGAATTGGAATGTGGAGCTCATCCCCATCTATGTCACAAAAGCCAAAAATATCAATGTCTAGAAAGGCAGGTTAGACAAATTCCTGGGCAACAGGGCCACCAGTGACTGCCACAGGGGCTGCTGGACCCACCCAAGTGCCATGGGCAGCTCCTGCATTGTTCCTGGAGCCAGGAAGAATATTGTGGGGAAGGATGGCTCCGTGCTGGCCTCGCAGCTCTGAGCATCTGCTGCTGGTTGGAGATGGCCCAGGGCTTGGATGGAGCTCGGCTCTGGGCCTGTCCAGCCCCTCCAGTGTCCCTGGGTGGTTTGACTCGATGTTCTTAGCGGTCTTTTCCAACCGAAATAATTCTCTGATTCTGTGATTCTCTGTGTGTGGAAAGAAGGAGACTTCAAACAGTCAAACACCAGCTTCTCCCATGCAGGAGGATCCCTTGGGATGCTCACCCCAGGCTCCCCTGCAGGTGCTGAAGACAAAAAGGCATTTCCAGGATGGGAATTGGCTTGTCCTGAACCACTCATGCACAATGGGGTGGATAATTCGTCCCCTTGCTGCTGTCCTGAGGTGTGGGAGACACAATTCCCAGGGAAAACCTCCTGAAGTGCCTTGGGCCTGCAGATGTGGTCTTTAAATCAAGACTTCTTAAAAGAGATGCTCTCCCTCACCCACTGGGTGCCACAGTGCCACTGCTGGGGACAGCATTGTCCTGTGATAATGCACTCCACACCTCCAGCTTCCAACTGGGGAAGAGTTTCAGTTCACATTTAGACATTTTAGGAAGTTTAGCTGGAAAGTTTTGTGGTTT
This sequence comes from Sylvia atricapilla, assembly GCF_009819655.1. Lineage (NCBI taxonomy): Eukaryota > Metazoa > Chordata > Aves > Passeriformes > Sylviidae > Sylvia > Sylvia atricapilla. The sequence goes on from NC_089163.1 coordinate 4,779,461, forward strand.
TTTTTTTTCACTGTAATTGGCTCGGGGCCAGCACAGAAGTGTGGCTTGGGCTCAAAGGTTGTAACTCAAAGTCTGTTGTTCATCTCATTGGGCCAAGGGCCAAAAGCCCACCGTGGCTGTTAAAAAGTACTAAAGTTAGTAGAAGTACTAAAAGTACTAACTGTTAAAAGTACTAAAGAGAGAGAACAAAGAAAATCCACACTTTTTGAGGTGTTGCAGCAAGTAGGAGACTTGTCTCTGTGCTGTGCTTGGCTTTACTCTTTGTTTTTGCATTATTTTCCTTCTTCATTAAAACCTTTCTGACTTTTCAAGACACACTCAATCACATCATCTCACTAATTAATATTAGCCACGTCTCTGCCAGGCTGGACCCTCAGAGGTGTGGGTAAAACCCACAGTGTCCTGCCTGCAGAGGTGACAGTGGGTGCCCTCAGTGCCCTGTGGTGACACCCCAAATCCCTGCTGCCCTCCCCATCACTCACACCCCACGTGGAACAGATTCCTGTATGAGGGTGAGAGTGGGTCCCCTGTGGGGACTGGGGCACAGACAGAGCGAGGACCCAGCCCCTGCAGAGCCCTGCACACCTCCTGCCTGCCCAGCTCACACCTCTGGGCTGTGGGGGAGGCTGGCACAGCTCCAGCCACACGTGGAGAAGGATCCAGAGCTGGGAGGTCTCCTGCGCCCTCAGCATCATCCCTGGGCGGATCTGTCTGCCAGAAGGGAGGGTGCTGGCCTTGCCTCACCCCCTGCAGGGGCTGTGGTCAGCTCTGCAAGCTCCTGCTGCAGCTGGAAAGCCTGGGGTAGGCACATCACCATCACCTGCTCCTCTCTGGACCATCCCCTGGGCACGCCTGGGGTGAACTCAGTGACATGGAGAGGGTTGGGAGGAGCAGTCCCAGCCAAACTGGAGCTGTCTGCAGACCTCTGGGCCCCCAAGGCACGGGCATTCCCCCAAAGAGCTCTTCCAGTGGTCTGCAGAGTCTGAAACCACCAAACCCAGCATCAGGCCCCTGTTGGAAGGTGCCTGTGGAGGGGTGGTGGGTGACCGGAGGACACACAGACATCCACTCGGGCAGTTTACACCAATCTCAGCAGCTCATCACTCCTGCAGCTCACAAACCTCCTCTGTGCTCTCGTGGTGCTGGTGGGGTCTGAGCTCTAGACCTGCCCAGTATGCTGCACCTCATTTCTCTGGTCATAAAATCATTCAGCATTAACTGTTCAGGGCTGCAGAAACCCTCAGCCAGCTCTTTTCAGACTCTTGACATGTGAAATTAGACTGATTATTGAGATTACTATTATTTTTAGGGCGATTTGAAAATATTTGTCCCATGTAGATGTTGTTTGACATTCTCCTTAGGTACCAAGAGCCTGAAGAGCACTTCATTGTCCTTGCGTGCTGGAAGTGCTTCCTCCCAAACACAGAGAACAGAAATGCTCCCTGCTCACGTCTGCCTCTCCTGCCTCGTTATGAGCAATTTCACCACCTCTGTGTAGCAGCACCCTTTGCCATTGCTGGGGTTTCTGTCACTCCTTAATAAACTTGTAAAACCTCTTCACTTTGCCAGCCCGGGAGTTTGTCCCAGTCCTTTTGGCACTTGTGATGTGAGGAGTGTCACTCTCTGGCCATGGAGAGGTGTGAGAGGATGGAGAGCGTGGGGAGAGGGATGGAAGGATGGGATGAAGGCCAGGAGGGTCTGGGGAGGATCAGAGCTGTGATCACAGGTCTGGGCTCCTCCTGGAGGGCAGCAGGAGCCTGCTGAGGTGAGGCTGTCACACACCCCACAGCTGGCCCTGCTGGCAGTGGCAGACTGAACAGAGAGAGGGATGAGGCTGGGGACTGACAATGCAGCGGAGATGGCGCTGTGCCGGGTGGTCACAGCACAGAGCAGCAGAGTGCAGCAGGGCAGGGCACAGCTGGAGCATCCCCACATCACAGCCCCATCACCTTTCTCCTCCTCTCTTGGTGGCTGCAGAGTCACAACTGGCTGCCAGGCTGTGGGGCAGGGAGACAGCACCCAGCACACCCTGTCCCCTCCCTGGGGCAAACACAATCTCCTTTACAAGAGAGTTGGGGTTGAGGGAATTGGGATTGTCCAGCCTGGTTCAGAAGGCTCTGGGTTGAGCTTATTGTGACCTTGCAGTAGATCCAGAGAACCATGGAATCATAGACGGGGCTGGGCTGGAAAGAGCTTTTAAATGTCATCTCATCCTTGCTGCCATGGGCAGGGACACCATCACTGTCCCAGGCTGCTCCAAGCCCTGTCCAAACTGCCCTTGGACACTTCCAGGGATCCAGGTGCAGCCTCAGCTTCTCTGGGTGCTCTGTGCCAGGGACCCACCACCTTGATGCAGAAAACTTCTCCTTACCTCTAATCCAAACTGACCTCTCTGCAGTTTAAACCCGTTCCCCACTGTCCTGTCACAACAGGCCCTGATAAAAACTAAAGGAAGTTTCTCATTTGATTTAGGACTAATAATTTCTCTTCACTTTTGCCCCGAATGAAACGTCACCAGGGCTCAGCCTGACCATGTGATGACTTCCTTCAGGATCCTGAGAATTCTCAAATTTCTGGCATTGCCCAGAGACAATGTGAGACCTGTGAGAGGAGGAACGTTCCCATTTGCAGCCTCTCTTGGCTCTCAGCCTTTGCTGCCTCCATTCCCCGGTGTGGGACAGCCCCTGCACACGGAGCTGTGGAAGGACACAGAGGGGAGGACACAATCCCAAGGCCAGGGTGTCCCTTGTCCTGCTGTAGGGTCCCTCCATCCCAGCCAGCCCCCGCCGCCTCGCTCTGACAAACCGCTCACTGAGGATTTGTTTCAGATATTTAAATACATCTCAGGGTTCAGATCGCAGCTTCTCAACAGCAGTTAAATAAGTAACACATTCATATTTTGTAAACTGTTTCTCACAGCTTGTTTATTTAGGGTTATAACTCGATTTGGGCTCCTTATGGAAGTGTGACTCATTGTTTAATGTGTCAGCTCATTAGCAATACTTGTTTTTGCCTTATATTTCTGTGCTACCACTAATTGCTGAGCCCACTGTGAGCTTCAGCTTCCAATGACACTGTGGAAAATGCAAGAAAATAGATCAGTTACTAGATAAAAGGCAACAGAAATAAACAAACTCATGAACCTGCAGAGGAAGCTTTTTAGCTGCTGTGATTTTACTTCACAAGGAGACCTCCCTCGTTTGGGAAATTGATACCGCGAGCTCCTGGGATCTTGTGTCAGGAGGATTTCAGCAAGACCAAGCGAAGGAGAACCACAGGCAAGGCAAATGGGTCAGGGTCACGTCTTCACTTCAGCACAGGTGGGAGGAACACCTGCAGCCCGAAAGCCACCAGCCTGCCCTCTCTGGGGAGCTGGAGCCTTGGCAGAGGAGAAATCCAGGGGCTGGATTTGAGTTTCTTCACAGTGCAATCTCTTTCTTTGATGCACAGTCCCTGAGGGCTGAGCCAGAGCTGCTCAAAGCCTTTGGTGAGAAGGCACATCCCAAGAAATGTCTGTCAAGGACTTGCTAATGAGCAAACCTGACCAGAGCATCCTCTTTGGAGAGTCTGTAGGTGAGGCTGGCAGCAGCTTCAGCCTCCTGCCACCCAACTGCTGCAAAAGGCACCGTGGGCAGGAGAGTGCCTCTCCTGGGGCTGCAGGTCTGGGGTCAGCACCTCCTCCTCCATCCTGATCCCTCAGCCTGGAGCAGTTGGCAGGAGAAGTGTCCTGGCCACAGGAGAGGTGGTTTCCACCTCGCATTTTTCTGCTCAGAGCATCTGACACCTCTAGGAATTGACAGCTGGAGATGGAAGGGCCCGTTTTTTGTCATTTGGATTTCAGGGGCTCTCTGGGACAAGCCTTGAGAATGCTGATGTTCATGGTCACAGTCTTTGGCAAAACAATTGTTCTGGACATGAGGGAATCAACCTTCCTTGCTTCCTTTATTCCTTCCTTTCCTCTGCATCACTCCAGCAAGATGATTTCTCTTTTCTGCTTTGTTGGCATAAGCTCCTTTCTAAGAAGAAAACGGCTGCTCGTTTCCACATAGTTTTATGAGTTTTCATAAGTATTTAAAGGAGCAACAGCCACCAAATGAAAAGCGTTTTATGGGAGAGAGAACGAAGGACAAACCCCCCAGACCTGGAAGGGTCGGTGATGATGACGAAGAAAAAGGGGGAAAGAGCCAGATCTGTCTGATTAATGTGTTTAACTTTTTCCTCCTTGCAGAGCCCCCAGGGAGCACTACTGGGAAGGGGTTGCTGGAAGAGGCTGTCGGGGTCTGTGGAGGAGTCAGGCTTTCTGCTCCATCCTCCCACTCCATCCTCTGGCCCCAGCACCTCTGCTCCCTGCCAGAAGGATGGAGCCCCTGCAGGCAGCTCCTTCCCCCTGCCCACAGCGCAGCAAAGGTGCCAACACTGCCAGTGCCTTCCCTGCCAGGCGCTGCCAGCCTTCAGGTGTGTGACACTGGGACATTTCAGGTCACGGGTCCCTGTGATGTGGGAGCCACCAGCACGACGTGGCTGGCCTCTAGAGCAGCATTTCAATTAGGAACAGGAAGGCCAGGGAAGGCTAAGTAAACTCTGGCTGTCCAAAGGAGGCTGCAGGAGCCAAAACTCCGGGGTTGCGTTTCTGGCCAGAAGTGCTGCAGATTTGGAAAACATCTCCACTGGAACAAGGAAACATCCAGCCTGGGTATGAAACTATGAGAGAGTGTCCAAAGGAGGGATGAGGAGATGGGGAAGGGTCAGGAGGGGCCACAGGAGGGGCAGCTGAGGGCTCTTGGTGTGTCCAGCTGGAGCAGAGCACCCTGAGGGCAGAGCTCAGGGATCTGCAGCTCCAATCCCTGCTCTGGGCCAGGGACAGCAGCCAGGGCATGGCTGGAGCTGGGCCAGGGCAGGCTCAGGCTGCAGAGCAGGGAAAGGTTCTTCCCCCAGAGGTGCTGGGCACTGCCCAGGCTCCCCAGGGAATGGGCACGGCCCCGAGGCTGCCAGAGCTCCAGGAGCCTTTGGACACCAGGGATGACAGGCTGGGGTTGGTGGGGTCTGGGCAGGGACAGGGGTGGCACTGGATCATCCTGGTGTGTCCCCTCCAGCCCAGGACATTCTGTGATTCCATGGCTGGTGAGAGGTGCTCCTGGTGGAGTCAGATAAAACAGACCCTCTCTTCCCCAAGGGCTGCCCAGCTCTGGGAATCACTCCTCAGCATCCCTCATCTGCTCAGATTTCCAAGGCAGCCTTTGGCATGTACCAGGCATCTCTCAACACTGCTGAAAAAAAACCAAAAAAGAACTTTAAAACACATTAAAGCTCTCTGTTACCTTCCCACAGAGAGATCCAGCACAGGTTGATCCACCACATCAGATTCCTGCCCTAAAATCTGTCTGTCCCTCTGTGGGGAGTCACTGCAGCAGGTCCAGTGGAGGTCTGCAGGAGGGACCTCACCCACCCCAGCCCAGGACACTCCACCTCCATCCCTGCTCACCATTGCAGAGAGAAAGCCAAATTCCTTGTCTGGGAGATGTAAGAGGGCAGAACTGTGTTTTCCAGCACTGAGGAGGGCTCTGCAAACAATGGAGATTAAAAAATAAATAAAAGCTATAAAAACTGCTCGGCAATGTCCTTTTAAATTATATTTTTTTTTTCTGAAAATATGCAATAAATCCCATGCAAGAGTCATAAAAGCACCTGAAATGCTCCCAGAAAGATTTATGGGCACCTTACCACTACTCTCAATAAAGTGAATATGCTGGTTCCAAAATAATTTCTCATCACCCATACTTCAAATTCCTGAACTCCTTTCAGTGAGCCTATCCCAAGAATTACTGTAACGTCAGGATGGCTGTACTACATCCCCTCAGAAATAACCCTCCTGTCTGATTTATACACCCTGGGATCCTTCTCCTCTGTCCACGTTGCTGAATCCAGAGATTCTCAGCTTTGACCCTGTGCCAAAGAACTGTCCCTGTAACTTTTCCAGGGAGCCTTGTCATCCCTAAATAATCTCATCATTGCCTCGAAGTCGTTTGGAAACTTGGCTTTGGAGATGAGCATTCCTGACAGGGAAAAGGAGGGGAGTCCTGACACCTGGAAATGAGATTCTGCTGCTCGAGGGACGAGCCCAGGAGGAGGTGGGGAACTGTAGGAGAATCTGCGGATGGCTGGGACAAGGAATTCTGCTGACCTGTATATTCTAGAACATGTGGGTTTATTGCAGGGTCGTGGGTAAAAGGGCTGAAGGGAAGTCCCAAAGAGAGAGGGAGAAAGAACAACAGGGTGAGAGCTGAGAGAGAAGGGAGCGAGAGAGTAAGGTGGCAGTGGGGAGAGAGCAGGAGAGAGCAAGAGCAGGGGGAAGAAGAAGGGTAAGAGAGGAGTTCAGAGGAGAGGTAAGAGTTAAGAGGTAAGAGTTAAGAGAGTGAGGTCCTTGTTACAATCCATTATATCTCCTTTTGTGATGAATATTCTAATTTACAGTGACCAACAAACACAAGACACAAAATCCTATAGAATCTACACACAGCCCATAAGAACTACTATATTACCATACTGTGTTATATTTTAAACTCTAAAAACTACTCTTTAGACTTTTCTGTTTTGCTGCATTGACCTTTGGATCCCTGAGCCAGCAGAAAGGGATTGTTCAATCCAAAGGGATTCTCCTTCAGCTAGACCATTGTTTTCAGGTTCTATAGGAACTAAGACTCAGTATCCTACAACTCAAAGTCAGCTTTCATTTCTATCCCCATTATAGGTTTCATATTTTCAGAACCTTTTGCTAAGCAATCATATTTATAAGGTTTCCCTGATTCATCTTCCCCAACAGGGAACGACCTGATGGAAATGGAGACACAGGTCTGAGTTTGTACTGGATGGGTACAAAAAGGTACAAAAAATGGATCTTGTTCCCAGGGTCACCTCGTGAACTCCCTTGGAGCTGAGGCTGAATCCAGCTGTGGCTGGATTTTGTGTTTGCCACCACTGCTCTTCCCTTCTCTAAGGGAGTGTGTGCCCGGCTTTGCTGCACCTGCACTCCACCTGATGCCGTGGAGTGGCTCCCTGGAACAGAGGCTGGACAAGATTAAGAGAATAAAATGAGGATTTATTAAATTCTTATTCAAAAGATACACCTTGGGGAGTCAAAAGCCTCCCAGAGGTTACACTCAAGACTGACCATGCTCACGACTTTTTCAGACAATTATAAGTTTGATAAACTTATAATTTCCATTCTTATGGAAAACTTATAATTATATAATTAAGATTTTTCTATAAAATTTTCCATAAAAAACCCCTTATAATTCCATGATTTCCAAAATGTTTCCATTTACATATCAGGTGTTAATTGTCCAATTACAGCTTCAGGTAATGAAGTCATTTACCCCCAGTTTGCTGCCCCTCCCAGTTCATTTTTGTTTAAGTTTTTTGGGACCTGAGGTTGAAGGGCGTTTTTGAGTTTCAGGCCCAGAGAGGAACAGTTTTGTCTGTCAAAATGGGAGAAGAGTAGCTGACAGTCTGTGGAGTTTTAGAGTTATACCCTAAAGCAGTGCAGGATTTGAGAAGTATAAAAGCTAAAATCCTAAGGGGTCACACCAGCCAAGGTTTGCATCAGTCTCAGGACTGTTCCCAATCCGTGTTGGGTGCCTGGGGGCTGTGGCTGTGCCCCACAAACCCTTCCCACTGCTGTCAGCACAGGGACTGGCTGTGGGGCGGGTTTGTGTCCTCCTGTAGCCCTGGTTTTGTGCCTAAGATGTTTTTGTCTTCTGAAATTCTTTTCCAAGAGAATTTTCTGTGAATAAGAAAAGCGTTTTTGTAGCTGTAACTTTGTTATTCATTCCTTTCCCTAGGCGGGATTTCTCCTTGATGTCCCTCTGCTCTGACCAATGGGAGTGAAGAGGTTTGTCCTTGTGTCACCAATCCAATTGGTCTGTGTGAAATAGTATAAAAGGGAGACACATCCCAAAAATAAAGGGGTCATTTTCAGCCTTCTGAATTTTGGAGTCTGTGTCGTTGTGGTGTAAAACATCATCACCCTCCTGCCCCTCTGGGCCTCCACAGAACAGCTCTGGAAGGGCCTTTAGAGGTCAGGTGGTGCAGCCCTCGTTCTTCTCCACCACTTGCACTTTTCCTCCCCAAATCACCACCCTGGGCAAAGCAATGCAGCCTCTGGGATGTTCAGAGACAGCTGCCAGGACCTGGCAGCACCGAGCTCACTCAGGGGTGAAATTTACTGAGGAGAAAGCAATAGCATTGGGGAAGAAATGCCCCAAATGTCTGTGGTTTATGTTCTTTCCCCAGCAGGAAGAATGTCTTTTAATTATTTGATTAAACCAGCCATGACATGGAAGAGATTTGGGCTGTTCATCCTCCTTCCCACCTTCCCCCTTTCTTTCCTTTCATCACTGGTAACCCCCAAAGTGCAATGCCAGATTTACCAAGGGCTCTGGGTTTTTTTTTGCTTTTCATTTTCATCCTTTGCAGTTCTTTTTACCACTTTTCTGATGTGGAGAAGTTTGTAAAATTGGACATTAGCAAAGGGAAAATTACACAAAAATAAAACAACCCCAAGGACCAAGGCTGATGCCCTTCATCCTGTGGTAACCAGGGTCTGACAAAAGGATGTGGAAATTAGCAATCTGCTAAAACACCCTGAAAATGGGGGAAGGAAAAAGGAAACAACAGCAACAATGAAAATTAAAGAAAATCACATCCATGGGGGTTTTGGTGAAATGATGGATTTTTTGATACGGGGGAATTGTGAATTTCTTGGGATAAAATATTGTTCTCAGAGGCACCTGGGGAAGGTGGTCAGGGTGGGTTGTGCAGAGAAAGCAGCAAAGCTTTTTGGGAAGCTCCTCCCTTTGAGCCTCCATCCCCAGCAGGACTGTGTGAACCTCCTTTGTGGTGTGATTTGCTGGTCACAGGCGGTGCCACAACTCAAGGGTGACAACACAGAGCGGGGAGGGAACCTCAGAAGGGCATCAAAGCCATCACTCACCACTCAACAGGTCCTTCACTGGATGCTGAACCACCTTCCTGCCTTGTCAGGTGCTGCTCTCTCACCTCCAGTGCTGGGGGCAGTTTTGGCTGCCATAATATGAGAAGGACTTGGAGATATTAAAGAGTGTCCAAAGGAGAGACACAGAGCTGCTGAAGGGAAATCAGCACCCACCAAGAGGATGAATGTCCATGAAATAAAAATAAAAAAACCCAAACACAAACAATAAAATAAAACAATACTTAAAACCTCATTGCAATTTCAGATGTATTGGTGTTGTTCTCATTTTCAAATGGTAACTGCAAAGTTGGAAGGTTTGGTCTCGAGCCAGGGGAGGATTTGAGGCCTGGGGAAGGGAGAAGGTCCCAGCTGAATCTGAACCTGTGTCCCAGCAGGGCCCCAGCAGGGGGTGAGGGACACTTGGGGCACAGGGCTGAGTGGCACAAGGGACACAGATCCATCCACTGCCTGCCAAAGGCACAGGGATCCTCCTCGCCCCAAAAAGCTGATGACAACCTCCGAAATCAGCCTTTTCAGCCCCTAACCAAATATGTCTGTGTTGTGAGCACTGTGAAATGTAGCATTTGGGACCATTCTCAGATGTCCAGTCATGCATTTCAGTGCTGAGATTTTGAGTTTGGGGCATTTGCTTTTTTTCTTTTTGGCGCTGGCAAATAAATCCTTCCCCTACAAACACGTTTATTCATCTCCACTGGTGCCTTTGTGAGAGTCCCAGATCTGTCTCTCAGATGCTGCAGGAACCCCCTGGAGTGCCCTGGGCTGTCCAGTCCTGCCCAGGGCAGTCTGCTCTGCTCCAGAGTTTGAACCAGCCCATGCTGCTCTCCCCAGACGTGTCCTGAGGGGCTGCAGCCACCCCAGAGCCACAGCCTGATGTGGACAGGGCTGCCTTGACCTTGAAGCTGTGGTGCCTGATCCAGGGGAGTGATTTTCCAGCTGGTTTCCCTTGGCTGCTCCAGTCAGGGCTGGAGTTGACTGCCCTGCTGTGGGGTGGTGCCAGGCTCATGCCTGCCTGGTGCTGGGAGAGAATAAACACAGGAATAATCAGGGAGAGGAAAAAAAAAAACCCCAGCGTGGAGATGAGAGGAAGGGCAGCAGCACACGGCCTCTGTTCTGGCGAGATGGAGAGAAAACCCAGCATTCAAATACTTCAGCAATTAATTGGGAGTGTGGCAGGGAACATGCACTGACTGTAAAGCTGGCTGGTGTGTCTGGAAGCACAGATATGTGAGGGAGGGCACAGCCCTGGGGAGGTGATGCTTTCCTGGGATTCCTTGACACTGGGAGGGTTTGGTTTGGGTTTTTTTTTTTTTTTTCTGCACCACTGACCTGCCTTAAGGGAGCTCAGCTGCCCCTCCTTGTCCTCCCTTCCTGTCCCCCAGACCCAAGAGCATCCTGTGGGCTCTGCCCAGCCCTCAGGAGACTGGCCTCACACCCCATCCCCCTGATGCCTTTTTGGGGTTACCTAAAAACAGAGGCCGGGCAAAATTAAGGAATAAAAAGCAATTCTATTTGTTGAAAGGCCTTCAGGTGCATCCAGGGAAGACAAAGGTCCTGAAGGTCCTGGTTAGGACCTAAAGCCATCACACCTCCCAGGGGATACAGCCAAAAATGGATGATGGGTCATGGATTTTCACACTTTTATCAGTTTGGTCCATTTTTATCAGTTTGGTCCATTTGCAGATTGGGAATTGATCTTCCAATTACAGCTTCAGGTAATGAAGCCATTTACCCCAAGTTTGCTGCCCCCAACTCACTTTTGTTTTAGGGCCTGAGGCAGTGAGGTGTCCTTGATCCCCAGGCCTGGAGAGGAATTGTTGTGTCTGCCCAAAGTGGGAGAGCAGCAGCTCACACTGTGTGTGGAGTTTAGAGTTATGCATTAAAGAATTGCAGAGTTACAAATGTATGAAAAACATAAAAGCTGAAATCCTAAGGCAAGTTCTGCCCTCCAGGGTGGAGGCACACAGCACGGAAAGAGCCAGTGAAGTTATTTGGGATGTTTGGGGCTGAACAAAGGGGTGGGTGAGGGCTCAGTGCCCCCTTTCCCTGCATCCCTGCCCCTCTCCCCCGGTCAGGGGATGGATGCAGGGCTGCCAGGACAGGGAGGATGTGAGTGCTGCAGGAGGCTCCTGTGTCTGCCCAGCTCCCTCTGGGACCCATGTCTCTAAGAATAAGTGTCTGTGTCTCCATGGCCTCCGGAAAGCCAATCAACAGCACTCCTTAGCTGCCATTTGGGCTCCCAGTGTCTCCAGCCTATAATTCAGTGGCTTGCACGCATTAATTGTCAAGCTTGGAGTGCTACAAAGGAGCCCAGCCTGCCTTTCTTGTGGTTTGCACTGGCGCCTCGCAGCACAGCTCTCCATCCTTCAGCTCAGGGACTTGGCACAGCAGCCTGAGCCCAGGGCTTTGCTCTGGGAGCTCCATCCCTGCTCCCAACTCTGTCCCAGACAGCTGGGCTGCCCCTGGGCTGCCCCGGGGCTCTTCTCACCCTCCTCACCCCTTTCTCACCCTCCTCACCCCTTTCTCACCCTTCCAAGAAGATCTGCAGGGATTCATCCATGAGCCTGTGTCCACCCAGGTCCCTTTGAGACCCCCAAACCCTTTTCCCTTCCCATTTGGGCACTCCCAGCCGGTGCCTCTGCCCTGGGGACCATGAGCTGCCCCCAGCCACATGTCATCTCTGGGGGTTTTACTGCAAGTTGCACCATTTTCTGATAGAAACTCAGAATTCTGGAATTGTTTAGGTTGGAAGAGATGTCTAAGATCATCAAATCCGAATATTTCCCCAGTGCTGACAACTGCACCACTAAACCACGTCCCCAAGCGCCACATCTCCACATCTTTCAGAGTCCCTCCAGGCATGGGGACTCCACCGCTGCCTTGGGCAGCTGTGCCAGGGACTGACAGCCCCTTCAGTGAAGAAATTCTCTCCTAATATTGAACCTAAACCTCCCCTGGCCCAGCCTGAGGCCGTTTGCTCTTGTCCTGTCCCTGTTCCCTGGGAGCAGAGCCCCACATCCCCTGGCTCGACCCTCCTTTTACTGGAGAGAACAAAAGGTTCCCCTGAGCCTCCTCTTCTCCAGGCTTTTCTCTTCTCGTGGGAGAGCTCTCAGGGTCAGGGGATTGTGAGAAGGAAGGGATTGCCCTGCCAGCCTTGCAGTGGTGAGGACAAGCAGAGCCCCGTGCTGGCTCCAAACCCACCGGCTGTTTCCAGAGCTCAGACAGTGCCTGTGGAATTCCCCACCTGAGGAACTGTGTGGCTGCTTTTGGGTCAGCACAAACCCAGCCCCAGCACTCTCAGAGCACAGGGCTCTGCACCCAGGCTCTTGGGGCAGGGCTTGGACGTCTCAGTGCCCTTTGAAAAGGCTGAAGAATAAAGAACTCGAGTGGTTTGGCAATTCTGTGCCTCCAGAGGGACCGAGGTGACAGGAGATTCTGGGCATCCCCCACAGCTGCAGACCCTCAGTGTGGGCAGATGTTTGATCTCTCCATTCTCAGCATGAGCTGTGAGCTGCAGAAACCCAGCCATGGGCTGGTGCCTGGCAAAGGGCTGTGCACACAGGAACCTTTGCTGCTGTGCTCTCGGAGCAGCAGCTTCTGGACTTTCTGAGACTGTGGTCAAATCTGGGCCACCCCGTGGTGTGGACCTGTCACCCCCAGGGTGTCACTGGACTGGGCTGCACCAGCAGGAGCAGAGCCAGAACATTGGGGTGAGGTCCTGCTCCCCTGCCCGGCCCTGGGGTGACATTCCTGGAACCCTGGTTTGGACCCTCAGCGCAGGAGAGGTGGAGACAGAGATCAGGATGCTCAGGGGGCTTCAGAACAAACCCAGGGTGGGGGAACCAGGCTGGGCCAGCTGGCAGAGCTTGAAAGGAGTGACCCATGTACCTCTGCTGGCCAGGGCCAGTTTGGAGAAGGTGGAGCCAGGCTCTCATCAGAGCTGTGCAGGAATAGAGGCAGGGGACACACTGCACAAAGGGAATCCCCCAAGGGCAGCCCAGAGCTGCAGCAGGAGCCCCAGGGAGATGGGGTCTCCATTACAGAGATTTTTACAAACTGAGTGCACCAGGCCCCAGTCAACTTTCTGCAGCTTTGCAGCTGCTCTGGAGACTGGGTCTGGACCAGAGACCTCCAAATGTCCCTTCCAGCTGAAATCAGCCTGTGATCCTGCATTTCTCTGGTTCCTTACGCCAGCCTGAGCCCAAAGACCATTCTCAACCCCATGAACTGTGGCCACGGATCACACAGGATGATTACAGGTGGGTTGGTTTGACCCCATCTGCCCATGGGGCAATCCCAGCTCCTGCAGTGTGAGAAATACCAGTGCCCCCCTCCTGGGGCTGCTGATGGGTTTCCAGGCTGCAAACCTCTCCTTCACACCTTCCCCAGCCACAGAGAATTTCTTTCCAGCTGGGGGGAGCTCATCCATCCCCTGACCCCCAGCTCTGCCTTTTGGTGCCCTCCCCATTTCTGTTTCCCTTTCTGAGGGCAGGGCTGGCTGCGTGTTACAGCTGCAGGAAGATGTCTTGGGTTCTGTTCTCTGGTCCTTGCCTTCTCTTTGCCTTCTGGGCCGTGGCTGGGTTTTGCACTGACGGTTTTGTTGCACTCTCTGCCTGCTTCCTTCAGAAACAGGAGGAAATTTAGGCTCATCACAGAATCATGGGATGATTTGGGTTGGAAGGGAACCTTAAAGCTCCTGTTGTTCCACAGCAGGGACACCTTTCATTATTCCATGTTAATCCAAGGCCCATCCAGCCCAGCCTGGGACACTTCCAGGGGACACACCACAGCTTCTCCATCTTCCTCTGCATTTGTATCCTTGTTCCCTCTCCTGTGCATTCCTTGTATTCACTGGTGCTGAATGAAACCTGCAGTTTTATTTCCCAGCAGCTCCTGGCTGGATTCCTCCTGCAGAGCCCAGGAGGATCTCTGCCCATCCAGGTGTGCCCACGAGGAGTGGGAGAGCAGCACATCCAGGGCACAGCTCCCCTTGGCCAGGGGGAAGCACCTCGGGCAGGGCAGCTGTGCCCCCCCAGGGGCTGAAGGGTCACAACCAGCTCAGGTAGAGGCTGCTCAGGCTGAGGAGCTGGGAAGGGGGCTGGCAGCTCCTCTTCCTCCTCCTCCTCTTCTGTGAGCAAGGCACGAGGCTCGGGGTGGGTGTGATGGTGAGAGCAGATTCCCAGCTTTGTGTGCTGAAAACTCCCTCTAATAAACGGATATTGCAGACCCCCCAAACCCTGCATTCCCCAGCAGCACAGGCCAGGCCCTGCCCTGCCTGGGTCACCTGGGTCACCTCCCTGGCCCTTCTCAAAAGGTGCCACCTCTGCCCTCCCCACTCCTGTGGCACCGTGGGCTGTCACAGCTCAGTACTTCTGCCGTTTCACCACTTGGTTCCTCAGATCTCCAGAGCCAAACCCACCTGGTTCTGGTGATTTGCTCCTGCTTGTGATGGATGTTTCAGTTTGAAATGTTTCCCAGATCCCCATCCCCAAAGAACTGCTCTGGCACCGGGACCTCATGCAGCTCTCCCCGCGAACGATGATGCAGATAATTCATCTGTGTGACCTTTTCCTCACCGAGTGTTTCTCTTACATCTTCACCATCTCTTGGCCCTGCAGACTTTTTGGCAGGCTCTTTGCTTCTGATGTATTTGAAAAAGCTTTTATTACCAGCTTTTACACCATTAGCAAGCTGCTCCTCCAAGTCGTTCCTGGCAGGATTTGCCAGGCTTTAATTTTTAGCTCACTTGCCTCCGTGCCATCCCATTACGTGCACAAGGAGAGGGGGCTGATCCCAGCTAAGCTGCCTCCTGGGCCTGCTCTCTCCCCACATCCCCCAACCACTGGTGCTCCTGGAATTAAAAAACATGGATGAAACTATTTTTTTAAAATTCTGTTGCAACATTTGGTGCCTTTCTTAAAAGACTCCGTTTCTGGAATCAGGTAACTCCCTGGAAAATTCAGATTTTTCCTAGCCCAGAAACAAGGAAACAAGGAGAGCTGAAAGGTGAGTGCAACAGGAGCTGCCTGGAAGCTGGTGTGGGCACCTGGGAGCAGGGGAGAGAGACAGGGACGGTCCTGTATCCCAAACTGGGGATCAGAGATCAGCAGGATCCAGCATTGGAGGTCACTCATAGAGGAGCTGGGGTGTGTTATGGGGTCACAGGTGTTGTGGGACCAACTGCAGCTTCAGAGCAGTGGGCAAAATCCAACTGCTGTGGGATCCCCTCTCCTCTCCAGGCTGTTCTGTTTGTGGCTGAGTGATTTTTCATGAAAAATCCCCTATTTTGTGCAACTTTCCTTGGTGCAGACCTGTTCAGAGGGCCAGGGTGGAGTCCTGGTAGCTTTGGCACACACACAGCTTTGGGAAGCAGCTCGTGGTGGTGGTTTCCAGAGGACATTTCCTTTCCCTGGCCATGGGTGATGAGCACGGGGTGCCTGTGTCCCATGCTCCCTAAATAGCACCTCCCTGGTGTTATTGAGATGCATGTCAGGGGTTCACAGGGACACATCCAGGAAGATGAAGACTTCACCTCAGTGCTCTCCAAGGGGAGCTGCTGATTTTGGGCAGTGTTTTGAGCATTTCTCATCAGGACAATTGAAATAAGGGATGTTAAACTCCAGAACTCCTGATCCGTGTCAGGTTAAGTGAGCGACCATGCCTGGGGCTGCCTGCAGCTCATCAGCCTGGCCTTGAGCCCCCTCAGAGGAGACCCCAGCCCCAGACAGCACCACTGGATGAAGCCCTGCACTGGTTTAGCCCCGAGTGCTGAGCAAGTAGCTGAGGCTCCACAATCAGCACGGAGGGACCACCCCATGTCCCCTACAGCACTGGGGATACACACACCTACACACTCCTGTGTGCCAGGGACCTCCTCCCTGCTCTGCATCCTCACCACGAGCCCTGTGGAGGGAGCAGAAAGGCTGAGGAGCGAGGGGGCTGTGCAGGGTTTTGTCTGGATGGCTGTGGGATGCAGATGGCTGATGACAAGATGCTGGAGGCAGGAGCTGGCAGGAGCTGCCACCGGCGTTTGGCAGCACTTGTGTGACAGTGCACAGAGGCACTGATTACCTGAGTCCTCGGGGGTGCTGGGGGGGCACACTGCACTCAATAAGCAGCTCTGGATATTATTTAAGAAGTCAGCAGCAGCAGTTTGGGGAGTTCAGGACCCTCTGGTGAGATAGCTGGGTGGCTGGGGGAAGTGCAGATAACGGCAGGGGGACAAGCAGGTGACAAGGCTCCCAGCAGCACAGCCCAGTGTTATCTGCTGAGCTGCTACCAGGTATGGCTGTCAAAGGTGTTAACAACACGGCTTGTGAATGAAAACAACCCCTTCAACCCCAAATCTGCTGCCCATTCCAGTGTTAGGATTGAACTTTCCAGTATTGGCAAGGCACCGATCGATTTTTCACACAGATGTAAAAAGTCTGGCCTGGCTGGTGCTGGAGGTGGCTGAAGGCTGGGCACTGCCAGGTCCTTTATGTAACACTCAGCCTTGGGCAGGCAGAACGAGAGGTGTCTTGGAGACAGCTGGCATTGGATCCATTGGACGTGGTGGAAGCTTCTGGCAGCTGCCCCCAGAAGCCTCCTGCTACCCCACGGAGCACATAAACCCCACAGAGAGCACAAACCCCACAGAGAGCACACAAACCCCACAGAGCACACAAACCCCATAGAGAACACAAACCCCATAGAGCACACAAACCCCACAGAGGACACAAACCCCAAAGAGCACACAAACCCCATAGAGAACACAAACCCCATGTAACACACAAACCCCACAGAGCACACAAACCCCACGGAGCACACAAACCCCATAGAGAACACAAACCCCCCAGAGCACACAACCCCCACAGAGCACACAAACCCCATAGAGAACACAAACCCCAGGGAGCACACAAACCAACCCCACGGAGCAGGGGAGAGCCCAGGGGTGCTGGCTGAGCTGGTGGCATGGGAAGGTGACACTGTTTTACAGCACAACGACACAGACTCCGAGCTTCAGAAGGCTGAAAATGACTCCTTTATTTTTGGGATGTGTCTCCCTTTTATACTATTTCACACAGCCCAATTGGATTGGTGACACAAAGACAAACCTCTTCACTCCCATTGGTCAGAGCAGAGGGACATCAAGGAGAAATCCCTCCTGGGGAAAGGAATGAATAACAAAGTTACAGTTAGAAAAACATTTCTCCTGTTTCTTTTCCCAGGGAATTTTCTGTAAACAGGTCTGTGTGAAATAGTATAAAAGGGAGACACATCCCAAAAATAAAGGAGTCGTTTTCAGCCTTCTGAAGCTCGGAGTCTGTGTCGTTGTGCTGTAAAACAACATCACAGGTCTCTGGGGCTTCCAGTGGTGAGGTGACCCCACCTGGAGCTGCTCTCTGGGGTCTGGTGCTCTGTGCTCTTTGATACTGAACGTTCTGCTCCAGCTTTGGCTGTCAGGTCCCAGGGAGCAGTAGATGAATGGACGAACAGGATATTCCCAGGAGGAGAAGGGGATGAGCCTTCAGCATCTCCTCTCTTTTCCCAGCTTGCTCCCCCACCTCCTGCTGCTCAGCAGCTTTGGGTGGGATCCCAGAGCCCGAATCCCTTCCCACCAGCTGTCCCCTCCCTGGCTCTGGGGAACCAGCACATGCAGAGTATCATGTATTTTATACTTGAGCAGGTGTTTCTAAATAGGGAAAGGATTAAGACTTACCTTTCACTGTTCTAATGAGGTAAAGGACTTAGAAATTTCTCTGCTCTCCTGGTAGTAATTGGCTCCGTGCTAAGACAAAAACACTGATAGGTATCTTTACTTGTTCTTTATTGGGTTCTTACCAAAAAATCCACCCAAATGGTTCAGTATTTAAGGGAGAGCACGAGGCTTCTCAGCACATTTTTAGGGTGTTGTAGGGGGTGTGTGGGACCTGTCCCCACACTGTGAACAGCTTTGTTCTTTTGTTTTGTATTATTTTCTTCTTTTCTTAAAACCGTTTTGCTTTTTCAAGACACACTTGACCATGCTGTCTCGAAAAGTTATTTAAGCCATTTTCTGTGAGGTGCTGGACACCCTCAGAGGCATTGAACCCTCCCAGAGCTAAATACACCTGGATTTTTGAGAAATTCAATAGTGCAGGACTGGGAGAGGAGGGAGTGGGATGGGGGTGTTTAGGACAGGACAGCACAGTCTGGCTGGGAGACCCCCGACCATGACAGAGCCCCCACCTTGGTGTCATCCAGGCTGAGCCCTCTCAGCCCGGCAGGGACAGCCACGATCTGCAGGGCTGGAGGTGCCCAGGTCCTTCCCAGCTCCGTGAGCCCTCCAAGGAAACACCAGGGCAGCTGTGAGCCCCCACTGCCCCACAGCAGCAGCAGCAAAGGTCAGGGTTCAGCCCCATCACTGCTCCAAGATCTCAGGGTTTGGATCTCCCTGGGAAAGAACACACGACCTTGAACATTTCAGGTTGATCTGGGGAAGGAGGAAGGTAAGAGACAGCAGCAGGGTGAGCCTCCCGTGGCAAGGCAGGTGTGGAATGAACTCTCACCTTGCTGCCAGGTGTTCCTGCCTGCTTGGGGTCTGGGGTGACAGAGCCCTCGGTTCAGAAAGGAGAACAATTAACAAGAAATAAAAGACCAGCGAGCCCTGGAAATCACCTGCAAGATAATAAAGAGAAAACAAATCTACCCTTTTTCATTGAGAGCTCTTCTTAGCTCAGCAGATTTATTGTTGCCTTTTTAAATTTTAACAACTTGCAAGGCCACAGCGCTGGCTTCCATTACATTAAAACTTTTGCTTTTTATTCCCTAATTCGGAGCAGAAGGGAAGCTAAATCACCAGGCAGTGAAAGGTTTGCAGTTGACAGGTGCTGCTGTGAGAGGAAATAGGTTTCTCTTGCAAGGTGTCCCACTGGGCAGCAGGCAATGAGAGGGGGGCTGCCTTCCTGTGCTCCTTATGGGGAGTGGGGGGAGCAGGTTCCTGCAGTCTTTGGGGTCCCTGGGGTGAACCCCTTGCTCTGAGGATCAGCTCCAGCTGATGTCAGACAATTTGCATTTTTCAGAGCATGTGCTGGTCTTGGGGATGCAGCTGCTGAGTGCCTGTGGCTCAGTTTTTGGGCAGCGTTGAGTGTTTTCTGTGTGTGTGAGATGGTTCTGCATGAGACACGAGCACTGCTCTGTGCTCCCGTGCCTGGGGGCTCTGACCCCTCCCAGGGGTGATGAGGCCTCGGTCCAGCAAAGACAAGGGGATGGAGGATGTGCTCAGCCACTCACCTGCCACAAGACGCTTCTGTCAAGCTTCATCTACAAGATGGACCAGCAAAAATCCTTTTCCTTGAGTGCCTTGCGAGCTTCCCACTGTTTGGGAAGGGCTGGGTGGCCCCAGAAGGATGTCCGTGGGTGTTCCCACATCCTGCAGCACACACAGGGACACCACACTCCCTCCCTGCTGGGTGACACTGCAGTCACTCCGGGTGTCCCTTACACCCTCGGTGGTGACCGGGGCCCTGTGGGCATGTCAGAGACCTGGGGCCATGGCAGTGCAAAAGGATATGAGGGCTGCTGGAGCAGGATGGGCTTTAGGGTCCCTTCTAACCCAATCCTCCCAGTGGTTCTCCAGTTCAGTGCTCCAAGGGGCATGGCCATGCTCGGGGCAGCCAGACCCACCCTGGGGCTGTGAGCCCTGGGCCTCTGTGTTGCTGGCTCTGTGCACTGGCTTCCTGTGGGTAATTCCTGCAATTTGCTGATCCTGGTGGCAATACAGTGACTTTTCCATTAATGAGGGGTGAGGGCCTGTCAGTCTGCGCCAGTCTTACAGGCAGGAGCATCACATCAGCAGCCTGGGGTTGGCAGATGTCCCTGCACACACACACACACACGCACACAGGGCTGGCAGTGCTGTGCCCCCCAGCCTGTCCTTGAGGCTGCCTCTCCCCACTGCCCATCTGGCCAGGACACCTTGCTCCTGCCAGGGCTTTGCCTTGCAGGCCACTCAGAAGTGTCCAAAGCAAGCAGAGATGTTCTCACCTCTGGCACCAATGAGGCTAATTCCTCTGAGATTATATTTGGCCAGGATTCAGGGGAAACTCCCAATGGAGCAGGTTCTCCATCCTCCTACAGCCCCCACACTTTTTCCATGTGCCAGACACCAGTGTGCATCCTGACACTTGCCTTGTCCTACCCCAGGCTCTCCCCTTCCCCATAACCAACCTGCAGCCAAGCAGCTCGAGGGCTCATCTGTGGGCTCTGCTGAGGACTGCTCAGAGAGCAGCTCCTCTTTCTTTCCACAGTGAGGATATTTCACCTGGAAAACAGGTTTTCCTGACCTGGCCAAACTCGTGGCCCCAGTCCTGCAGGTGTATTCAGTCTGGCATTTACCCACATGCCAGGGGAGCTGCCAGCACCAGCCGAGGGTGATGCCCGGGTTTCGTCAGGGTGGAAAGGGAAGCGAGATGGCACAGGCAGGGCTTGTGCAACCGTGTGGAGTTACTCATGGTCAGATGCAGCATCAAGAACCTGCTTTTCACGAGGAACTTGACTTGCTAATGAGGCCTGAATCTGGGTCAGGCATTTCCCACACTGGGGATGGGTGGACGCGGGCACCTGGAGACGCGGGCACAGCACCCGGATCCTCTCTGGCTGCCACAGCCACGGGTGGATTTCTGCAAGGAGCCTCTTGGCTTCTGCCTCCTGCCAGTTTCAGCAGGCTGGGGTGTGTGTCTCTGCTGCTGCTGTGAATCTGGCCCTGAGATCATCACAGAAACTTGGCTTTCAGCTGGAGGTGTCTGATGGGGACAAGTCCCTTCAGGCCCTGGCTCCTCCTGACGACCACGGGCTGCCTTTCTCCTGGGAGCAGAGCAAAGTTGCTTTGGAGATGATACATTATTTTCTTTAACACAGATTGGCCAGACTGAAGGGTGCTGCCCTTCCCCAGGTCATCCTGGGGTGGGGAAGAGGTTGACACCAACCAGACCACGGTCCACGCCCCAGAGGTCCTGCCAAGAGCAGGTCCTGCCCCAGGAAAACGGAACTGACACCTCTGAGGTGGCTGCCTGGGTCACCCCAGCACTTGTCCAACGCTGCTGGGGTGAGAAATCTTTCCCTGACACATATGGATGGCTGCTTTCCACATCCTCCAGAGCATCCTGCCATCCTGGGGAGATGCTCCAGCCCCCAGCAGATTTGCTGAGGCCCCTACTGCTGCACCACAGGGCAAACACCCTGATGTAGGATACAGTTTGGGTGTTTTATTCCAGTGTCGCTCTGTTCTTTGACCAAAATTTCCAAGAGTGGGCCCAGCAGCCTGTTTCATTTGTATGCATGCCTGGGCTCTGGATGTGAATATGAAAATGGTGCAGCAAACAGAGGTTAAAGCCCAGGCAAGTGGTAATCAGATCTTACATCCCGTGTGCCGACTGGGATGCCCTCGCCTGATTTGCAGGTTACCCTCGCCTTGTAGTCCTTTAATTCCTTGATCCAAGCAGCACATTCCATGAAAATCAATGTAAATAAGACTCCCGTGGTTCTGCCTCTCGCCATCAGAGCCCAGCACTTGAGTCAGATGGTCCAAAAACTGCTCTCAGCCACTTATTTATTTTTTAAAACGAATCCAGCCTAGAGCAGGATTACGTGGATTAGCAGCTGAGCATTCCCCTGCCTACAGAACATGCCCAGCCAGACGGAGGCTCGCTGATGGGAATCCTGTCCTGCAAAATGGGCCATGTATTTCCATGGCCTCTTGGCTGCTGGCATCTGAGCCCATCTGCTTGGCTGATCCGGGGTCTGCCCAGCCAGCTTGGCCCGTGGCCCCGGGCAGGGGTGCCAGGCTGGGGCAGGGGCTGCTCCAAGCTTCTGCCTGCAGGGGGGTTGTCCTTGCTGATGGTGGGGATACTGATGGGGGGTCCTGGAGCAGGGAGGGAAACCCCCATGGGGCAGGGGGTGCAGGGAGGTGAGGGCTCTGGCAAGCAGCCAGTGCCTTTGCTGGTCAAGCAGGTGACCTTTTTTAGCAGAGAGGCTCTCCCTGGTGAAAACCCTGCAGGTTTGGGTGGGGATGAAGCAGGAAGCTACCAGAACAAATCCCAGGGCAGGAGTGATGGACTGGGCTACAAAACCTGGGTACAAAATTGGGCTATAAAACTGCTATATAAAATTGGCCTGCAAAATTGGGCTGCCCAAACCACACTGGTGTTTTCGTAGGCCTCAGAAGACACCTGAGCACCTTGGGTGGGACCATGCCCAGGACATGGTGTCCAGCATGAGGGACTGTGGAAATGGGTAAGAGACCCCCCAGACACAGAGAAAAACCCCAGTGGGTCCTGCGTGGAGGGACACACCCCAGCTGCTGTCGGTACAACCCAGTGACAATCAAGATTCTCAATCCTGAGCAGCCTAAAGAGCTGGGCTGGCTCTGAGCCCCCCAGAAAAGAAAAGGAGCTGGAGCTCTCCTCATGCTGGATGACCCCCAGGTTCAGAGCATTATCCCCTGGGAAGGACCTGTCATCCAGCCAGGTTTGGGGGTGTGTGATTCTGGGTGGGTGCTATGGCTCCTGGGGTGCTGGCAGCCCCTCACCGAGGCGGGCAGGGTAGGGTGGGCACACAGGGCAGCACAGGCAGCGTGTGCTCAGAGAGGGAGAAGCTCTTGGGAAGGGCCTTCCTCTTCCTCCACTTTTGCTCCCAGGGCGATGCTGAGCACCAGGAAACACTTCATAAAAAATAAATAAAAAGCAGTTAGTGGCAGAGCAGGCTGTCCTGTGGCCCTGTGTCCCTGCTGTAGGGAGCTGCTTGGCCTCGAGTGCAGATCCCAGAGCTCTGCCAGTGCCAGCTCCCTCTGCTCCCTGCCTGTGCCTGCCCGCCTGGCACGGGCCAAGCACCACGGCAAAGCGGGGAGGTGCCCAGCCCCAGCCTCGTGCCAGGGAAGCCCGTTTGGCTAAACAAGTTTTCACTGACACCTTTTTTCTTTTTTTCTCTCTTTTTTTTTTTTTCTCCCCTCCTTTCAATGGAAGCCTTCCAGTGATTTTTCTTTTTTTTTTTTTTTTTAATGGCTCTCCGCTGAGTGGAGTGCAGCCAGCTCCCTGCCCGCTCCTCGCTGGGAGCAGACAGCTGGCTCCTGCCCTGGGCTGGCCTGCCAGGCACGGTGCCAGGCGGGCAGGACGTGTGTCCCAGGCTCCCACGCATGCCCGTATGGCCAGCGGGTGCCAGGCAGCTGCACGGCTCTGCATTGCTGCCAGCTCCAGCCCTGGGACAGGCACTGCTCTGCCCAGGGAACAGCAGTGTTGGAATTCTGGAAACTTAAATTTCACGTTTTTTGTATATAGTAATGCATTTAAGTCAAGATGGAAGGCTGTAGGTGTTGTCTAAGTCCTTCTTCTTTACCTTTGTCTTCCTTCTTCTTCACCTTCTTCTTCCTTCTTCTTCATAGTTTTAGGTGGTTTTCTGTACTTGGTTAATAGAGTCCGCATTGCAGACTTCAAGTAGCTGGCTATTAGGTTTAAAATAAAAATGTAGGTAGAATTTCATAATTAGACAAGTTGTCTGTAAAAAACACCTGGTAGAGATAGAGAGGGACTCCATTTACTCATCTCTCTGACTTGGTAGTTAGAGCTCACAGCTCGTGAGTCTGTAAATAGGTCAGAAACAATAAACACCCAGGTCCAAACTCAACATCTACGTTTCCCATGTCTTAATCCTGACCTCGGCAGAGAAAAAGAAACCAAAACTGTAACAGCCCAGACCCTGGGGTCAATGACACCTCACTGCCTCACACCCTGAAAA
The DNA here is from genome assembly GCF_009819655.1 of Sylvia atricapilla. Classification (NCBI taxonomy): domain Eukaryota; kingdom Metazoa; phylum Chordata; class Aves; order Passeriformes; family Sylviidae; genus Sylvia; species Sylvia atricapilla. Next base: position 4,803,219 of record NC_089163.1, read on the forward strand.
ATGGAAAAAAAAGTGAGTTAGGGGCAGCAAACTTGGGGTAAATGACTTCATTACCTGAAGCTGTAATTGAAAGATGAACCCTCAATATGCAAACGGACCAAACTGATAGAAGTGTGAAAACCTGTGACCATTGTCCATTTTGTCCTGGGACGTCTCTGTGAGCCCAGAGGCCAAGGAGACACCAGTGGCAGGCTGTGCAGGTGCTGACCCAGCACTGGGGGTCTGCATGCCTCTGCCCACACAGCCACAGCCCGGCACTGCCCTACAGCCCTGCCCCTCTCTGCACAGGAGTTTCCAGGACCCGTCCCTCGGATTAAAGACTCATTTTCTAGAGGAAGATGGGTGGGTGGAGCAGGGGTGAGATGAGGCTGCATGGAGGAAGGCAGAAATAACTTTGAACACATTTGATGGTTTCCCTTGTCAGCACAGAGCTGGGGGTTCCTGCCTTGCTCACACCACGAGTGACACAGGATCCTTCTGCCTGGCTCAGCACCAGGATGGAATAGAACTGGACAGAAGGAATGGAACATCCTGAGCTGAAGGGACCCCAAGGATGATCCAGTCCACCCCTGTCCCTGCCCAGAGCCCCACCAACCCTCATCCCTGGTGTCCAAAGGCTCCTGGAGCTCTGGCAGCCTCGGGGCCGTGCCCATTCCCTGGGGAGCCTGGGCAGTGCCCAGCACCTCTGGGGGAAGAACCTTTCCCTGCTCTGCAGCCTGAGCCTGCCCTGGCCCAGCTCCAGCCGTGCCCTGGCTGCTGTCCCTGTCCCAGGGCAGGGGTTGGAGTTGCCCCTCCACTGCCCCTCAGGAGGAGCTCTAAGGAAGCTGTCAACTCCTTTGGAAGTGGCATTGACACCTTTGGTTGCTGCTCTCACCGTCCAGCCTCTGGGATAGTGCTTTCAGCTCTCTTCTACCAGGATTTTCATCAGTTGTCCTCAGGATCTCCCGTTTGTCTCTCTGTGGCCACGTCCTCACCTGCACAGGGTGAGAGGGCATTCCTCTCAGACCACAGGGCTGTGGGTGCCTAGGAGAGTGCAAACCTCCCTCCACTCACACTCATTGGCTACAGCTCGATATCTCATCTGGGTCTGGGCCTTTCAGTAGAGCAGAGGGAATCCAGAGGAGGACACTGGGGTGGTCCATGGGCTGGAGTATGATTCAATGTGTGGAGAGGCTGAGGCAATGGGGTTTCTGCAAACCTGGGATGAGAAAGCATCACGAGGGAATCTCCACAGCCACTCACAAGGAGATCACCGAGAAGGCAGACCCAGGATCTCCACAGCTGTCCACAGCAGGAGGATGAAGGCAGCAGACATGAACCAGAACAACTTTGGACTCAATATGGGGGGAATATTTCACCATGGGGAAGGTCAAACCTGGCAGCAAGTTGCCCAGAGAGGCTGTGCAGCCTCTGTCCTTGGAGGCCTTCAGGACCTGACTGATCATGGAAAAAAATCCCTGAGGAGCCTGGTCTGATCCT